>NW_024104639.1:416022-843933 GCF_003945595.2 Pipra filicauda
TAATAAAAGTATACAAAAGAGAGAGTGATCACATGAAAAAATGCTCACCGGGGACCTCTGTGACAATGAACAAAGGTGAAAGAGTTTCCTACTCCACTACACTTTTTTGACCAGAAGCTCCACCCCTCTTCTCAGAGGCCAGAGAGTCCCTTCCCCTGCCCCCAGGAATGATGCGAGGTGGTATCAAATAACCTCCTAGGCATGCCCACACAGATCAGGCTCTACTCCCTCACAGCTGCTGCAAAAAATTACCTCTGTCTTGGCCAGAACCGGGACACTACAATAGTTATATTTTGAGCTGAGAGGCATCTTGCTATTAAGGTTTTTTGAATAGCATTTTGCTAGGAATTTGTTCAGATAATTCTTAAAAGTCCTAATTTATTAAACTCAGCTGCCTTTCCAATAAGCAGATTTCTGTCAGTTTCTTTAATGAACTCTTTAGAGTGAGCTATGCATGACTTAGCTTAATGGATACTTTCCTACTATGTGTTCAATGAAGTTCTTAATCTACTCAAGTAAAGAGAATTCTGAAACTGTTTCAAAGGATCAATTCCCATCTCATGTTGAAAAACACTGAAACATCTTTAGATCACAGTGAACTTCCATAAACATAGAGTAAATAGCAGAGTTTCTTGGAAAACATATATAACTTGTGCACGGAAGGAGTTTACTTAATTACTTACTCCTCTGTTAAAGGAGATATATCAATTCTGGGAGAGCAAAAAAGAATTCATAGGAAGGCTCTTTATTTCCTTTGACTTACAAGAAGTCACTGATCTATTGAAATAACACATTTTAAAATTATGGTTACTGTCTTCTAAGTAAAAAGTTACAAGTGCATCTTTTAAGATTTTTAAAAATCTTTTAACTTTTAATCATTGTGTAAATAAAAAGATGTGCAATAAATTCCATTTTAAGAATCGTTAAAGACATTGAAAAATTTGTGAATAAACAATCTTTTCATCCTCATGCATCAGAAAAAGCAGTTCTAATTATGATGATAACAAGCAAATAGCAAGTATACTCACTTGAATCCCAGCTCCCTCTGGTACTGTGATCTTCCACACACAATTCAGATTGTTGTCATAAGGCTCAGGGTAACCAGGAGACAAAATGGTCCCTTTGCGCTTTGTTAAAATACCACCACAGGGCACTGAAAGGAAATGCATAAGGCAAGAAAAGAAGTACGAAGCTTCAGAAGTGAGAAAAGTTATTATAAAAGATTATACAACGTTCAGCTACCACGGCTGAAAACTTTTTAAATTGATACTACATTAAAAAAACTATATTTGCCTCAGGAAAATAAAATTTTAAATCTCAAAAACCTTCTTGACTAATAAAGAATAAGGAAAAATTAAAATTAAGTCAGTTTCCTACCGGACAGAATCACACTTATATCTCCCTTATTTATCTGACCTTTAACAAAGTGAAATCCATTCCATTATCTCCTAGTAATCTTACAAAAAATAAGGCATTTTTTAGGGGTTAACAATGAAGTTTGAACAGTTTTGTATTGTATTTGTATAAAAGATAGAAGTGTCACAAAAAAGGGTAATGTTCTTTCTTAGTCTTGCTACTTTGTTGTCTAAATAATTAATAACACCAGCCTCAACTTCTTGACTGTTCTCTGCTTGTATGAGTTATTCTATTACAGACTGTGGATCTATTGCATCATTAAAGAATTTGCAAAATCCTTGCAAGACTGCATTCATCACATCCATGTCCATGGATTAATGGAAGTGTTATGCATGAAACAGGACAGACACATTAAGTACCATGAAGTTTCTCTTGTTCAGCTTGAATGCATCTTGTCTAGATCATTAGATGCTCTAACAGGGACAAAGGATATTAAAGCTTAATCTGCATACAGATATTCTGTTGGTATTTTAGAAGTTGAAGGAAAAGATTGATGAGATGGTTTATCAAATCCATTAGTAGCTAATGTATCACTTCTGTGCAACACTACTAAATTCTGAAGGGATTTCAGGAGCTGCAGATACAATATAGAATATAGAAAATGGAAGAATACAACCTATCTTAATAATAAATATTGTAGCCACATTTTGTGTGGCATATAATTGATAGAATCTGTTTGGAACTATACGGATAAATTAAAGGCTAGTGTCATTTAAAGTGTTTGAAAAATTGAACGGACAGAATGATCGAGTCCTGTGTTCAGTTCTGTGCCACTCACTACAAGAAAGATATTGAGATGCTGGAGCAAGTCCAGAGAAGGGTAACAAAGCTGGTGAAGGCTCTAGAGAGCAGGTCCTATGAGGAGGAGCTGAGAGATCCAAGGTTGTTTAGTCTGAAGAAAAGGAGTCTTGGGGAGACTTATCCCTCTCTAAAACTACCAGGAAAGAGGTTGTACCAAGTTGGGGGTCTGCTTCTTTTCCCAGGCAACAAGTGACAGTACGAGAGGAAACGGCCTCAAGCTGTGCCAGGGGAAGTTTAGGTTGAACATCAAGAAGAATTTTTTCATGGAAGGGGTGGCTAAGCATTGGAACGGACCGCCCAGCGAGGTGATGGAGTCACCATCTCAGGAAGTGTTCAAGAAATGAATAGACGTGGCACTTAGTGCTTTGATCTAGTTGACATGGTGGTGTTTGGCAAAGGTTAAACTCAACGATCTTGGAGGTCTTTTCTGAGTTTAATGATTCTATGATTCGATGATTTTATGTTTATTAGCTGTAAGGAAATATTGAAATATTCACTAGAATTAAGGCAATTTAATATGGTCATGTCTACCTCTTCAATTATTAAACTGATTTAGTTTAATGCAATTTTCACCTCATATGCATTCTATTACCTCTATTGGCACAAGGATTCTCATATAGAAGGTGGTCTGTAACCCTTCCTAGTCCAACTTGCTTAGAGGCAGATAGCTTTCTCTTCCATAGATTAAATCATGTGTTAAAATATCAGTAATATATTGTGATCAATGTTCAAAACAATTACTTTAACACTTTGTCAAGTTGTTATATCTGAAAAAACAAATGGAATACATTTCAAGGGAAAAAATAGTACAGTTCTATTGATTAAACTGTAATCCCTGAGAATAAATTAAATACAGCTATATACTTCATCTTCTTATTGATATAGAAATTACAGTTCTCTTCCTGTGGCTGAAACGGTCTAAATAAATAATATTTGTGTATAAAAGCTGTTTAGTCATATTTAATAAATATTGCCCCACTGATACTTAAACTTGATCTTTATCAAGATTTTAGTATTTTGTAGGAAATCTTTTACTTTACTGAAAACCACTGACTCTACCATGCACCATCAGCTGAGTAGCACAGAAGATTAAAAATCAACTGAATGAAAATATGTTCTTTATTTTATTTTATTTTATTTTATTTTCATCTAATTACCTAAAACTCCGTTTATGTACTTCTTAATGCCGGAGTCAACATAATAATGCCTTTTTTGTAATGGGTTACAATAATTTTTGTAAAAAAATTTGTTGTCTATCAAGAAAAGTAAAGTAACTATAACTCATACATATATCTACTGTTTTCGTTGAGAATAGAGTTCTTCAGATGTCTTCATCCTCAAAATTAATAGTTTTCAATGTATTCAATTTGCACAAAATTAATGTATCATGCAGTTAATTAGTGCAACACATAATACAAGTGGAAAAGTTTGATGGTATTGCAAAAACGTTTGTGCAAATGATATCCAAATTTGATTAATTTTTAAACAACAGATTTTTTCCATATCAAAAACCAATCCAAACTCTAATAAAACTTAACATGTAAATATGCCATATTTGCCCTTGACAAAAACCTCTGGAAATTATAATTTTATCTCTTTACTGTAGGGATTTTCATTACTATTACTAGATTTCCACTTGGTGTAAATCAGCTTATAAATGTCAATGGATGTTTATTAATTTAAGAATTTAATTTTGAGATTTTAGTCTTGTATAACTGGAATCAGTTAAAGTATATTTCCTGAAATGTTACTGCTTCTTTCCTGGCAAGTAATGTAATATCAGTGTTGCTATTTCCAAATCTTTACTGTAGAAGTTTCTTTCTAATAACTTGAAATGTCTTACTAGAGATCTACAATGTGAGAGTATCTTAGTCTTGCAAGTCAGGGCACCAACTAATATTTCTGAGTCTTGATTAAAGGACAGCCAGGGACTGTCAGTGATGTTAATATAAGAGAAGCTCTCATATAATTTATAGCAGCAGAGTATGTTCATGAAACCTGTGAAATGTCACAACAAGGTTAGAATTGAAAGGAGAATAAAACTTGTCCTTGAATGAAGAAGAAAGTGAATGAAAGTAAGCAAGAATACTGTACAGATGTCAACGAATAAATACATACAAAAATGGTCTACACTTTAGGCTGTAATTAGTTCTATTAAAAAGCCTTAAGAACTCACCAACACACGTAGGGAGTGAATCATTCCATTGTGCCAGTGCATTTGGTACCGTATCACATCTAATTGCTGTTGAGCCATGGAGGATATAGCCTGGATTGCACTCAAAAAGAACCAATGAACCAACCGCAAATTCATTTCCAATCCTTTTTCCAAATCTTGGTTCAGGCACAGAGCTACACTGTGTTGCACTTGTTCTTGGAACAGCTGCAAATATACAAACAATTGTGGATTCCTAATTTTAGATTTGGTGAAGGAATACAGATTTTGAACCACAAACATTCAAAACTACTAGAAGAAACATTCAATGATTTCCTAGTTAAGAACGTTTTCATAATCCCCAAATGAATCTTCACAATAAAGATTGCATACTTTTGATGTCTGCTTTACTATTTAGAAGAGCATAGCACAGATATCCTTGCCAAGATTAGAAGTAATGCATAATATCCACACCAAAACCTTTCTAAAATGACACTGATAAGAAATATTACCAAGAAACACTCAGCTAATACAGGGTTTCAAAATAACATTTTGAGTCAGATAGATATTTATATTTATACATGTGAATTTCTAAATGTGTATTCTGAGTGTCAGATCAGGACTTAAATGTAATGAAAGAATGGAGTTGCAAGTATTGAGATATAACAATTTTTGTATTTGACATATAAAAAGGCAAATAATATAAATCAAGAAAAGTATCTTAATAACTGTAAGATCACTTTTAACCCACAGGTAATAATATTTACAGCTATTCACATTTAAATTGAGAGATAAACCAGTTTGAACACCCAGATGGATCTAAAATTTGTCAATCAGATTAGCAAACAGAAACAGCAGCTTTGTATGTGCCTTCTTAAATCTGGAACTACTCTTATGCTTATTAAGTAGAAAAAACATGTAGAAATACATGTTTTGTAATATAAAAATACTTAGAACATATTAGAATATGATATATGTAGATCATACAATGATATATTGTTAATAGGTTATTGCTTTCCTCTGCATTCTCAGTCTGTTTCTCTCTGATGATTTACAAATGAATGATGATGAACAGAATAAACGTACACATTTTTCTAGGTTGCCTCACCTTGATAAACAAAATGAAATCCTTTAGCTGTTATTGGTCCAACTGAAGTAAATCTAACTGTTATCTGGTTCCCTGAGCTCAGTGGAAGGGATTCACCTACTCAAACAAAGCAAATATAAAGTTATTATAACCACTTTTTACTAAAGATGAGTTCAAAATACCGGTCAACTTCTTTGCAGCTAGAAATAATACTCCTCAAACCCTGTTCTGCCTCAGTAAACTTTGCAAGATATACGTTTTTTCAACACTTTATGTTGACAGTATTATGTCATTCTAGAAAAGGAGGGGCTAAAACTCCTCTCAGTTACTAGGAATAGCTGATGTTTTTTTTCTTTACCAAACCCAACCAAACATACAAAATCCCAACCAAATAAAAAAAGCAAAAAACCCAAAATACAAAAAACAAACCCCAAGCTCTCTTAATTGTGTCAATATGCAATTAATTTATATGATTTTATTTTGCTATAAATAGCCACTACTTTCCCTTTAAAATATCTAATATCCATTTCAAACTACTCATTAGATAAAAGCCATAAAGGCACAGAGTAGCAAATCCCAAATATCCACAATAAAAGCTAAATAGCTAATCAGAAGAAAAAAAATCTAAAAAAAAAAAGATACAATTGTAATTCATTTTATTATAGTGTTTAGGCTTTTAATTCAACATCTGGATTTCATACATTTGCTTGAGTTGAATCTAAGCAAATACAACAAGCATATTTTTCTTTTTTTTTTTAATACATATCTTTCTAGGTTAAAAAAACAACAACAACAAGTAAACAAAAAAACAAACAACAAAACCCCACTTTAATGACAGTTCTATTAAAGGATACCTGAATGAGATCCTGAGAGAGAGGATAATAAAGATGACTGTAGAGTTGGGCCATCATATACTTCAACCACATCATGGAGCGACGTCTGGAAAAACACAAACTGGCCAAAAACAACTGACCAAATAGAAAGGAAAAGAAGTAAGAGGCACCAATAGCCAAGAAAAAAAACAAAAACAAAACCAAAGCCAAACACAGAGAACAGATTGAGAAAGGGGAAAAAAAAAACAGAGACCAAAATATACATTAATATATTGTTTAAAAAATTATTAAATCAGCAGTACTTGTGCTGAATATTAGTTATTTTCCATACCATTACAGTAGTAAAAGGATAAAACTATATATAAAAGAGACAACGGAGGTACACAAGCCATACATGTACATATAATTGTTAAAAGATTCTAATAATAAGGGAACAAAACGATTTTGCTCCTGTTGAATATATCTTCTCATTCTGTGCTCTCCCCCATCCAACACATCTAAATTCTCAGTGCAATGTTCTTTATAATCCAGGTATATTATTATATATTGTGCATTTTTAATTACTTTGTTGATAAGTCTATGTAATTTTTACTTACCCTAGAAAGTTTAATTTTTCTTAAGAATATTAACATTCAATGCATTTTTACCTTTGTGAAATAAACGAGTAACTGATTCAAGGTAACAAACACTTTTCAGAACATATCTATTGAATGACAAATAATACTATTTTTAAAGTCACAGTAATAAAACAACTCGATTCAAGACTTATTTTTGCACTTAAGTTCAAAGGTTTGTGCAGCACATTCACATCATAGGTGTTTTCATTTTCAACATAAGTAAACAGTGAAAAGAAAAAGAATTGCTTGCGTTAGTTCTGACCCCAGTACTTCGAAAACATTTATATCTACATCACTGGCAATGGAGGGAAAAATTTTGTAAGGACTACACATGTCTAAAGGTGGAAGTGGTGAGATAGTTTAGGTACAGGAACACCTATAAAGAATCAGTTCTGGTTCATTATACAGGTTAGACATTTTGGGATAAATATTTCAATGCCTTGCTACTAGATTATATTTGTTTTACTAGATTATATTTGTCTTCATCTGGTATATTTAATTACAAAAGATGAAGCTATCAATTACAATTCTTTCAATTTATACACCCTTAGACCTTTAAAAACAGTATATTAAAACTGCATTGCTTTCAAATTGCTGACTTTTCATTTTGGGGGTTTTTTTTCCACTAATTTTTTTAAAAAGGCAGTTCCAATTTCCTAACTCATCATCTTACTACATACTCTTTTCAATTTTTAAAAGAAAACCAAGAAAAGCTCTTTTTGAAGAAAAAGACTAGACGTTACATTTGTAAAAGGTTCCAACAAAAGTGTTTCTGAGACACTTTGGAAGATTTTTGTGCATTTTTAACAGGAAACGAAAGTGAGATATCAAATTATATTCCTTATTTTTTCTCCATCTCCAGAAAATTAATAATTGATGTTTTTAATAGCTCTGCTTGTTTTCAAAATAATATTTAGCTGGATTCAGGTCTTCTCCTTGGTGTTGCTAAAGACAACTAACAAAATTTTTAATCCAACCAAGAATTTCTCTCAGATTTTTACTTGTATCAAATCTTATTTTCATACTCAATGAATTCCATTTTGCCATTGAACCAAGTAAAGTTCCTTGAGACTTCCATTGTTGTTTCCCATTTTGAATCAAGTTTCAAACTATGTACAGAAAATTCAGGCAAGTGCTGAGGTATACATAACAAGCACATGTAACTGTTATCAAGGGTTGTATCCTGGGAAAACTGTAAAAATAGAATTGATAAGCTATATTTGTATTTTAATGAATTATTACAAAATATTTACACGGCAATTATACCATATAGTGAGTCAAATTCAAAGGCTATGTTTGATAAGTATTTCAAGACTGTTTTTGCTTCCAGCTTTGCCTTGCAGCTTTTACTATCTAAAAGTATAACACTGAAGAAAGTGAATTAACACGTTACTTAAAACTGTGGTAACTGTTTTTTCAATATCAGTTATGAATTTCTTGATAAAATACAGAAAAAAATATGAGAAAGTAACCAAAAGTTTTCATTGACTTAAGGTAAAATATATTAAGAAGAAATTTGAGATGATTAGTGTGGCTGAGACATCAAAAGAACTGACAAAGAGGACCTAGTGGCAGGATGTGTTTGATATGAAACAGTTGAAAGCTCAAGTTAGGGTTTTTGAGCCCACAGTTTTATGATCAATATAAGTTTAAGTGAATCAAGCTGCTGCTTCAAGTCAAGAAGGAATACAGTCTAGCCAGTAGGGGAGACAGAATTTAGATTCTGTTCCTTCCTCTTTCTGTGCCAGGATACTGACTGTATCAATTAAACTGTGGAATACTGTAATGTGTAGTGACCAACACCTGACTAGCTCAGATTACATCACAAGAGAAATTCTGATCATTACAGAATCACAGAATATGCTGAGTTGGAAGGAACACACAAGGATCATTGGGTCCAACTTCTGGCCTGGCACAGGACTATCCTCAAGAGTCACATCATGTGCCCAAGAGTATTGTTCAAGCACCTCTTGAACTCTGTCAGGTTTGGTGCTGTGACCACTTCCCTGGAAGCCTGTTTCAGCACCCAACCACCCTCTGGGTGAAGAACCTCTTTCTAATATCCAGCCTAAACCTGGTGATTACTTTCAATCATCTTGACCATCTCCAATATTTGGAGAAGGTGACCAGGACTATTTGCTCTATCACTTTCCCAGGTACAGAGGTGAGACCAACTGGTTTAGAGTTCCCCTGATCCTTCTCCTTGCTGTTCTTGAGGATAGGAATGATGTTTGTCTTCTTATAGCCTCAGAAAGCTTCCTCAGCTGTCATGACCTTTCAAAGGTCCTCTCGTGCATCCCATCATGTCCCATGCATTTGTGTTTTTCCAGTTTGTTTAAGTGTTCCCTCACCTAGTCCTCCATCAAATCATTCTTTCTCTATAACTTTTCTACTGGACTCAGGGTTCAAGATTGTTTTACTGGTAAAAACTGTGGTTAGGAAGGAATCTATTAATTCACTTTTCTCTGCATCCCTTTTCATCAGAGACTCCATCCCATTCAAGAATAGACCCCTATCTTCCCTACTTTTCCTTTTGTTGCTGATATCTACAGAAGCCTTTCACGTTTCTTTCCAGTTTCAACTCTAGATGGGTTTCGGCTTTCCTAACCCCACCTTTTTAAGCATTTTTATTTCTCCCAGGACATGGGACCTTGCTTCAACCTCTTAAACACTTTTTCTTTTTTTTGCTTACCTATGATTTTTTTTCTTTTTTTGCTTACCTATGATTTTTTTTCTTTTTTTGCTACCTTTCCCACCTTTGCTTGATATCCTGATCATTGGGATAGACCATTCATGATCTTAAAGTGGTGATCCCTGAAAATTAACTGTATTTCCTGGGCTTCTCATCTTTTCAGGGCCTTATATAGTCAGATTCTTCCAAAAGAGGTCCCTGAATTCCTTTCACTTCTGACCCAGTAAGTAATTAAACTCAACTCAAAATTCAAATCTTTACAGATAGAATATAATCCTCATTAACACTGGTACTGATCAAGTAGTATATACCTAGGTAAAATATATTTATTTTATATATTAGGCCAGCTATTGTTTCTAAAGAAATACTCTGATTAATTTACATGGATATCAATAGAATTAGATCATAATATAATTCTTCACCTTGAGGTTCCTATTTTTAGGGATATTTTGTATGCCTAATCATTTATTGAACTCAGAAAGCTCTAGTGTAAAATCAAGTACAATTACTGATGTAATTCACTTGCCTTTAAGATAATACCAGAAGAACTAACACAGATTAAACATTGTTATTACATAAACTGAAATATGCATTTTGTACAAGCCCTCCTGGTGAAGCTCCTGATATTTGCTTCAAGGCTGAATCAGCATTTATAATGACATTTATATTAATAAGTCTTTTCTACTATGTCTAAAATAGGTTTCTTCTAACAGTAAATAAAAATTAAAGGTGTTCAGGTGTCTAACAGTTGTGATATACACATAGGTCTAATTATAGAGCTAGAGGACTTCCTCAGAATTTGAAGTTACTCTGCAGAAGCTAACTTCTCACAGTTTCAAACATAATTTCTGTCATCAATATAAATAACCTTTACAAATGAGAGTTTTGTTCACAACAGCATGAAAACTTTATTTCACAGTAAAAAAAACCCCAACATCTGCCTCTACTGATAGCTCCATCAGCTCCACTGATGATACCCTCTCTTTGCTTATGATTTAACTGTGATTTTTTTTTTCTATGAAGTCCTATAAAGGAATTAGAATACCATATTTAATTCTTTCTTTTGAGAAAAAAAAGAGAGGAAAAAATCCACATTTTTGAGAAGCTATGCCCTTCTTTAAAAACCAGGGAAAGCGAAATCTCTCATTAGAGAAATGGTCTCTATGGTGATAACAAGTACACACTAAGAAAGAAGAAATGCACACTAAGAAAGAAGAAAATTTCCCACGCATCTTAACTCCCAAGCCTCGAGACCCCATTCACTGTTTTAAGTGGTGGATCATGGTCAGTCAGCTAAATGAAAAACAACAATGGAGAAAATCTATGCTTTAAATAAGCAGGATTCAGGTAAAACTACAGGAAGCAGGAAACTGCTGTGTGACGTTCTCTCTCAATGAGAAAGACTCAGCAAGTCTTTATGGCTGATCATATTGGTGTCATTAATCAAATGATCACCAGATAGGAGAAACTCTTGTGCCTATTCTCATAAGACAGACACGAATTCTTCATAAAATCAGACACCTGCATTAAGATTTGACTACACTAGTATGATGACAATCACTTTTAACCAGCTATCTTGCAGAGTATTCAAGTATTTAGCTTCATAACAAGCAGCAGATAAGAAAAAATGTATGAAGTTTTATTTTGTGTTTAGGATGAACTTCAATACACTGTGGTGTATTGAACTAGCAATTCAAATGATGGACTGACTCAATATTTTAAAATTAAATTATATTCACATAGACACCAAATAAACTGATATTCACCCCCTTCTGCCTGAGAAAAATGACCAGTTAGACTGCAAGATAATTTGAATATATGTTGGGCTTTTTGAAGAGAAATTGTTCAGTAATCCCTGAGAAGGTTTTTGAAGGAAAATACTGAAAGATGACATCCTAAAGAGATGATTTTACAGAATCCATACATGGGAATATTGCTTTTGGTGAGGAAATGTCAATAAATTTTGACCATCTCACATAAAAGAATCAGATCTGATCTGATTTTGTACTGTTCAGTGGAACACTTCAGCTTGACATAACACTGAGTATGTCTGAGTTAGCAATGTTACTGTCATAATTGAGTTTCTAAATGAAAATAGTAGCAGATGTGTCATTTTTTTGAATGTTTCTCCTGTTACACTTTCAAACATTTGGTTGTCTGCCAGTTACTGTTAATACATTCAGTTTACTCTGTGTCTGTAACAGTAATCTTTAGTGATATCTGTTAGATTTCTCTGTAATGGCTGACAGTTTTTAGCATATGCTGTAACAGGAAAAATATTAATTGCTGATGAATACAAAGTAGAGTCCCTGCTGATAGTATTCTGTTGGGTAAATCTCATTTCATTTCAAAGCAAATAACAGAATATAACAGTTGCCTAGTGCTCCTGAACTTGGAAAAAGTAAAAATTAATTCTAGCAGTATAACTCTCTTGAGTGCACTGCAGACTAGATATCAAAATAAGGTTAGTGCTGGGTTTATGTGTAAACCATTAGAATGGGTATTTTTACTGACAGGAGTAAGGATAGAGAAGTCCTGAGTGACTGAGCAATGAAAATTAATGGAGTTGATATATTAATGTTACAAAAACTAATCAGATATAAAAATAAGGAGAAAAAAATTATAAAACTGAAAATGAAAGGATACTAAAGCTGTCAAAAGGTAAAAGGAACACACACACACACACACACACATACATATAACACACATAAATATATATTTATATACATTTTCTATAGCTACTGAACTACAGACAGAATAATAATATGGCCAAAAGAGGGAAAAGAGAGCACTTGTGAAAGCCAGCAAAGAGTACAGAAGAAAAATAAATTAAAAACCAAGATACAAGTATATACACTAAAAAGAAAAAAATGTGACACTACTACCTATATGATGAAGATTACATTTTTTTCTAATAAATGTGGTGTGATGGCAAGCTTTTGAATTCTTTATGGTGTATCTTTTTTTCCATTTAGATCATAACACCATATTTAAAGAGAAAAAAGGCCTCTGTTCCCATGAAATTTGCTTAAGATTTACTTTTGTAATTTTTTTTTTATTTTTGAAAGAATGTCAGTCTCAAAGTTATGCGTGAAATATGTACCTTTCCTCTCATATATTGCCACTGTATTTCTAAACCAGGGAAAGGGGGTTGAAGTGAAAGTACAGCTGAAGTAGGACAGTTTGACAAAAAATATAGATGGTTATAGGCAATAATTATCTTCTGTTTAATGGACTGAGAGTTAGTTAAGGGACCCAGATCATTGACTAGAGTGAGAACTAGAAATTTAATCTGAATAAAAGTTGCACAGAGAGGCCTACTGATAAGTTAGGCAACATATTGTTTGATGTAAAAGTACACTAGTTTCAAAATATCCTACAGAAACACTGTAATGAATAGATGTGCAGACATTTTCCTGTATTATTTCAGTCCTACATGTAATCTTAACAGCAGTTTTTGGTGACTAGTAGTGTTTTTTATTAGGTGTTTTTCTGGTATATAACACAACACAAATCTATGATAATGCCTCCCAGATCCATCAGTGATTAATGCTATAATCCTAACTAAAAGAAGAATGAGAGAATTCCGTTTCATATCTACTTTGCACAGACCGTGTTTTCTGAGGTTGTTTTACCAAACCAGTAAGCAAAGCTGCAGGGTTTAGCTGTCTGTGACATCGGATAAATTATTGCTACTCATACTAAGTGACCTTGCAAGATTACTGATCAGGTCCTTATCTAGCATGGGTTTACCTTTCTAAGTATATTGGCCAAAATCACTATGATTTGCTATCAGTTAGAAATCTTTTCTATTTACATGGGGTTACATTACATGACATTTCTATGCTAACTATTAAAAGAATATAATTCCAAAATTTCTAAAAAGTGCTTTAGCAAATGATATTTAAAAGAAAATAAAAGTACGTGGTTTAGGAAATCTAGGGGGAAAACAGTAGGCATTAATAGTTTTCTTCACGCAGAGACCTACTCAAGGATATGTGTCAGAAATTGTGATTTTCAATTATTCCTAAATTATTTTTAAGAAATGCTAGTAACAGTTACAAAATATTTTGATGACATTAAGTTATCAAATAAGTAAAAGAAAGAACTGAAAAGTTACAGAAAGACAGTATGGTAATGAATGACTAGTGGTTAAATATTATATGAAATTTATTGCAAAGTACTGCAAATGAGGAAAAAATAAACCTACTTTATCTTCACAATGATGGGCTTTGAATTAGCTATTAACCACCTAGAACTGACATCTTGAGGTTATAACAGGTAATTCCTGTGAAACATCAGTTCAGTGCTCAGTAGCGACAGAAAGGGAATAAAATATTAGCAATTATCAAGAAAAGAAAAGAAAACAACAAGCAATTATAAGACAAACATAAATATCCAGGGTTCAGGGGACTAGACATTTTGGTCTACCCTCTGTAAAAACATGAGTGAAATTAGAAAATACATAGAGAAATATGAGCAGGATAATAACAATATTTAATGGTCTGTTTTGCATCATGAGTAGATTTGAATTCTTCATTCTGAAAATAAGATTATGACAGGAATCTATAAAATCATGAGATGTATGGAGAAACTGAATAGGGAATTATTCTTACAGTCCTTTCAAGTATAAAAACTGAAGACCATCAAGTGAAAAAAGGCAACAGCACATTTTAAACTGGGAACACTTCTTTATACAAAACATTCTTGCAGAGTGACAGTGCTTGCTACAGGATGTCATAAATGCTAAACTTAAATGGACTGAAAAAGCAATTTTGTAAATTAATGGAAGAACCCATGGAGTACTAAAACCAAAGGTATTACATACAGATCAAAAACTCCTTCAGTTACAGATCAATGGAGACTGAGAAAGTACTTCTGAGAACCATCAGTAAGCATTGTCCTAAGATTGTATTTTACCCGGACTGACACATTTATTGCTGCTGGAAGGACACTGTTGGGCAGACACTTGTTTTCTGACTTGGTATTATGATGATTTTTATGGTCTAGGTCTATGGATTCAGAATTTGTATTTATGAAGACTGGAAAGTCTTGATTTAAATACCTTAAGTGATGGAACTGTAGTCTCTATTTAGGCAAATTATTCCATCGTTCAGTACCTTCACTGCCCTAATTCTTTCCCCTCTATAAATTCATCATTTGTTTAGGTCCAAAATTTAACCAGTATGCACCTGACTAAATCTTCATTCTTCATGACTTTAATATGAATACTGATTTATTCAGACTTCAGCTGTGATAATAATTTCAAACAGTGGTTTCTAATGTAGGTAACTATAAGCATTTTTTTTTAAGAAATACTATTTTATAAAGGTATCGAGTTTCAAAATGTGAAATTATTTCAGTTTTATTATACATAGCATAGTACATTATTTTATTGAAGCAGAAAGGAGTATGCACTCAACCAAAAAGAATAGAATCAAAGATGTTTATGCTCCACTTTATATTAACTCATTATATATGCACATTACAATCACATATGTTGCAGATAGCATAACATCATTTCATATTTGACAATGCTATTGACAGGCTTAATTTTCTCAAATAGTATTACAAAATGCAGAAGGCTTTGATCTTAGTAACTGGCAATTTACAAACATTAAAAATGGATACCTGATCGAAGACATTAAAGTATATTACCTCGAATACATATAATTATACTCTGAACTGTTTTCTCAGCCAGAAGGTTGAATCTCTTTCAATCACTTTTCTCTTAGCAAGAAATTATCTTTCATTGCAGGTAGATGAGATGATTTCATATGTTTCAGAACTATTAGCTGACAGTTTATTAGAACTGTGAAACTTTAAAATAAATAAAAATTGTCCCTAGCTGCTAATTTGAAATTAACTGTTTTGTAGAGCTTTCTATTTAAGCTCCTGTCTTCAAATCTGCTCTGAGGGGAATAGCAAGGGGGATAAAGTTATGTATTCACTTCTCTGAAAGTCCATCGATACAGTAGGTGAGATACAGTAGGTGAGAAAATAAATTTTTGAAAGTATCATTAATTCCATTTTTTATTACTTAAATTAAAGATAAGATTTTAAAGAGTATAGCAATTTTTCTACCTTAGTAATTTGCATTAAATTTTACCAAATGATAGAAAAGCGTATCTACCATCTCCATTTAATTTTTATTAGCATGCAAACCCTGTATCACACTATGATACATCATGGGTAACAACTCAATGGTACATCAGTTGCAAGAAAATGGTAATACTTAAAAGGGGATGTTTGGGACTGTAAAGAGATTCTCAGCGCTTATTTCTGGGTTTCATGCATATTTCTGGTGTAACATAAAACATAGGATTTGCATTTTACTTCAGGTTTACAAAGTACCTTTTTGTACTTGACTGTTTAAGTGCTACTCCAATCAATTTTCATAGTGTTTCTTTGAGGTTAATGATATTATTCTGTCTTACAAATGAATAAACAGAGATATAGAGAAGTCGTTTAATTTAAAGTCTCACATCCTCTGAACGTTAAAGCTCCTTTCCTTCCCAAACCATTTCATGACTCTATGATTCCTTGATAAGTAAGAGACTACATGATTATCTACAAATACAGATGCATGTACAGACTCAGAATCACTGATGGAAGTGGGGCAATCACATAGACAAAAATAGTGGAATGGATTTACCAACACTGCTGAAGAGTCTTCAGCCACCTTCATAAACAGTAACTGGTACATCAAGGGAGGCACTTCTTCATTTAGACTAGGACTGCTTCCACATGATATTTGGCCAAAGAAAGACATTCTCCAATTTGTCCATTAGCTAAACTGTTATCAACAATTAACATTAATGCCGTAAAGTTTTTTGTTAGCATTATTGTATTTTTCTGATATCTATTTATTTTTTTAATTGCTACGAGGAATTCATAATAATATGGTTGAGGAAAAGTGTAGTAGACTAAGTTTTATCACTGAGTATAGAATTTACCACTTTTAGTAGGGTACTGATAATATTAGTCTAATACTTAAGTGGCCTTATTTTGAAAATTAAAGTTAAAAATGGATGAAATGAGATTAGAACAAGTACTCATGTTAAATATAAATCTTTTTAATTTATTTATTTTTTTAAATTTAAATTTTAAAATTTATCATTTAAAAAAAAAGTTAATACAATTATCTGTGGAGGTATAATGGCCACAAAATAACTATCAAATACATTATGAACATGACACACTGCTAAATTTAAAAATCAAATAAATAGTTCTATCTAGGGTTTTTTTTATATTAGAAGCAATATTTAAGCATGAGAAAATTTTTAATTATCTCACTCTTATTCAGGTTAATATCTAATTAGATGGATGAATCTATAAAGTACTATTCATAACTGCAGAAACCAAGAAAAATAAAATCAATAATTATACAAAATGTTACATTATAAAATTTTATTATGTTTCTTCTAAATAAAAGACATTACTGTTAAGATGTGCAAGTACTCAGAATACTCTGAAAAGGAAAAGAAAATGAGGTGACATGCTTCTCTCTAGGGGCCAGTAATTGTAACTTACTAATTTATTTTTTTTTTAGTCTCCTGTAAAATAGTCTGTGAACAGGATTCAAGAACAAAGAATCCAAGGCTGTACAGCTAACAACTGATACTTTATGCTGAAAAAACCTACTACCCAGATAATAACATTCTGAGACCAGTTGTTTACATTGTATGATTTGTGGTCACTTTTGTCCAACTTGTCTGAGAAAAGTGAGTGGAAGAGGTTGGAAGAGGCAAAGAGTAAGTAGGAGGCCATTGTCCTGATACTACAAGAGTGTTCTGAACAGTGGATGCATCTTTGAAATGTGAAGATCTCACTAATCTTGAACACAGTCAGCATTTTCTAATTCTGTTGTGTTGCTTTCTTATTCAATTGCTTATATGCTTTTGGTAAAAAAATCTGAATGACACTTTCATAGCATCTGACTATCTAAGCAAGTTTTTTATGAAAAGAAAGAAGAGTATACTGTTAAAACATCTGAATTTTGTTTATTGCTAATTTTCTATACAGTCTCTGAGCTGAAGAAGAATGTAACACACCTGCAAATTTTTGTTTTCCTGTAGATCTTAACATTAGCCTATATATAACAGAAGGAATATTCAAAGAGATAACAGATCAAGAAAAGTTATTTTTATTGTTGTCTCTTGTGATTATATATCCCAAAATCATTAATAAAAGTATTATTTAAAAAGACACAAATAACATGGAGTTAAAATTAGTTCTATTCTACAAACCTCTTCATTATAGTTCTGGCAAAACTTGATTTTTTTAACTCAATAAAATTATAACCAAAAAAAATGTAGCAAGGGAACATGAAATGAGATAAAGAGGTATTTAAATAAGGTGCCTAAATTTGAAGGCTGGTCTTCTGTTAATAAATTTGTGGTTAAGTCTCTCTCTAATGCTTATATAGGGACCACAGGGACACTAACCTCTTAAGTAATACACATAATAGAAGGAATGAACAATTTAAAATTTAGAGTAATAGTAAGAAGGACAAGAACAATACAATAATAGAACAATATTAATCCACAAATAAGAAAAAAACCTTAATAAGAAACCAGGTTTAATTCAAGCCATTTTATTATTATGTATTATGAGTTCTGGATTTAATGACAAAGTCACTTTGAAAAAGCTCTGTTTCTTCAATCACCTCTCAGCTAATTTAGAGCTACTAATTAAAAGTACAACAGCTTTCTGTGTATAATAATTATCTTTTATGATCCTACTAGTAAATGTTATTGTTTAGATCAGATGATTAACCTGTTCATTCATCTGAAACAAATTATCACTTCAGTTTATGGAATCGTGGATGAAATTAATATTTGAGCAATTATTTTTTTCTTTTCATTAGTAGACAAACTGAAAAGAACTCCCAATGGAATATTAAAAACATGAAAAAAATCCTTCATTATCAAAATTATCAAAAGGTATAGAAAGAAAACCTGTGAAAGGAAAAAGTGAAAATATTCCAGTCATTTGATACCAGTAAACGGGAGAAACAGGACTTCATCAATATGATTCCTATGTAGCCACTTATCAAAGTTACCAGTCTGGCAACAAATGTGTTGTAAGTCTGCCTGAGTTTATAACTGAAATGTTAACTCTAAATATAGGGAATGTTTCAAGAGCAAAATAAGAAACTTTTTTGTTTGTGGAGAAAATAAATCTTAAATAACAATCAGCTTATCACTTTATTTTAGCAGAGCAACAACACAGAAGTGATGAAAAATGCATTCTAAATATGATGAGAATGTTATAGTGAGGTCTTTATTATTATTGTAATTATTATTATTACAATAATGTTATTATTGAGGAGTATATTATTGAAATTACATTATTTTCATTATTTTAATTAATACATTATAATAAATAATTTAACAAACAACACATAAATAATAAATAATAATAAAATAATAAATAAATAAAATTATAAGAAATAATTTTAAAAATATTATAAGTTGTAGAAATTCATTACTTTCTTTTAATTCATCTTTATTACTCTGCATTTATCAAAGTGGTGTGAGTGATAATGGTTTACAATCCTGAGTGTCTAGCGGAAATGGTCTTCATCTACAGTCAACCTTGTCTTCATCTACAGTCAAATACCTTGTCTTTCAGCTGAGGATTTTATCACAAATTTCAGTGCAAGAACATATACTGATTATTAAAATTCATAATACTGCTTTGGTTGTGAACCAAACTTAGGTGACTTACATCTTTGAGATTCACTACTACCATCCCACCAAGTGTTAAGTGCACTTCCTGTTTCAGTTCAGAGTCTTTTAAATTACCATTAAAATCAACAAATGATAAAAATTTAGATAATTCCTTCACCTGTGAGATTAAAGAAATTTTATTCTCCTTGGTTACAACAGAAAGATGCTAAATCTTAGTATGAGCTGAGACTTCAGAGATGTGGTTTTGGACAGTCAGACAGGAAATGAAACTACCAGAGAAATGAAATCGAAAATCTCACTGACATTATGATGTAAAATTAGGTTGCACCTACACATTCCCCCCCCCCCACACCCTCCCCTCCTCAAAAAAGAAACAAAACCAAACCAAAAGGAATATTTTGAGCTTGCAAAAGTCCAACTGCAAGAATACAAAACATCTGATAACCATAGTAATGTATATCTGCAACATATTCAGGATGTAGTGACAGATGCGATGGAAAACTTAGGCATGAACATTGAAATTGCAAGAAAATTGATTTGTCACACTTTTTAAAGCACAGATTTGGGTTTATTTGCAATGCTAACAATATTTTCATTTTATCAATAACTAAATTAATAAATAAGACTGAACAGAAAAGTTAAGTACCTGTAAAAATCAGAACTATGAGACTATCTTTGAGAAAGAGCTTTGCAAGTGAAAGACCATTACCACAAAAGAAAAAAGGAAAGAGAAACAAAGAAAAGAAAAGCCATACTACAGTAATACAAGACACTCGTGTTCCTCTTCCACACCCCAGTGTTGCCGCTGTATTTTGGTGCTGAAAAATAATATCTCCAGAGCAGTTAATTGGGGTGAGATAAGAAAGGGTTTATTTGCCAAGGCAGTAGATGGTACACGACGCGCGCCCAGGCCGTGTCTGAGAGGTTACATTTTATAACACCATCCATCCAATCCCAGATGTGCCCACCCTGTGGCCTTTACTCTGGTCCGCCCCGGGTCCACCTCCTTGAAATGAGTCTGGGGTGTATTTTGGGACCCCCCATTCATCCCATCTTCACCATCATCAGAGCACAAAGGGTACATAGTTACTTAATTCTTGACCATATCCTGTGGTTTAGGCCCAGATATGCTGTTCTGTCAACCATCTAGGCCTTGCCTTGACAAAAGACTAAACATTTCTGCTGTATTCAGGGGTAGGATTGATATAGGGAGCATAGAATGGGGTAAGAGGGTTAAGGAATGTATAAACAAGGGTACTGGAGAAAGGGAAAGGGACAAGGGACAAAAGGGGGGGGGAAGTTGCTGCTTTTAAAACCTACTTATAAAACTTGCAAGTCTTACAAATATTAGAAAAATAAAAGAACCATTAGGGGCTTAAGGCATCACCAGGTAGCACTGCAGGCTTGGGAAGAAGGGCTGGAAAGCTGCCCAGCAAAAAAGGACCTGGGAGTGATAGTCAACAGCCGACAGGACAAGAGGTAACGACCTCAAGTTGTGCCACGGGAGGTTTAGATTGAACATTAGGAATAATTTCTTCACTGAAAGGGTTGTTAAGCATTGAAACAGGTTGTCCAGGGAAGTGGCAGAATGGCCATCTCTGGAGGTATTTAGAAGAGGTGCAGATGTGGCACTTAAGAACATAGTCTAGTGGTGGACTTGGCAGTGTTAGGTTAATGGTTGGACTCAGTGTTGTTAAGGGTATTTTCCAAACTAAATGATTCTGTGTATCTATGCAAAGAGAAGAGAAAAATGGACCAGTAACATAAGATTGTAAATAAAAATATGCTAGCTTATGTTGGAGGTATATTAAACTTATTTAAGGCTTTAACTGTGAACTTTGATCTTATCTTAAAAATAAATTTAAAATTAAATATTTACTTGGACACAATATACAAAATGAAGACTTGACCTTTTTCTTAAAGAACTGTTTCCTGTACATTACCAGACATTGATCAACAGCAGTTATACAAAATAACCACCAATGTCATCTTACAAAATTTCTCTATAAAAAAGTATGAAACCTCAATACTTTTAATAACTCTTAACAGTGTGTATTAATATGCTGAGGATTTTATTCTCTTGATGTTGCTGCTGAAAGTTTAGACAGTTTCTCCAATGGCTTGGAGAAATAAAAGTTTGACTTGGTGATTCAATCATGAGAAACCTCACAAACCCCAGATTTTTTAGATACTTATTTCTGATTGACAATGCAAGTGAGTGTTTACCATCACACATATATTAAAATGACAGGTCTGTGCAGACCTTGGGTATTAAAACAAAAAGCAGAGTAGTCCATTCAATGTTACATTTAATAAGTACACTGTTAGAACGGAATTTCATGTGTGATAGTCACAACAAGAGAACCACATTACTCAATGACACAATCTCAAACATATTTACAAAATCTGGACAGATGTTGTACAGGTGCCTTATCACAGCAGTGCTCTTGGGTAGGTCTCACCCCATGTCAATAACAAAGTTTGTGTTTGCCTTTTTCTTCTCATGCAACACTCATATAATCAGAGTTAGGCAAGTCTCTTTAGTCGAGCATTGCTTTCAGAGAGGCTTTACCCTTTCACAACATATATGTATATGTACCCATATGTATGTATACACACTACTTTCCCTGTTCTTCCCATTCCTTCTTTTGATATTGATCCTTTGTGATCATCAAATGATATGGTCCCCTTCCAGTCTCCTGTCTGACTGACAAACCCTAAGTGCAACCTATCAGAAACAATAGTAACCCTTTCACTGGTTTCCACACAGGCCCCCAAAACAGAAATTCAACATCTTCTCTAAGTGGCAAATCAAAGCAATTTCCCCTCACCAAGTAGCCATATTTTGACAGACTTTTAATGACTTCGCAAAATACCAAGTTTGGTTTTTCCCCTTAGAGAATTTAATCCTATTTTCCTGAAATTTACTCGTTTTATCAGAGTAGATGCAATTTAGCTCTATCCCAAGTTTAACTAGAAAATTTCTTTTTAAATTACTATAAAAATAAATTGGATACAAACAGAAAATGGTTAAAAAAACCCAAACAACTCCTTTTTTCAGTGACACAGAGTGCTCAGAGATTCTGATTTAAGTGTGTGGAATAATCACCCAGTTCTGCAGTCAGGAGTGCAAATGGAAGAAACGCAAAGCAGAGTGAGGATTGCAAAGAGCTTTTTATTTGTTTTCTAAACAAAAATAACTAAAGATAAATCAGAGAGAAATCCTGACTCTTGGAAGATTATATCTGTGTACTCAGTAGTGAACACCAATATTTGAGTCAATACAGATAAGCTTACTTGAGAGAGAGCAATAGCTTATATCCAAAGGAATATAACAAAGAGGAAAAGTGAGAAGTATGGATTATAACAGTATGAGCAGGGCCTAATAATGAACCATTTTATAAGAAGATGTTTTTAAAAGGATTTTCTGGAGTACCTTGATCCTAGTCTGATCCTTATGAGCTCCTTCCCTGAAATATATCAGAATACTTCAAGATGGAAACTTGGCAATGGTCATAATGACTTCTCATGGATTCCCTGCCCAGATTTCTCTGTCTCTTACTACCAACCAGTGGAAACTATGTATCAGGGACTTCAGTTGCTCTGTTAGGATGACTTTCCTATTGATTTTTGGAGCTACAAAATGGGAAAATGCGGGGGGGGGGGGGGGGGGGGGGGGGGAAACATGGCAAAAACCCCAAACCACCAAAACCAAAAAACCACAAACCCCAAGAGAAAAAAAGGCCTGGTCTCCCCAGTTGGCTGGGCTTGAAGAGTGAGAAAGTAGCTTTTTCACTCATATAGAGATTAAGGGTAAAAATGACACTTCATTATTAATATAACTTTATGTTAAAACAACCTAAAAAATGGTGATTCAAGCTTTTGGTACTGTCCTGCTAAAGTACTTTAATCTTGCCGTAAGAAGTGAACGTAACAAAAACCCAGAATTGTTCAGAAAATATGCCACCACTCAATCTCATCCTCGGGAGGACTGAAAATCATGTAAGCAACAATTGTAATGTAGTCTTTTCTCTGTTATTTGGAATCAGGAACCCAGACTAATTTCAGCTATTATAATAACAGCCTTTTCTGTGAACAAGGTTTGACAATTTAATATTTGAAGCAGCTGGAGTCACACGTCTCAGAATAACAAAAGAAAAAAAATCTTCAGAAATCTTTCATCAATTAAAACTCTTAGAGTAAAATTATTTTACTTATTTTAAAACTATGAATTTCTTTGAAGACTATAGATGTGGTCTTATCATTCTGCTTTGAATTTAGGTGATTAAAAAGACAGCTATACTGGTGCCATATGTTTATAGTAAAACTCAATAGCTTAAGCTATTTAGCAGTCTGTATTAAATTGGTCATTATTATATTCAAACACATCACTAATATTTGAGCCAAAACTAATCATTTTTATTGAAAAAATCTAAAAAGAGCACTGAAAAAGTGATTTCAAATCATATCAAGCAACTAAAATAGTAAATCTCTTTACATTTTATTTCAAAAATACATTGAATAGTTTGATTTTCTTTAAATGTCACCCTACGGTGACTTTTTTATTGGCATCTGCTCGCTTGGCAGGCATGTTAAGCACTGAACCAATGAATGAAATACTACCCAGTGAGTTGGAGTATATAAAACCTGCTAGTCCTTCCTCTCAGAAACCTAGGAGATTCATAGTTAAATGGAAGGTGATGTGAAATGACCTTCTCGTCCTTCTGTAGATTATATAGTCAGCATCTATATGACACAAACTTGGCCTTGAACTAGAAAAGCAAACCAGAAGTTAATAGTTATACAACTAACGCTCACCTCTATTCTTAAAAAAAATCTGAGACTGCAAGCTTCAGCTATTTTTGGAAAGCCTGTAGCACAATGTGTATTTAGCAGTATGATAAAAAATATATTCGCTATCCATTAGGTATGTTTGGTATACAATATTCTGCTACTAGCCTATTCATAACTGAACTAAGTAGTCAGTATTACTGCTCTGTGTTTGAAATACAATGAAAAATAAAAATATTTGGCACAACCTTGTTAAAACTTGCAAAATATTCTTCTAAGGAAGAAATTCTTACATCAATGAGAAAATAATTTCATAGCTAGTATATATAACTTAAAACTATTGCATTATAACTAATTTTACACCAAATTCTGAAAATATTTATATTTTAAATAGCATTTTCAGGTACTACATTTATTATATATTCTGGAGAATAGAATACTTAATACTCACTAAACTCCTCTGCAAAATCACAAAAAAAATTTTCTAGCATATAACTAATCCTGCCTTTCATTTTCCTTTTCCAGATGGCAACGCAAATCCATTAGGAATTCATTCTGTAGACAGTCTATAGGCCTTGGCTTCCTGTTCCTGTAGAATAACTAATCTAATACAGTTCATCATGTGAAATTCTTCTTAAGTAGGTGATCCAACAACACTTAGAGAAGCAGGGATTATTGTCTAATATACACTTAATAACATGACGCAGATTTTGTTCACGTCCAGTGTTGGGTTTAAAACATTTAAGAGTGAGGAATCCTAAGTAAAGCTTGAATTTGAATCATCCAAGTTCAAGCCACTAAATGGCCACTCTCGGAAACATATCTGAAATTGTCAGCTTTACCACATATTCACAAGATAAAATCATGAACTTATGTGTATACAACATAATTACATGATGGACGTAGACTACGTTTGCAGCAATGTTCTCTAATTCATTTAACCCATGGTAGCCGCCAGAATGAATATGATAAAATAAGACTGTGCTGTTTCTTTTACATTACAAAGAATTTATCTTCTTCCAAAAAATTGCAACTAGATGTTTTAGATGGGATGAATCACATCAGGGGAATATGTATTTCTCTTTGTTGATTAGAGCAAGGATCTGAATGGCATAGACTAGGTATCTAATTTCCATAGTTAGATGCCTTACTAAAACAAGAGGAAATGTATTCCAGCAAAGGATTCAGTGACATGTATACACACCTATTTACTTTGCATGCAAGCCTAAAATTTATATGCACATAAATCAGCAGTGTTTAAGGGCAGCACTTCAAGACAACATTCACGTATTTAGATCATCTCCACTTGGATTATACAGATTAAAACACAAATCATGTCACTGCATCTGACTCTAAAGGTCCAGAACACACACTTATGGATGAAGATTTTTTTCATTTGGATTTTCATGTCCATTTAATATGCAGAAGATATGCTTCTAAGTTTTCTGTTTCTGGGTCACCACCTGTACATTCTTTTCTTGCTAAATTGCACACAATACAATGAACCAGATTCTACCCATTTTTATTGTATTTGTTATATAGCTACACAATCTTCTTATTTAAAGGGAGAAATGGACTGTACTTTTGTATGGTTAATTGCATGCATTGTAAATTTCAGAAAAGTAGTTTATTTTTCATACTTAATGAAAATAATAATGGGAAATAAATTCATATTCATATGCAATGCACATTGAGAATATTTAATTTCTATTGTGGTAGGAGGGTGCATTATTTGTTTCTAGCACAATGAATACAACCTACATATTTTTCTAGCTCAAAGCAACTTGACTCCGTCCTTATCCCTCTTCTGTGTTATTCAATAACTCTCAAATTTAAATTCAAAAAGGAGTCAAATGAAAAGACATGTACCTACCACAGTTAAGTCCACTCAGAAAATTTTCAAATCAAACCAATATTCTGGCAATGAGTTAAATTAACATAAAGCATCATTTACATGAGTGTTGTGAATGTTTCCTTTCCATACTGATAATAGAAAATTTAAAAAAAATTACTTCATCAATTGTAAATAAATATTACAATTAAATATTACCTTTCTTAGGTTTATTGTCTCTGGGATGAAAACTAGTTCTGTACCTGCCTGATATTCTATTCACAATGATGTCTTAGTTCTGGCCAGGATTTCTGAAGTCTATCTTAGATAAAACTCCAGTTTATGTACTTTTGAATGAAGCTTAGTTAGCTGACTGGAGAAAATTGCAGAAAAGGACTTTCATAAATTTTTTAATGTCGAGCTCTTAAAGTTCAGTTTTAAGAATTTACTAAGCATCATTCTGGTACAAGATCCTTTGAAAATCTTGCAGAACAGAATGGTGTTAAGAGAAATAACATGTCAATATAGTTGAAAGAATAAAAAAAAAAGGAAAAGGGGTGTGAACTTAGCATCAACTACTGGGATACAGTAGGTATTTCTTTCTATTGTTAATAATAAATATTTGTATGTGCATCCCTAATATAGCATGATGTTGAATTTCATTAAATTTCTTCATTAATTCATGTTTTTAAAATATTTTCAGTTTTTATTAGAAGTGCCCTGTGATAGAGTCAGTTTTGCTGTCTTTATGCAAAATTTTGGTGAACAAATACACAAAATATAGATTTTGTCTTAAAAAACAGTTTTATGGTTACCTAAAATAAAATAAAAATGTGGAAATAAATAAATAGTCACTTTTCTTGGAAGTCATTTTGTTTTCAAGTCATTTGGAAAGGAAAGATGGGCTGACTTACTTTTTATAAAATACATGGTACAAGCCGGATCACTGTCATCTCTTTCTCCTAAAATTAGTGCCTTGAATCTTTATACAGTTGGACATACAAGTATTTGGAGCAGTCTTTGTGGTTTCACTCCATCTTGTTGACAAGTAATCATTGTTTGAACAATGTAGTCTCACTGAAGTGAACCACTTTGAAGTGGTTGCTTGTATAAAAAGAGGGTGTGAAGCAGAATCAGATTCCTGCCTACGGTAGCATTTTGATATTTTAGATCATACTCTATCATTTCTACCTCCCCTTCAGTAAATTATTACTTAATTCAATAATTGCTTAGTTTGTGTTTAAAAATATTGAAGCTAGATATTCAGCCAGGCATTTCCATCCATTTTAACTTAAGATGTAGAGTTAAATCCTCCACATTTTAAAAAAATATCAGTCCATACACGTCTGCCCCATTTCTTAAATGAAATTAAGATGTGCACAGCAGTGATGATGGATTCAAGTTATTAAAGCAAATGTTTTACTGTAATGCAGTGAAGTATTATCGTAAGTACCATTTGTTTCTAATTTCCTCTTGATGTGAGGTTGTTATTTGGCACATTCTGCTACTTGCAATCTGTCCTTGCCTATCTTTTTCTTTCCAAATGTAAACTGAGTTTGAAATCAAATCAAACAGTACTGAAATAACTCTACTGTGACACGACTGTTGTCTAACAATTCTAGATGCAGTGAGCTGTCTAACAGAAAACACATGTTGACACCATTGTTGGCTCTATGTGTGTCTTCACTGGTAGAATAAAATTTGTATGTTGACCTTCCAGTGTTGGCAAAAAATTACTCTTTCAAGGATATTATTATTAATTATAATCCGAAAGTTCTGCTGTTTGACTCTATTTATTTCTTCTCTCTGTTGTCTATGTACAATTATCAGGGCTATCTCCAGGAATTCAAGAAAAGACACAAGCAAAAGCTGAAAATAGCATAAGTGTGTGATAGAAATGTGTCTGTGAATACAAGCTGGTTATTCAAGAATTGAAGAGAATAGTGGATTTTAATTTCCCTGTTTACAGTAAGCAAACTGGATCTACCTTCATTGCCAAATTTCTAAGTAATCTTACCACAAAATGTCATGCAATAAAATTCTTGCAATTTTTTAATATATTTTGCTGTAAACATAAACCAAATGTTTCCACGGAAACTAGACATTTTCCCAATTGTATACAATTTTTCTAGCTTCTTGGTAGGAAAAGAGAGTTCTAATTTAAATTTTATACATTTTGATGGCAGCTGAGAATTGATACCTAATTTTCTGATAGCATAGCTCAAAGCCACACTTACATACCTTACTGTGTATGTTCAATATATCTTTTTGCTCTAACAGAAAGAAGCAAGCTGGCATAAAATTTATTATACTGTTAAAAATATTAACCTAAATAGAAGTACAGATGACACCATTATGCAAAGCAGAGAATACAAATTAGTTTATGTGCATCAGGGAAAAAAAAAATCTCCAACATCTGCATTTTAATTGTAACCAGTGCTGGATTTCAGTGTTGAACAATTAATGATCATTACACCACTTTAAAATATCAGTGGGAGAGTGTCAAAGAAGATGAGTCTTCCATGTTTACAAAAGATTTTTCCTGTGGCACACTGTGTGCCTTTGTGAGTCATTTATCTTGTAGCTTAAACCTGTCATGCTATGAAATATTGCAACTGTGATTCTTCATGACAGAATAATGAAACACTGGAAAAAAGTCCACTCTGAAATGACTTTTCCACAGAATTTTTGACATGAGAACCTGGGAAGCTGCAGATGAAATAGCTTTTCTTTTCACTCCATCAAAAACTAATCCAGGCCAATGAGTTCCCTTCTACACACTAAATATGCTATTCCATTGTTTGTGGGTTTTTTCCTATATTGACCTGGTTTTAGCTTTTTCTTTTCCCCCCAAATTGTTCTTTGTTACTCATGTAACAAAGTATCTCATGTACTATATTGGATGCCAAAATAGTTCCTGAAGAGCTTCCATTCAGCAAATATTTGATTGCTATATTTCATACTGAAGGTTTGAGCAATAGAGAAGATTATGGAAGATTTTTTGCTGTTTCCTTTAGGAAAATTACTTTATCTTATGTCAGCAGTTTTGCTGGAGTACCCCTTCATTCTCAAAAAACGTGGTTTGACTTTTTGTTGTGAATAATCTCTGACAAATCTACACATTGTGATGTATACTAGTAGGTGAGTTGAAGATGTTACGCGGTGTCTTTTTCCACAGCATTTTTTGGTGACCATCTTGTCAGTGAGAGATCCCTACATATCAAGAATTGCAAGTGAAAACTCTTTTCCTAATGCAATGTCTTCTATCAGGAGCCAAAACAACAGAATTATAGGTAATTATTTTAAAATTTCAGATTGAGACAAATAATTATATTGAATGCAAAAAAAATTTCATTTAAATCAATTGCCAAAATGACTTTGACTTTCTCAATGGTTGTTACTGGAATAATTCCAGTGATGATAGATTAGAGAAAGATCATAGATCGAAAGAAATATTAACCCCTACACCACTGTACAATTCAAAGAAAGATTTGTATTTTAAAATTTGAGCTTTTGGGTGCAAGGAATACTACTTCTGATTACTGTGGAAGTATCACTGGAAAAACAGCATCTAAAATGGAAATATTTATTTTGGTACTTGTTTCAATGCATCATGTCATTCTCATTTTTGTCTGGCAGGTATTTTTTTACCTTTCTCCTTCAACACACAGGTATTTTTGTTTTCTGTATGCACAAAAGTGGATGAAAAAAATTATATATTCTACACGTACCTGAACTAATTGTCAAAATACACTATTTAAATACAAGAAAAAGAGTAAAGGTCTATCCCGAGATAGGGCAGACAGTCTATCATAATCATATTTCAGAATATGTCATTGAATTCTTTTATATTTTGATGGAAGTGGGAGGACATAAACTTTCCAGTTTATCTAAAACAAATTAGTTATATCAAAAGCACATGTTTCTAACAGCTAGAAATAAATCAAGAATTGTACAAATGTGTTTAATTTTTTCTTAATATTCTGGAGGAATAAGGATAGATTGCCATGACTTAGAAGACAGTACTTTTAAAAATTTATTTATTTTGTAGTAGCCTATGCACCTCTACGTTATCCATAAGAAAAAAATGATGTTCAGTATGTGGCATACTGCTTACCAAGAAGCCAAAGTGAACAACCATCAACTGTTATCCTAAGCATTGTTTCATAATAAAGTGAGATAAAATAATTCATAAATCCAGAGAGATACAACAGTGCTGTATAAGTCCTGTCTTTGTGTGGGACAGAAGACATAGTTAAAATTTAGTCTAGTCAGCAGAAGAAAATGTTACTGGGGGAGTAAACTTTTGATGGAAGACCTGGTAATCTACAAAAACCAGGCAGACACATGCTGCTCTAATTTCATTTGTCAGTAAAGAGAAATTCAAAAGATAATGATAAATACAAGCATTTAGAGGAAATAGTGCACTATAAAAATGATAAAAGTGTTAACAGAAGTATCAGTTTAAAACAGCTTTTTCTCATTAATATTTTTTATGTAAAAGCAACCATACAAATCATCCAGAATGTATTCAAGCAACAAAAAGATAGGAATGAGACCAAACCTACTTACCAAATTCCTTAGGAACAGTGATAGAGTAAACACAGTTGTGACCAACACTATAATTCTTGGGGTAGTTTGGTGATAATACAGTCCCTTCAGAGCCTGTTGACCGGCTTCCACAGGGTGCTGGAAAGTGAAGGAAATCAGTTTTTAATAATGTAATATTATAAATATGAAAAAATCAGTTTAAATTGATTTTTTGTGTGTTGGTATATGATGTTGCAGGAAATTTTATGACACTTCTGCACTGGATTAAATTTTTGCATCCTGTGACATACTGAGAATGTGCAACTTTCTCATATATAAAAAAAGAATTGATGGCACTCTGAAGTTTTCCAGATCAATTTTTTTTCTTTACTATTTATCAACCATCTTAATAAATAAATTATGTGCTTTATACACAGTATGCTATTATTTACAGCATACAAAACTATTATTCATTCATATGATGCTTTATACTATAATAAAACATAGATTATGCAGCCTTTCTGCACACTGGTAAATTCTTACTCATGCCAATAGACTCATAATTCAAAATAATATCTACAACTACTGAAATAGGAAAGTCAGGATTTCTTGACTGACCATGATGTACCACTTATTTATATCCCAATTACTTATAACTATATATATAATGTTATGAGCACACACTTTTCTTTATCACACAAACATCATGTTTATTCTACCATTAACAGCTATAATACTTGATAAAATGGCAGATAAATGACGATGTTATTTACCACAATAATGTACTTTTCTAAGGTTTACAACAAAACTTAATATTTGTCATTATTCAAAACTGTCAAAGCAGAAACAGTGTTATTTCTTCTTTTTCTTCATCAGATATCCGGGTGATTATTCAATGTTAGTGCTTTCCTATGTCTATGACCTGCTTCTCACACACACATAGTGATTTAGGAGTTTGTTGTCTAGACTGTGGCATATCTTTGGAATATTTTTCTAACTGTTTTGGAATATAAAACATTTTTTAGTTAGTTTAGTGTTAACTTATCTATTTAACAAATTTATTTCCTGTTGAGACATGAATTTATAAATAAAGTAGCACTCAATGTTTCATTTGCTAAACAAATCTGGGATTTTTTTGCAGTATTCTCTCAAAACATTAATATGTTGTGCATTATATTAAATAAGAAAAAGGTGGTTTTCTTACTATTATTGCATAAGATTTTATCTCATTACTCGTCATCCTAAATACAAGATATTTCTTAGTGTAGCTACATATCATGTGTTTTAAGACCACTTAATTCACAGAAAATGTTTGGTGGAGTATACCATGAAAAGAGCACATCTTTAAAACGTAGCAACTTAAGGCCCCATCACTGTGAGAATGGATTTCTGCAATCTACATTAACATGGATTCCTTTCAGTATGGTGTAGCTGCAGAGTCTGACAGACCGTACCTGAAACAGGAGCAGATGGCACCTATTGCTCTGGTCTGCATACACAATTTGGAAACGATTTAATGGGCTAGTGTGAAAGTCATGATATTTGAAATATGTCAACAGAAGGGTCTTGACTTTTGCTTGCACAGGTGTGTATAGATGTGGCACATATATTAGAGTTAAGCAAATCAGTCAGGGCCCAGAGCAGGACACAGTGCTCAGTATGGTGGATAGGCACACTCCAAGACACGAGTGAGCACCAAGACTATCCTATTCACACAGAATATAGTTCTGAGGCTAAAAGAATTATCTCAGCATCTTCCCTCAGTCCACCATCATGTAAAATATCAGAAATTCATGCTTTCCTTTGAAAACATGTTAAGATAATGGAACTAATGGATTTTTTGCTAAAAAGTAGTAAGAATCTTAGCTGACCCTCATATGCAGAGACTTATTTGCCTTGAGTTACTGGAAAAACACAAAGTAGAAAATCTTCACTACTTGAGTGTGGCAGGTAGTTCTGATGATATCAGATCTGCTTACCATCTTCTAAGTACTCAAGATTTTCTATTCCAGATTTTGGATAAAACAGAAGAAAATATGAAAGAATATAAGCAACAAAAGCATTAAAATAAGTGAAATAAGACTGTCAGAAAAGCTTATTACTTATCTCTAACTCCATTTCCTTACTGTTTATGAGTTGCATAAATAAGCCATTGCAACAAAGACCAATAACACTGTCCCATTTCAGCAGTCATATCACTATTATACTTTCCTAATCCACAGATATAAATAATGTGTAAATTTAAGGTCAAACTATGATTCCACTAAAGTCAAGGCTATGAAAACAAAAAGGGACAGAATTTCACCTTTAATGAAACTTGAAGTCATGTCACACAAAACCAATACTTAAAGTTAATAGCTATGTATTTAGTTCTCAAAATATAGCAGACCTTCCTTTAAAGAAAAATAAAGATTTTTTTATACCCTGATTCTTTCTTATTCTTACAAGCTATGAAATTAATAAAGGTATCTTCTTAATTGTAAAAGAGGGTTTTTACAAAACTATTAGTATGCTTAAACCAGAGCAAAATATATTTACCTATCTATATATCTAGCCAAAATATTTCATGATACTTGAAAGGTGATATTATCACAGCTGGTATAAACTAAAAATCACAGAAATAATTTCACTGACAGATGTATATAGATCTCTAAAAGGGATTAAACCCAACAATTTTTACAAATAAAAAAAAACAACAAACCAACCAAACAAAAAACCCCCAAACAAACAAACAAACACTAAAAAACCGCAAAACCCAAGCCAAACAAAACCAAACAAAAACCCCCCAAAAAACAAACCAACAACCCACAAAATAAGATCTAGCACCTTTAAAAATCTGAGAGTTCTCATTTATATTGAAGTCTGGTAAAAATAACTTAAGAATCTCTAAAAGGTGAAGATAATACCATTTCATTTTACAGTTGATAATAATTAAAATGTTTATATGACACATTCAAACATCTAAACGTTTTCCCCACACACTGAATTCCATGAAAGAAACATACATCTGCACTGGATTTATAGTGGGCACATATCCGTTCATACAAGTGAATCTGGCACAGAGCTGTTCACACAAGAGAAGAGATGAAGTGCAAGTCTGGAAGCAGGATTTCCAGCAGGGATCTTTCAGGTACAAAGACTCTCAACAAGAGGTGTCTGCAGCCTTTGCTACAATGTGCTCAGTACAGACTGGAGTAAGGTATGAACTATTTGTCACTCTGACATATGCAACATTTAGTTTGCAGCAAGAACAAAATACCTATATTGAGTATTTCATAGTAATTTCTTATTTAGTCTTCTCTTTCTGGACTTTTTCCCTCTGGCCCTTCTGAGTTTACTTTTCCCCTTACTGTCTTATTTTCCAACTGCTTCAGTAATGGCTCTTTACCTTCACAAGAATTCACATTCCTGGGTCTCAAAAACAACTAGTATAAAGGAAAGTTGCTTCAAGATGTAAGCACTCAGTTGACCTTTGCAAACTGAGAAAATGTTTAATCTTAAATCATTAGGTGGTAAACCATTAAGTTCTCATAGCAACCAGACTGGCCTGCAAGACATTTCTAAAAGTATTTGTGGGAAGGAAGAGGTTTGCTTGATATTTTAGTAAACTCATAGATTTCACTGACTATATTTCCTTTCTTACCTTTTGGGAAATGTTTAATTTAAAATCCAGAAGTTTCAAGAAGAGGTGATTCTACTCTTACGGTCACTAAACATTAATGCTCAGAAATCAAAGATGAACATGAAACCATAGCTACAGTGAATTGAAAATCTTAACCTAATATGAAAATAAAATATACTTTTGCCTCTGAAAAACACCTAGCATCAGGTTGTAGTTGTTTGGATGGATGAAAAAGTTCCACTACCACCATGCTATCCATTGACTTTCACTTACTCTTATTGGAGCTAAGTAGACCCCATTGCCTTCGCTTCAGTTTTATAGTGCAGTGATTTATTTAGTTTCCTAAAAAAGTAAAAAACTATAAGTTCTGAAAATCAACTTGTCTAATTATTATGCTAGCATTGAAAAGTCTACCTACAGTAAAAAGCCTAGCAAACCCATCACACCCACAAATATAAACTGTTATACAAAAACAAACTAATAGACAAACAAAAGCAAAAATTGTTGAGAACCATTTCTCCGGGAATGAAAAATATCCTGCAGAATAAAACAAACCAACCAACCAGCATAAAAAAAAAGTTCAGGAGTCAAATTATATTTTCTAATGTAATTCTACAATAATATTTCAGTATTTTTTAATAATGTTTGCTTAGACACTGAAATACTGTATCACTTTATGTATTTATTTATGCTCTAGCTTATTCCAGTTTATTCACAAAAATGTTACCCAGTATGCTGTCCTTATCCTGCCTTCCAGGGTCAGCAATGGAACAGTAGGGGAAAAAGGGACTTGGCTCTGGTAAGAAGTGATAAGAATCAGTGTGTTGATGCATTGCTCACTGTTTCCTTGAAACATTATTAGCATTAATGGCAAAAAGTTCCTCTGTCTGCTGAACTTTAATGGTACCTTGCCTTGTAAAATAGCATCCTCTGCAACTTTTGAAAAAGCCCTATCACAACAACAACAAAGTATCACCCATTCTGTATCTAAATTGGCAAGCTTTTTTATCTGGAAGATTACCTACCTTGATCATTAGTATTCATGCGCCTTTGTCAAAGAACTAAACTCTACCCCTTCATGGCAATGCATTAGTAAATGGAGAATACAATATAAAATGCATTACCATCATCAGTCAAATCTTTTATCAAATTTCAGCACTAGTTGTAAAAGAAATGTAGGTGAAAACTACAGAGGCAAAATCGCCCAGCCGAACAACAGATCCTTATAATCTATGCTTAACTAGGTACTATAAAGTAAAATTTTCTGCACCTCCAGTAAAACAATATTGGATTAAAAGCCCCTGTTATGTGCTTATTGCTCATGTTTTCCATTGTGCCTTTGCAGTTTAACCAAATAAAAGAACACCAAAGGCAAAACTTCAGTAAAAGAAGTGTGAAGAATGGACTACATAAGTATGAGAATCCATCTCAAATATCTTCAGCTTTTAAGGAAATTAATATTTTTGCTATGAAATTTTTTTCTGCAGCTTGAAGTTTTTAATTCTTACTGCTGCTTTCAGATCACCTACTTTTGAGCTCCTACAGCTAACATCTAATATAATTTAATTATATTTGCAGATTTAAGTGCCATATTGCACCATCCATTTTTAAGCAGCAGTCCTCAATGGAACCAACAGGGAATACTGCTTAAAAATGAATGGCACAATATGGCTTTATGTCATGCAGATAAATTTGATTACACAGGTACAAATGCAATAAAAAATTAAGAATAACAGTGCATACACTCTGCAAAAGGAGTAAAAACATGTCTTGAAGAATTGGTAAAGGGATACTGATTTTTAATCTAATGGGTTACTTTATAAAAATCCAGACTAGGATACCTAGTATTTAATTGGTCTAAATGAGAAGATTAAAAAAAGTTAGTTAACGACATGATGTATGTTTATAGAATTTAATATATTGTTGTGTTTTAACCCCAGTCGGCAACTAAACACCACAAAGTCCTTCCCACTGTGGGGAAGGAGAATTTGAAGGGTGAAAATGAGAATTATAATGAAAAGGAAAATGATAGAAACATAGAATCAGCCAGGTTGGAAAGGACCTTCAAGATCATCAAGTCCAACCCTTGATCCGACACCGACACGGTTACTAGACCGCGGCACTAAGTGCCACATCCAGTCTTATCTTAAAAACCTCCAGGGACGGAGAATCCACCGCTTTCCTGGGCAGCCCATTCCAATGCCTGTAACCCTCTCTGTAAAGAATTTCTTCCTAATATCTAACCTAAACCTCCCTGGTACAGTTTAAGACCATGCCCTCTTGTCTTACTGTTGGCTGCCTGGGAGAAGAGACCAACCCCCACCTGGCTACAACCTCCCTTAGGGAGTTGCAGAGAGTGATGAGGTCTCCCCTGAGCCTCCTCTTCTCCAGGCTGAACAGCCCCAGCTCCCTCAGCCTCTCCTCATAGGGCTTGTGCTCCAGTCCCTTCATCAGCCTTGTTGCTCTTCTCTGGACCTGCTCCAGCACCTCAATATCCTTCCTGAACTGAGGGGCCCAGAACTGGACACAGTACTCCAGGTGTGGCCTCACCAGCGCTGAGTACAGGGGCAGAATCACTTCCCTGGTCCTGTTGGCCACACTGTTCCTGATAACAGGCCAGGATGCCATTGGCCTTCTTGGCCACCTGGGCACACTGCTGGTTCATATTCAACTTCCTGTTGATTAGAACTCCCAGGTCCCTTTCTGACTGTCTGCTCTCCAGCCACTCAGTCCCCAGCGTGTAGCGCTGCATGGGGTTGTTGTAGCCAAAGTCCAGGACCCGGCACTTGGCCTTGTTGAACCTCATCCCGTTGGAATCGGCCCAACTCTCCAGCTTGTCCAGGTCCCTCTGCAGAGCCCTCCTGCCTTCCAGCTGATCGACACTCCCTCCCAACTTAGTGTCATCTGAAAATTTGCTAATGGATAACAATGAGAGAGAAATATAACCCAAGAAAGACAAGTGATGAAAATGAAAACACTTGCTCACCACCAAGCAACCAATACCTTTCCAGTTACTGATCAGCAGCCCTGGGCCAACTTTCCTCCTAGATTATTGATGAACATGATGCCACAAGGTATGGAATATCCCTTTGGTCATTTGAGATCAGCTATCCCAGCTGTGTCACTTCCCACTTCTTGGGCACCGCCAAACTGTTTGCTAGTGGGATGGTAGGAGGAGCAGCCCTGACTCTTTGTAAACACTGCTCAACAGTAACAAAAATGTATTATCAACACAGCACAAATTCAAAACATAGACCATACTAGTTACTGTGAAGAAAATTCACCCTATACCAGCCAAAACTAGCACATACATTAAATCATTGGTTTCTCTTTTTCTTAGTCTGATTTAATATACAATGTAATTCTATTGATCCTTTGCAGTCCAATTATGAGATTTTCAGTTGCAATGATTTCTTGGTTAAGTGGTTAAGTCAACACTAATTTATAGGTAACAAGGAAATAAGTATAGTGACTGATATATCACCTTCCAGATACAAAATAATTTAAAAAGTAATGCAAAGGAAATTATAACATATATAAAATGGTAGTGAAATTTATTATGAAGTTCCAAATTAAAGGTATATTTATTGTAGATATCAGTCTGGATATGTGAAAGTGATGGAGCACTTAAAACTGTTTTGACAATACAGTGAATATGTGAAAGACAATCTGATCTAGAAATATATATTTTAGTTATTACTTGAAAATACAGAAATACATTAGAAATAAAAAGACACTAACAAATACAGAGACAGAGACAGTGCACCATCGTAAGACTGGAAAACAGTTACAAATAAAAAAATATAATGGAGAATATGGAAGATGTCCATACTGTCATCTCTTCAGTCTTCACAACATAGTTTAATTACAAAATCAAAATTGATTAAAAAAATGAGGGAGTAATATTTCTGCTCCATTCAAGAGCAGTAAGGTCTCAGCAGGAATATCACAGCAAGTTTTTGGTATTAAAAAAAAAGGAAGAAAAGAAAAAGAAGAAGAAGGTTCTATTATCATATAGCAGGACATTTTTAAATAATAGGTTTTGTTTAATCTCCAAAATAGAAGAATGTGAACATGAGCAGACTGGTCACTTTTTGAAGATGTGGTAGATTGAGATAAAGATTAGAGAAAATAATTTTTCTCTTCATCTATAAATGATAGAACAAGAAATAGCTGCCAGAAATTTTAGTATAATAAATTAATTTTAGATATTCTCATAACTACTTTTGGGAAGTTATTAAGTGTTTGGGTGACTCCTGGAAGAACAAGAGATATAAATATCTGTCATAATGGGTTAAGGATATCCAAGCAGAGAAGAGACAGTATTTCTTATAATGGGTTATGTATCTATCCATACTAATTGACCGCACCATGAGAAAGAGGTTTATTGGGCTAGCAATGCTAAACCCACAAACTGAATCCCATAATGTGAGGGGCTATTTTATATTTTCTAGAAAAGGAACCCATAAAAAAAAAAAAGATTATGAATAAAGAAGTACAAAATGGGAGAACATCTAAAAGTCAATTCTTCCAAAATAAAATTAAAAAAAAATAAAAAAAGATTCTATTATAAACTTGAATTATTAAAAAGTATAAGTTTTCTAAAATATGTATAATCAATAAAGTATGTCTTTTAAGGAGAAAATCAAGGAGGTCAAAAACTGTGTAGCCGAGAAACATAATTTGACACATTTTAGGAATTACATTTCAAGATGAAAGTACCTCTTCATTTTAAATAATTTTTGTTGTTATTTAATACATTTTATATAAATACATAAAATTCAATTAAACACAATATCAAATTATTTCTATGTAAACTTATTGAACCGTTCATCACCTTTTTCCTTTAAAACCATGAAAACTAGATCCAAAAGATTTTGTGTATTCAGTTTCTGTTTCTTGAAATCTTTTAAACAAAACTAAATGTTTTTCCAAAGGTATGAAAAGTAGATTTTATAGGGCTGAGTATGAGACACACTTTTAGATTCATGGGAAAATGCCTAACTTTAGAAAGAAAGTTTGCTCTCAATTTAATGATTAATGATTATTAAATTTCAATTATATTAATTTTTTTCCTTAAGGAACTGTGGTGCATACAGTTTCAAAAACTTCTATATAGTTTTCTTAAGTACTGAAGTCATGCATTGCTTAAAATTAGTTAACTAAATTTACTCATTTTAGCCAAGTGTAAGGAAAGTGTGAAATGAATTTTCTAACAGAAACTGAGATGTGAGAGAAAGTCAAAATCCTACATTTTGTTCTGCTTCAGAATGGGTTCATATCTGATAGCTTCTTCATAATATTGGCTGCTATTCAAATAACCAATATATCAATCTGCAAAAGTATTACTTCCTTATTTTTTTCTTATCTTTTTCCAAACAAATGCAATTAACTGGAAATTAGACATATTTCTCTTTCTGTCTAATCTCAGTTAATTCATGCCCATTTTAGATGGGCAGTAAAGTTCAGAACCATTAAAGCAAAACCCTGTGCTCCTATTTAAATTATTAAAGCTTTAGAGACAATATTAAATAAATTTGAAGGGTCAAGATTTCCAATTTTATAACCCAAAATCTAATTCTATATAATGACTCCATTTTTAAATGTCAGGGTAGAGCTACACATCATAAATTATTTATTATCAAATCTTGTGGCATGGAGATGTCAAAATATTTCATAGTTAAGCATAATCAGATATCAAACAAATATGTTTAATATATTAATAACTTTTAAATAAAAATAAAAAATACTCAGATTCAAATTAGTCTTAAGTTATGTGACTTTTTAAATCCTTGTTTAACAGATGCACTAGCAAATTTTGAATCTAAAATAGCTGAATTGTAGACAATTATTAATCTTAATTCCTCATTTTTCTACTAATAATTAAAAAAAACTTTCTGTAAGAACAATAATTCAACAGATAGCAGTAGATTAAACTAATTTCCAGTGTGGTATAGTCTTCTAGACTCTTAAGTGATGTTTAATGCATTAATATTTTTCTTCTTAATTTTTGAAGAAATTGTGTGCAGCTCATGAAGACTTTTTTCCATGTTCCTTGCCCCCAGAGCAAGGGATGGGATATGAGTTCTCTCTGTCTCAGTGTCTCAGGGCAAGCTGGAGGATGGTGAGGTGTCTCCACTCTTTCATGTTTCTCATTGCACCAGAGTTCTCTGGCTCAAGATGATAAAATGTGTGGTACATTTCCAGGACTCTGTCTTGCTTCTGAAGCACCCACTTAATAAGGTTGTGTACTTTCATTTATGTAATGTTTTAGTTTGTCTTGGCCAATAAAATGGAGTTAAAGTAGCAGGGTCTGAGAATGGGGCCCATCAAATAAGAGAAAATGCTGTCTAATGTATTTCGTGCTAGAATAAATGTCTTTGCAGTGAAACAGTCTCTACTAGTAATAAATGGAGGTGGAATAGGTCTTTGCAGTCAGCCTGTGCCTTGGCACAGGTTCACTCCTTTGAAAAAGCACACCAGTGTTATAGTTTATACAGATGAAAAAAAAATAGCTAAATAAAAGTTTAAACATGCTTTTCAAGTCAACTGTCTGCAGCGAAGCCTTGACATGATATTTAAGGAACTTCTGAAAGAAAATGAACAATCATTTTAAAACAATTTACCTGTCAACATAACAAATGAATAAAAAAGAAAAGAAAATTGGCAGTCTTCTGAAGAAGATTGTTTCAGAGTCTTTCAAGTGTATTTAGATAGTAAGAGGAAAGAAGCATTATATGACAGACGTGTAGAAGTAAAAATAAATCAGGGATTAACAAAACTAACACGTTTTAGCTACAATACCAGAATTGAGACATTGATGCATCAGAAAGTATGAACCAAAAATGGAGGATCTGCAAGGATTTACAGATCTCCTTACAAGAAATAATCATCCCTTCCAATGAGAAACTCCCTCTTTTTCCTTTTTTTTTTTTTTTGGAGGCCATATAGCCTACATATTATTTATTTGTTCAGCTGTGCACTCTCCAAACCTAAATTAAATTTCATTACTTATTTGGTTTAGGAAAGAATCACTCCTACCATATGATGAAGAGCATAATAACGGCTTCTAAGTCATTTGACAGACAATGAAGTTAAGTTCTCACTGAGAATCTTTTTTGTTTCATAACCTTAGTGGATGAGGACATACTAAAAGATATTTATCTTTTCATAAAGCAGGCAAAGAGCCTACAAAATCTGAGAATGAAAGTTAAAATCATGAGCTTTCTTAGAACTCACTGACTTCATAAATTCATTTAGAATTTCACAGAACAAGGAATCTACTTATTATTAGAAAGCTCATAAGTGATATCAGCTCCTGAATCCTGTTTTGATAATAAGACACTCACTGTTTTAGGGCTAGGGAAGTTGTAATGTGTGTATTACCCATTCAAAACCCCTTGTTGTTGTATGCTGCGTATCTGAATGTCTCAAGAATGTTCCCTCACCCCAATGAGTTTTTAAGCACTAGTATCAGAGTTGGTACAAAAAATAAGATTTTTATTCAATCATCTGAAAAAATTGTTACAATACTAGAATGAAATTTAAGGTTTTCAAGCGATGATCACTTTTGTTTCCAAATGATTTTCAATATTTTTAGTATGTATGCACATCAGCAGTTTGAAAGGAAACTGCAGTAACAGTTAATGAGTGCAATTTTAAATTTAAAACCTGAGAGTTAATGATAAATTAATTTATCTGTCATTATAATCTGCTCAGTCTCAGTCAGTTTTCTTTTCCGTCATTGCTGTTTAGGTTTGCAACACAGATTTTTAAATTAATTTTAAGATAGAAATTCCCACTTTTCAAACTTAAAGAAAGTGAGAAAGAGGGAAAAAAAGACTAAAACAATACACTAGCCATAACTACAAACACAGTCAGATTAGAAGCAAATAAAAATAACTAATTAATCCCAGAAATTTAGGAACAGGTACCCATCTCCTGAAACACAGGAAAGAAAAATAGGGTAAGAAAGAACTGTTAATAGTAAAATAAATAATAGAATAACAGGTCAATGAACAATTATGAACACAAACACCAACTTAAAATATAAAATAAAATAATAACACAGAATTGGCATTTTAAATATTTAAGCATTCAAAAAAAAAGAATGGAAATACCCACAGAACTCACTAATCTTATCTAGACTGCTTTTGCTACAGCTGGTGAAAGTGATCCTACATACAAAAGAAATACCATCTCTGTAAAAGCCAGTTACACTACTCTGACATTACTAGTAATGTCTTTACTTGGTTTTGAATCTGGAATATCAACATATATGAAGATGTTTCAAGCACAGTTTACAGTTTTATATAATAAGAAGAATGGACATTTTTATCAACATCCATCAAGCACAGAATTTCAGAGGCATTAAAATCTTGAGCTCTTACTTCTTGGGTGAGGTAAAGCTTCTTTTATGTGTAACTACTTTTTGATTACACTGTATCTCTTGTTAATTCTTGAAAGATTGATTATATTTAAAGCAAGATTACAACAATGACATTTCTAATTTCTAATGGAATATATTCAGTGTGTTCCATGTGATAGATTTGCAATTAATTGTACTGGTTAGAAATTGTTTTAAAATAAGAAAGGAACTATTTCCCTTTGTGCCTTGAAAAATCCAATATTTTGTATTTTTGATTAGTTTAAGAAAAACAGTTATTAAAGATAATTTTATTTTTGTTCTGAATTTCAACAATACTTTTTAGTTGCATAACTGCAACAGCATTCTAAGTCCAGTTGCTTTCTAGATTGAAATGCAAGAAAATATATGTTACCCACATAATAGTTTGTGCACATTTTTAGTTAGCAACCTTTACTTCTGAACATACCTGGGACAAGACTATGGCAGTTAAAATGTCCACAATTAAATATTTAATCACGATTATATTTGTTAATTCTCTTAAAACCAAGTATTTAACTGATACACAAAAAAAACCCCAATAGGAATCATAGCAGCTATTTTTTGATAAGATTTTTAATAGTCTCTGAATTATGTTAATTGAGGAACATCTCAATCCCTAGGGATACCATAAGACAAAAAACAAAGCAAGGTTACTGGCTTTTGTATCTGGAAGACCTTCACATGTATTGTTGGGATTCTCTAGTGTTCAGCAACACAGAGAATCTTATTTACTACATTTCAAATCACCAAGCTGAAGACAGCATAATGTACAGATCTATTTCTCAGTATCAAAAAGATACATTTAAGGAACTTTTATTCAGCTGTTTAAAAGTATTCTTAGTTGCATTTCTCAGGAATCTAATACTGTTTTATTTCCTTGTAATAAAGATTACATTTAAAATTTTCAATTTTATTTCTCCTTGAACTTTAAGCACTGAGAAATAAACTCTCCTATATCTGAAGCCAAGAAGCAAATGCCTTTCATGTTATATTTATTTGTTCTTTTGTTAACACTGACTCATCAGAGTATATCTCATGGGCAAGGATGCTCTGTGAGAAAAAAAATCCTTAAATACAATCTTGATAGAATTTTACTGATCTGCAAAAGACTGGTCACAATGACTTCGAGGTGATTGACCTTGCACTAGAGCATCTCTCTTACAAGGTCAGGCTGAGGGAGCTGGGACTGTTCGGGCTCAAGAAGAGATGACTGAGAGGGGACCTCATCAATGTCTAGAGGTATCTGAAGGGAGGGCATCAAGAGGATGGAGCCAGGCTCTTCTCAGTGGTGCCATGTAATAGGACAAGAGGCAACAGGCAGAAACTGATACACAGGAAGTTTCCCTGAATAGGATGAACTTCTGGACTGTGCTGGTGACCGTGCACCAGAACAGATTGCCCAGAGAGGCTGTGGAGTCGCCCTCACTGGAGATATTCCATAACCATCTGGACACAATCCTGTGCCATGTGCTCTGCTTGACCAGGGAGGTTAGACCAGATAACCCATTGTGGTTCCTTCCAACCTTACTCATACTCTGATACCTCACAACCAAAATCTAATTGTCTATCATCACATGCCTATACGTAGGGTTTATACTTATTGAGCATTTAGTCTGCACTTAGCAAAAGTGAAATTTATGTATATTGTACTCTGTAAGTCACATAATATTGAGGATGAACCTTTGTACATTTGACTCTAGATATGGTTATACAATATAATTTTGTGATAGTGTGAACTTTATCTTCTAAATTTTATGTGAAGTTGTATTGGATAGCACAATTTCCAACAAAAGTATGTATGGGATCTTTGTGGTAACCTTCCTTTATTTTTTTTTCTAGGTAATATAAAAATGTCATCACAAGAACGACTTTCAATTCTTACCTTGTAACCATGTATTATCCTAACACATTGTGTTACTTTTCCTTCAAAAGTTGACTTTTATTCATGGAACACTGCCAAACATCTTAAAAATTCAATGGTACAGTATCAACTATAATGTTGATTTCCAAGACTTCCCAAAAAATTTCACATTCTTCTTCAAAAGTTACATTGATTTTTCTTCTACATGTCGAACAATGCATCTCTTAGCTCTCCAAGTTCTATTTCTTTTTTTTTTTTTTTTAAATCTCTACCAATTTTATAACTGGAAATTGGCCAATTGCTCATCGTGGAAGATTTTTGACAGGTTCATCACCTCACACTACTTCTATAGAAAGGCTAACTTAACCTTAAGGTCTACATTTGTACTTCAAACACTTCATATAAATCTCTTTCAGAACTACACAGAAAAGACTGTCTCATCCTAGCAATCTGCTATTTTTCTGTTTATTGATTTTCTTTACTTTGACTCAGTTCCTTCAAGTCAAAGGAAAGCTTCTAATGCACAACCTCTCTGGTTGCCTCAATGAGGTAATATAACAAAGATAACATATGATTTACTTTCCCTCCCCTACCCTCAAAAACATTTTCCTTGAATGCATTTTTGCCTTTGATCTGCTATTGACACTTTAATAAGTTTCCCACTTTTCTAATCTCTAGAAAAGTGTATTACTGGTTAGATCAGGTTTTGAAGTTAATTCTCAAAATCCTGATGGCCACACTTTCTACTACCTTTTTTTGAACATGATTCCTTTTCCTGAAATACATATCTTAATTTCTATTAGATTCCCTAACTGTGTTGTTTCGTCACCTGATTTGGTGGTTCACTTGGGTTTTGATTCTTATTGGTAATTCTCTATAATGGTGATTTTGCGCGATTCCAGGTCACCAGTCAATACTTACCTTTTCGCTGTCGTCTTCAAATCTATTTCAGTGAGCTTTCTTATTTTGATATCTTTTCCCACACAAAGTAAAAAAAAAAAAAAAAGTTGCTCTTCTCTTCCTCCCAGGGTGTCCAATTTTAATGCATTATAGACAATTCAGATACATTCTGAGCACATTATTGTCATATTTCCTCTCATTGAGAAAATCTGCTCTGCTTTAAGCGAGCTGCTTTGCTATTCATTAGATACTTTTATCTTATGCTGAAATAAAAGATGTTAACTGAATCACCAGCATTTGAACTGAAGATAATTAAAACACCCCTGTAATTAACGTTCTCTGGCCTTCTATTACTTAGCTTAATGTCTGAAAACATGTTTTATTAAAAATTCACCCACAAATCATCCAGTGTATTTCCTGGAATGATACCTAAGTAAAGCTTTGAACTACCAGCTTAATCAGTAAGTGATTAAAAAAACAATAGAAACATATAAAATGTGCAGTTCAACAGGGAAGAAACTGGAATCTTTTAAATCTATAACAATGAAACAATTTCTGGAATACACAGATGTGTGTTGCATAGTGTTATGATTTATTATTTTAACTTCCTAACACACAGCTACTCTTTAACGTTTAAAAGAGAAATACATTATGAAAAGGATTCAGTGAATATCTCAAAATTAAGAGTAAAATTTTGTTGTAGAAGACACTGTTCCTTCAAAAGACTGTAGCTTCAGAGATAAGCTGTAACACAAGCAGCTTCTGAGTCAAATGTCAAGAAATATGGCATCTAAAAGAGGCAGCTATCCTCTTTAAGCTTGTTTACCATTCCTATAGTATGTTGACTAAATGCTGTATCTCAGTCAAGAAGGAAAAGAAAATTTAACTAAAATTTAAAACAATGGAGTCTCTTAATTGCAGGTTTTCTTGTTCCTCAGAACCCTCCCCTAGTTCCCACTGCGATAGACAATGTGAAGATGACAAAACTTGTGCAAAGAATGAAATATGAGTCTTATACATGTAACCAGCAGCATATCTCACCTAATAAATCTGCTTCCAGTTGATTACTGAAATCTTACTAGACAAAAGTGAGGACCTTCTGACTGCTGCCTGAGGTTAAGTTAGAAATATGCATATTTGTCAGCTACAGCCAGTGCAGCTGACTGGATCAGCTTCTTTAATTCCAGTTATTAATTAATTGATTTACCGTGATTACTAACTGATGCTACATAATCCTATCTGACTTCAGTGTCTTGCAGACTTTGGAAAATAAATATTTGCTTCTCTCTGTGAATAAATGGTAGTTATTTTTTTTTCTTTCTAAGAACAGAATACCCTGCAGTCACCTTGTCTGTTCTAAAGAAACTTCAAAGAAAAATATACACATATGTTGCTAACAGTATAATACAGAAACAAACATATATCTATGTAAACTAGTGCTAAAAAGTGGGTTTCTCTCCACCTCAAAATACATGATGAAAATTTGTTTTGAGGTAAAATAATGTTTTTTTCAATCTTTTACTTGAAAATTTACATATTCAAAGCAAAAAGAAATTGTCAGTTTTAAATATCCTAAATAAGAAAAAAAATCACATACATTATTCCGTATTTTCATATGTGTTTTCTATGTACTTTTATTGCCAAATAAATTGGAAACTCTGTCAGTGAATTTACATATTTGTCATTTACATGCTATTCACAAAAATATTAAAGTTGTCTATTACATTTTCCTTGCTTCTTCATAATGTTTATTCAAATTAACAGTTGCATATAAGCAAACCTATTTAAAATTATGGCTTGGATAGACATACTTGATTTCAAATCAATTTTTAATAGTTAAGAAAATTAAAAGATTAAAGATGAAAAAAATCAAATTTATATATCTTTAGCTACTTCTCCTTCTTTTTAACATTTCATTCATTAAGCTATGCTTTTAAAAACTGGCTGCAGATTTAGTTCAACAGAAGATGAAGTGACTGGTTTTATGATGCACTCTATTTAACTAATCCCTTAAATATGTTGGGAATTAGGATTCTCTGGCAGCTGATTTTAATGAGATCATTGTAATTAACAACTTTCTTCATTTCTTATACTTTATTTACCATTATATTACATTATTACTTCTTAAAAGAAAGCTTGAAATAATTATACACAACATTTATTATTCAATGGACATTGTATTCAATGCCATATTGTGAACTCCAAATGTATATGGAAAAGGTCAGACACTCAGAGTAATGCTTTTTGTGAGTGTTTGTGCCCATTTTTAATGGATTTTTGAACTTTTCTAGAATTATTAATATTTATACTTAATTCCAGTATAATTTTTAAACTTTGTCTGATATGAAGAAACATCTTCAATAAAAGCTGAGATTTTAACTCAATCACATTTTCAAAAAACTATGAGGTTTTCACCAAAGTACCAGCTACCTGCATATCCATCCAGAAAGACCTTATTTTTTGTTTCCTATTCCCAAAACTATTTGCATACTTTATAATAACCGATCAGTTGCATGTCCTAGGAAAAATGAGATTATTATCTCCCAGAAGTATATACTAGTAATTAAGTCTCAATTACTTCCAAATCTACTATGTGGAAGTTAGGTTTTCTCTCTCTGGCTTTTTGACTTGATAGTTCTCAGTGTACAATGGTTTCCTGTCCATGGAGGAGGAGTAATGAGTGTGGTCGTATTGAAAAGGGTCTGTAGGGCAAGGTTTATAGGTTAAGGTACACCCAGATGCCTACTCTTTTACTTTCTCAGAAATCTCAGCGCTAAATTTTAACCCATACATCCCTCCAAAATGGAGTTTGTTGTATGTGGTATGTTCAGATATTTCACTAGATCTATTATTTCCTGTGTTGCTGTTCTAAGTCATACCCTGCTGAGCATGCAAGCAGGGTAAATACCGTTCACGGAGTCCAGATGCAAATGGAAAAATACACCTTCTTAACAAGCTCTTTGAATCGCCTCTGGTGATCTTTTAAGAAGCCTGTTTCTCTATACTGACTATATTGTGAGGAAAACTTAGAATGGTAAAGCAATGGACATAATATTTATGAAAAATGACAGTGGAAGCTTGGGAAAAAATATTAAGCATTCAGAAGATATTCCAATCACAATAAAATAAAATCCTTTATAATTTCTTCAAAAGATCTTCAATTGCCTTTTCAAGTCTGGCTATTAATAACTAACTTTTCTGAGTATTTTGCATTTAAATAGCATTTTTCATATTCAAAATGCAATCCTAATTGATTTTAATTCTAATTCTAAGTACTCAGGTCATTGTCCACATGATTCTATAAAGCCAATGTATTATTTTGGGCAAAAAGAAAATCATAAATGCATTGTAAGTAGCCAACATATGACAATTTTAAGTAAAGCCTGTTGCTGAAGTGGTTAAACTGATCATACTTGGGAACCATAAAACAAAGAAAACCAGAGTGCCTCCTTCCCAGTAACACAGCTTTATTTGCTGTAGGAATTCTCTGTGGTTTCTGCAATTGCCCTAATTCAAACTTCGAAATAGATTTAAATAGCAGCCTTTCATGTGGTGACTACAAACATAAGCAACTCTTTATCATCAGTAGATCAAAAAACGAATTGATGTCCTCTCCTAACCACAGCAGTATGTAAGATCACTGTTGAAGATGTTCCAAACACATCCTCAAAGGGCTATGAATTTTTTTTTCCCCACTACTGATTTTAGAGATTTTATTTATAAATATTTAAGAGAATTATTGAGTAGTTTTAAAGTAAAAGCATCAATTTTGTGTTTTTCTTTTATGGTGCAAATGTTATGAATTCTTTACCTACTCAAAGATTTCCAAGTATTCAAGTACATGATAAAAGTGCATAATATGAGAAAAATAATAGCTATACCTTATATGAGTGATCATTTAAGAAAGGTCTCTGAAGTAGATAGTGTAGAAATCTAGTCAGAAGAGTGACTCACACTGAAAATCCAAGAGCAGGTGGCACAACTAGTTCACATGACCATGGTAATTAATGATTTTCAGTCTGCAATATCATTTAGTTAGTCATAATTCAAACATGAAATTAGTAAGGATTAATTTCTTTTAAACAAAAGTGTTATCAAGAGGAGGTAAATGGTTGACTACAGTCGCAGCATCACCTCTGCCACCTCTTAAGTGCGTCTTAATGGCTTCATATCTTTACTACCTTAATGGAATGCTAACTGAAGTTGGTCTTATCACGTCTCTCAATGCCTTTGTTCCCCTCTTTATACCATAACTACCAACCATTTAAACTCATGCAATCCTCAGAGTTTCCATCTGATGGCCTTTCCTAACATGAGAAAGATAAACATTGGATTTCAGAGAATTACTTTCAGATTTTGCAAGAATTCTTTAGTGATTATAAGCCATCCCGGCTTTGTATCTTCACTATATCTCTGCTTCTTCTCTACTATCTCACTGAATCCTCTGCCACCTCCAAAGTATGAAGGCAATGTGTTTACTGTGGACTCAATTCTCTGCCACAGGTACATTATTTTAAAAAAATTAATATCATTGAGGAACAAGTCTCTTACAGAGAACTGCAAAGGCACATATCAGCCTGGCATGTTAAATTCATAAAATAATTAAAAGTAGTTAATATAAGTGGATTTTTTAGCAAAAACACCCTCCCCAATTAATAAGCAGCAACCCAAAATACAGTTACTACTATCCACCTACAGTATCCCTGTAATAATGTCTGATTCTGATCTCAGTTACACTTTAGATGTTAATTCGATCTGTTCTGTCTCTTCAAAACAAGCAGTATTGTCCAGAAACATATTTTGTTTGGTTGCTTTTTTAAAAAATTATGAAAATGTTGAATGCCACATATGGAAGTTAATGAATGTTGGGCTTCTAATAACTATTTTGTGCCCTTCAAAATTTTCTTTTTCATTGCTTATGTATGATAGTTGAGGATTTGGGAATATATTAAAAAATTCTATATTTTTACTCCAAAAATGCAGAATGGGACAGAAAAATTTAATGAAGATTCCAAATACTTTGATTAAAATTTCTACATTCTAATGCAAAGTTTGACTTTAGTTTGAAGTTTGACTATGATTTATCATGTAAAAAACCTGCCCAACTAGAGTCATGTTTTCAAAAGACCATGCCAGTATGCAGTAACCACATTAGGATCACACCTTCGTTCTGTAAAAAATACATAAAAATGTGACCTCTGATTAAGTAATCAATATTGAATAATTGATGAAAAATTTGTCAACATTTACTATATTACAAAATAATAAACACTAAGATTAAGCTTAGTTTAAGTTTTCATATATAAACCTGCTTTGAACTATGTCAGATAAGTGTAACAACTTAATACAGATGGAAACAACTGAATGAATATTCTGAATATTGGATATTGTTAGATATATCTTACAGATGGAGTTATTTTGAAATCTGGATTCAAATATTTCTAAGGATTAAACAACATGCTGTAATGAAGTGTAGTAATATTTTTTAGTGATCAATAAAGGATTTCTTCTTGTAGGAACAATGTTTTCACACTCATTCATAAATATGATTTCCCATTAGAGAGCTTTTTGCTACTTTGTAAATAATTGTTCTTTGCTACCAAAAATTTAAAATTACCAATAGTAGGTGTAGCTAAGAGAAATCATTAATCATTGTGCCTATGATACTAATATTTCATCTGCATATGTTAATTGCATCCTGTTCTTGATATCCACCATGAAATACCAAATAGCTTAGCATATTAGCCTGGATAATCTTTGCATATGTTCATAAAAGAATGAAGCCAATGATTTGGTTCACTTCCCACACTTATTAGAGAGGCTCAAGGTCATTTAAAAAAAATTATTTCAAACAAATGTAAGTCACACCTAATGCACATAGGACTAGGTCATAAAAAATATTAGGGAATAAAGGTAGAACATAAAAAATTATTCAGCTTTTATCTAACTCCAAAATCATCAGTTTTTGTCTTTTAGGGTCTATAGACACTCATATATTCTATTTTTGCACATTTCAGGGGATCAAGTTTTGATGGACTAAGCCGTTCACCAGCCAGTTTATAATGAAGCCTGGCCAGACACAGAACATCAGTGTTCCTCAACAAAGATTTCGTACAGGGCTTGATGTACTAGCCATTTTCAGAGAATACTTAAAGTCATCCTAAATGGTTGTCCTCCCAAACTAATAGAGTCATGGCCTTCATTTTATTTTTGATAGTCTGAATGAAGGATGTATATTTGACTATATTTTATCTAAAAGACTAGACTTCTGAACTAGTAGGACCCTTAACTCCTTTCTCCATGTGGGCCAAACTCATGTCTTGGCAGTATGTTAAGTAACACCAAGTTATTCAGAAGGTGTATGGAGATGGTACTCTATCCTCCTTTACTGAGATTCTACAACTCAGTGAAAATATCCACGTTATTGCAACAAGACTTTTTACTTGATAGAGTCTGACTATGGACCCTTATATCAGTTTCACCCTCAGAGTATCTGTGTTATTTATCTAATATTTTTCTTCGTGGAAATTATCAAGTTCTCTTCTCTTAGATCAAGTTCTATTCCCATAGAATAGGAAAAGCTTTTATATGTGTTTTGATTTGTACTCTTTTCAAGACCAATTGTATATGTTGTAAAGCATGTCCCTTGAGCTGAGTGAGCCACCTGGAATGTTGAAGGTTTTCCCTTCCTCTCCTCTGACCTACTTAGCTCCAACTATGAGCAAAATGAGAATACTCATTCATAATATTTCTCTTTTAAATATTCTCAGATGCCTCACTTTTCCGATAAACCTGTAAGTTTAAATACGGTTCAAAAGAATTTAAAAAAAAGAACCCAGATTCTAAACTGATATTAAAAATGTAAAGATGTAGAGAACATGATAAGTAATTTAAGAAAAAAATTATTTTTGCTCCTTACCTAAAACATCAGATCAAAATGTTACAGGTATCAAGGCCCTATTTTTTTTTAATAAATAAATAAATACATAAACCCCCCATATATGCCGAGGTGATATTTTATACTATGTTTCTTTATAACACTATTAGTTTCAAAGGAGTTTAAAAAATACAATGGGCGGAATGGAGGAATCTGTTTTCTACTAGGCAAATTCTATTGTATAAGTGAAAATTACAAAGCTAATGCCTGGGGTTTGGTGGTTTTTTGGGGTTTCTTTGTTTGTCGGGGTTTTTTGGGGGTGGTATTTTTGGGGGGGGCCTATTCTGTGACATCATATCTTAAAGTAGTATAGGGTTTGCCATCTTTTAAATAAGGCCTTTTTCACACAGGAAAGAAAATGGTCCAGTTAGAATCGGTGACAGACATATCCACTACTTCTTTTATGATAAGATTTTTTTTTCTCTTTTAATTGCAATGGCAGTCCTTCCAAGCAAAATATTTTCCTTTAGTGAATGTTAAAATAGATAACACTGGAAGATTGCTAAGTAGATTATAAGTGACAATAAGAGATACAATTATTGCATTGATAAAGAAATTCTTTATCTTTCATTACCTACGAAAAAGAACTTCAGAAAAAGGGAAGCTTTCCCCTCTTATACACAACCACCTTCCTCACCAACTCTTCTCTAGGAAACAACTTTCACATCTCATTTTAAATTGAGGAAAAAACTTTTGACTTCTATTGTACACAGTCCACACTTCCAAACATTTACGAGGCCCAGTCTTCCAATTTGATGCCACTGAATTTTGGAATTCAGTACTATGGTGGTTTTGGTGGACAAGGAAAATATTAAACTTCTTCAAATGCTTATAATAATGGTTATTCTTTAGATTGGAGAATTTATATTTTTTTTCTGCTTTGCTTGTACTCCACCATATAATTTGCGATAGAAATTTAAAATACACAGTGCACTCTATTTAAAATATATAATTATTCAAATTGGAAATGGATTCAATAGGGTTTTTTGTCTTCAAATTATGAAAAGAAATTGAAAATAACATGATAATTGAATTTTATTCTAACTTATGAAGCAAAAGTTAATTTTGTAATTTGGCATTTTTCTGATATTAAAATCTGCATACATGGGAGAGGTTTTGTGCTTAATCTTACAGAATATGTGACTTCACAAAGTGAAAAGTCTAAAGTGGCTATCAATTTCTGTTAAGAAATCAGTAAAATAAAAATTTAATCTTTTCTTAGAGTTTAAATCTGAAAATACTGATACTTGAGATGGGTAATCTAACTGAAGTCAGATTTTTGGAATGAGTGGAGTTCTTCATATCGATAAAAGTTTGAATAATTGGATCTTTCATGCATTTCAAGGCTTAATTTTTCTACAACTCATACGTCCAACAACTTAATGACGTAACGTTGTATATACAAAATATTTCATCTACGTGGTTTCAAAACTAGTAATAACAAAAAAGAAACCAACATATATTATGACATCCAAAGTATATTTAATGTTGTATTTAAATACATATATATGGTATATATCTCTATACTCTGCTGTTAATTATTTCAAGAATGTCTGTCAGCATATAGAATGACATTACTACTAACCTTCTATTCCCAATAATAACACATAGCACTACTTATCCAATGTTAATAGAAACTTGAATCAATAGTTTTCCTATTATTACACATATATCTTATTACATATGTTGTTGAAAATGGTTTTTTCCTGAAAGAGAATATTATTAAAATGTTCTTCCAATTTTTCACGTTTTTTCCATATGACTAAAAAAACAGTAACAACAACAGCAACTAAAATAAATTAAAAACTGTTCTTACCATGACAACTGGGCAGGGCTCTGTTCCATCCAGGTCTTCCATCATCTCCCATGATACATGTTAGTGTAGAATATCCCTGAAGAACATAACCTGCATCGCAGTAATATGTGACAGTGGAACCCAGTTTATAATCCATTCCAAGTCTTGTTCCATTCATTATATTTCCAGGATCAAAGCAAGACTCACGAAGCTTTGCTATAGAGGAAACAAATGTAAATATAATTCTGAATATAATCTAAAATTTTACAAATATTTTCTGGAGTTCTCTCAAGGTCTTCTTTGAGCACCCTGTAGACCCTGTTGATTTTTTTAAGAAGTCTTTCTTTCTACATCAAATGTTCTCTCTCCTTCTTTTTAAAGCCTTTACAAATTACTATGTAATGACCAAAACTAAGTCTTCTGTATTTTTTCCAGATAATTTCTATAGTGCTCCATTACAGAACTATGTTTTTATCAGAAAATTCATTGTGACCAATGACGTAGGTATGTAGTTAGATGAAGGTAGATCCATGCACATTCTTCCAGTAGATAAGACACATCCTAGTTTTAAAATCTGTGGTGGGAAAACTTGTAAATGGAGGAAATTAATATGAGTAGTTTGTCATAAAATAGGAAGTATGCAAACAAGAATTTCTTCAAAATTAATAAACTATAAATGAATATCTATTTACATATGATATAATGGTATATTTTCCTATAGTTTTTTTCCCTCGCGGGAGGACAAAGTACAAAAATACTCCTTAATTTTTTCTAACTTTTTAATTTTTTATAGATATTTCTTTCAAAATATTGAAATAAATTAAAACATATGCACATACTTTTATATTTGTTTCCCTCTTATTTCTATAACATGAATGTGCAACAAAAAATTGCACAAAAATAAACACTTGGCACTTCTAATTAACAACATTATTATGCAGAAGATGAGAAAAGTTAAACATTTTGGAAAAAAAATGCAATTTCCATTAAGGAAAAAAACCAGGAAATATATTAGACAGAAGCTATAATGAAGCAGATAATTTTGTGCTATGCAGGATAGAGTCTGGAGTAATACATTTTATCAAGCAGAAGACAGATATTTCAGATTTTCTTTAATATTTAAGTGTGTTGTGGAGAAGATCAATGGGGAACACTTCTTCATTTTCTGCAAGATCAGTGCCAACTTTCTAATACATCAAAAGAAGTGTTTATTTACCAGGCATATTTGCACCACTTAACTTTCTGCTAAAGGTAAGTATCGTTAACAAATGATTATATGAGCCTTGAAATTCCTGAAAGGCTTTTTAAGAGCTTCAAATAAAGACACTTTACCTGATTCTGGCAGTACTTAAACTGAAGTTTCTGAAAAATTATAGATAAATTATTATTTATTTGACTTTTATATAGTTTGGTCACACATAAGCTATTGGTCACTACTAGAGCCAAGTTAATGTACTAAGTAGATTCCTTAAGGTCATTTTTTTGTTCTACTGTTTCTGAGAGGAGAGAAATAATTACATTGCATTTACATTTGAAGATGGAAAAACCAAATAATTCTTTTGAAATTTCAACTTAACACCTTCCAAAAGAACTTGAAGATCTCCTAATGTGGTTAACAATTTATTAAGATTTACATATATAATCTACACAGCATGCTTTTGATATGAAAAACAATCCAATAAAAATTAATAGTTATATCACATGATTAATCATTAAGATCAGGTATTAGATATTCACATTGATTCATTTAGTTAGTTGTAGTGTGGTGTCTAAAACTTTTTTTACATTCATTCAAAATTTTGGATGGACAATGAAAAGTTAAAAGAGGCAATCTACTAGAAAGTCTGTAAAGATATCACACAGATATTAATAATTATTATGTAAGCCAACCACACCTTCACTTGCAGGTCTTAGGGCAAATTGAAAATTCTTTCAAGTCCAAATTATCAAATTTAGGAAAAAAAAAAAAAAAAAAAAGAAAGAAAAGAAAGGGAAAAAAAAGGATAATTTAATTTAGGATTATAACTAGTATTTTTACAATAATCAATACAATATTATTTTTCCTTCTTGTTGAACTAATATTGATATATCTGTATTGATTCACAACTGATATTGTGAGATCATCATTCTTGAATTTATGATTCCAAAAAATAATTCCAAATATTTCATAATTCTAGAAAATTCTTGGATAAAGTAGATACTAGTACTACATGAAAAGATAAAGAAAGAAAAAAATAATTTATTATGCCTGGTGAATAAATCAAAATTTGAGGAAAGACATGATCTGTCACAGCACAAATTATCTCTAGGGAAAAGTTACAGCCCTGTAATTTTCTTTTCCCCAAAATTATAGTTGTGACAGACTCTTGAAGTTGCTGACTAAACAGTTACAATGTCACTATTGAAATACAGTTTCTTAATAACCATTCTGAAAAATAAAGCCTGAAATACTTAGCACCTTAAAATTACTTTTGTGAATCTGAAGCAGCTGCTAAGTGAACTTGTAAAAAAAAGTCGTTAGACTACGCTACAGTAGGAGAAAAATTATGTCAAATGGTGGCAAAAGGATTCACCAGGTCTGGCTGAGAACCAGTGACGAAAAGAGAAAATAAGATTGTATTAGCAAAATTGCCAGGAAACAGGAATACAAATCTTTCACCATCGACATCCTGTTGACCTGCAGTCAACTCAACCTTTCAAACTCCATGATGAGCACCAAAAAGGTCTGTTGTGGTTTAACTCCAGCTGGCAACTAAGCACCACACTACTGCTTGGTCACTCCTGACGGTGGGATAGGGAAGAGAATCAGAAAGGTAAAACTGAAATAACTTGTGGATGAAATAAGAATAATGAAATAAGTTAAATAGTTGAAATAAATTCTAATAGTAATATTAGAAATAACAATAGAAATAATAATAAATTTAAATTAAAATGAAAATGAAAAAAAAAAAGAGGGAGAAATAAAACCCCAGAAAAACAAGTTATGTTAATGAAAAACAATTACTCACCACCAACCAACCTATGTCCAGCTGGTTCCTAAATAATGTCCCTTTTAGATTTCCCTTTAGTTTGCATGCTGAGCATGAGACAACACCATATCATATGGAATATCCCTTTTAACTTTTAAGGACTAGCTCATACTGTGTAAACTTCCTTTACATCAGTAGAATTTCATGACTTTAGGAAAGTATAAGGAAACTTCATGGGTTTGCCAAGGCAGCAAATACCTAAGTCTTTCCCTTCCTTACTAATTGCTATCAGAATAAATGGAGAAGAAAATAAGACCAAGGAGGTCTATACCAGCAACATTCATATTTTCCCTCTGGTTGTCTTTACAGATTATTGAATATTTTCGTATTTAGTTAATAGCAAATATTTCTGTTCCTCGAGCCATGTAGAGGCAGTTATGAAAGTTACCATTGGTTATATATTTTCAAGTCTGTATTTTCCTTTTTACTGTGTTATGACCTTGGACAGATTTGTCTGAGACAGGCAGACAGCTCTACTATGGTCTATTATACAAAGATTCGGCCAAAATATTTTTTCATTTCCAATACTGGACACCTAGATTCTAGCACATCATTTCATCTTGCAAGACCCTAAATGCACATAAGTCAACATGACCTACTATATCAAATAAAAATAAATTTTAAATTCTGGGTAAAACACATATATATGCTGTTAAGTTTTGCCACTGCATCATTATTTTTGAAACATGTAAACTACTGTTTCATTTTTGTTCATAGAATCATAGACTCATAGAATGGTTTTGGTTGGAAAGGATCTTAAAGATCATCTAGTTCCATTACCCCATGCCATGGGCAGCAAACCTTCTGCTAGACCAGGTTGCTTAGAGCCCCCATCCAGTCTAGTCTTGAACACCTTCAGGGATGGGGAGCCCACAGCCTCTCTGGGAAACCTGTTCCAGTGCCTCACTGCCCTCACAGTAAAGAATTTCTGCCTCATATCAAAACTAAACCTACCCTCCTTCAGGTTAAGGCCATTCTCCCTTGTCCTATCACTATAAGGGCCTTCCCAGCCTTCTTGTAAGCCCCCTTTACATACTGGAAGGAATCATGTAATCAACATTATCATCTGTCAGGTATATGAAATCATATTAGAAACTTTATCTTAAGTTAGTATAACATTATACACATTATCATACTCTTAGGCAAAACAAAAACATTACCAGGTAGAAAACTACAAGAAATTCCAACAGATTAAAATTTGCACTCATGCATTGAACTTTTCAAATAGATAAGAAAAATAATTTTACTTACCTTTGTACTCTAGATGGAATCCAGTAAAACTAACAGATCCATCACTCCGAAAAGCCAGATGCATAGTATTTGAACTGCTTTCTATCCTCTCTGGCAGCTTGCTGTCTTGAAAGCTCCCAATTAGTGGGCTATTACTGTCTGGCCCATCATAGATATAGAGAAAGTCATAATTTGGTTCTATACTGAAGCTGGAGAACAAAAAAAAAAAAAAATAAAGAGAGAGAAATGTTAGATAGAACATGCTTTGCTTAAGATTTTCACTCTTAGCTTAAATTTGAAGTTTACTATCACTGTTTTCATAAAAGGAAAACAAAGTCTCCACTGTCAGAAAAAAGGTTTGTAGAAGTGTTTTAGTAGAAAACAAAGAAATACCAAAGAAATACCATATTTTTCGTTTCTCTCTTTAGAATTGATTGTTTGCTGCTAACCAGAAAAAACACCCCACAACCCAAACCTTTTTAAATAGAAAAAAAATTAATAGCATATTTCTAAAGCTTTAGAAAAAAACCCAATGTAGACCCATTGGAACTCTTTGCAGAAATGCTTTATGATATAATGCAGTCAGCTGCATAGTAGAGAATACACAGCTTCTAATCAGACTGAAACACTTTCACACAGCCAGGGGATGATCTTCCCTTAACTCTGAGAGCAGAAAGCATTTTGCCTATAATCGGTTTAAATAAAAAGATGTAGTATTAAAACTTCATCTTTTCTTTTGAAAGAAATTATGGTTAGTTAACTAACTTAATTAGTTAAGTTTGAATTTAATTTTAAGTTAAGGGTGAGAGTTAACCAATTTTACTTATAAGATTGTCCCTGTATAAAAAAAATGTTTTTAAAAAAAGATACTTAGTGAAAGAATGAAAATCCAAACTATGTTGTGTCTAGTTGAAAGCAGCTCCTGACTGAAATAAATGTAGGCATTGAAGACCTCATAGAGCTCCTTTTTCAATATTTGGGTTATTCAAAAAATATTTCCTTCCAAAAGAAATGCAAAAGTTAACACTTTTGATTGTTAAAGTGCCATAGTTTGTCTTGAGTTTAAAAGGATTAGCTGGAGTAAGTTCCACTCAAAAGCCTATTTAACATCACTTAGTAGAGTGTTCAAAGTTTCTCAATCTGAAATTGTCTGTGTGTCATAAATGAAGCAATTCTCAGTAAGGATGCACTCTTCTTTGACCAAGACTAAGCTTCTAAGCTTCTGTCAAAAACCATAGCAATTGACCAGATTTTAAGATATTTTAATGTAGTAATATTTGAGATTTATAAACTGTTCATATACTTAGTCACATTGTAAAATATTATTTTTATTCTACAATGGGGGTTCTCGTATATCTAAATGTACAATATAAAGAGCAGAATATTCTTAAATATCTTAATCTCACAATATTTAACCAAATAAAACATGTGCTACTGCAAAATAGAAAGTTCCTTAGCAACTTATATTCTGAAATCACCAACAAAATTAAATAATAAATTATGTAAATATAATTGAACAGTTATTTCCCTAGAATGAATTCACTAAAACACATACTATATCACTGAGCACCAAGAACAGAAAACTATATGACCTACCTCACTAAAGTCATCACATTAGCACTGATCAGAACAATAAAGACACTATTATAGAACATCCAGTATAAAAAGAACTTAAATTTGATGGGATATCACATTTTTACCTTTTCTGTGACATATTCCCCAGCTGGAATGCATAGTTTTCATACATAATAGATATATTAATTTGCATCCTGTGTTACATACAATGCATATAACAAAAGTTCCTCTGTGGAACTATGAAGGTCAATTTAATCTTGCATTGTAATTAAATAAAATTCTAGAAAAATTCCACCTAATAACCAGAACATCAGGAAGTATCTTGTTGAAGTATCCTGAAATGATATGGACTAATAAAACTAAATTTAGAGACAGCTTTTGAAATTTTGCCTATATAGCTGGTGTCTCAAACAAAATACGGTGAATCAATTCACCATTAAAGACCATCCTGGATTGCAGACAGTTCAGTTACTCCATCCATTCTGCCTTCTCAGGAATTGAATCTTATAAATTGAGCACCATCCATCTCAACATTAGCTAGTGCAAACAGAGTACTTTTAAGTAAACAGGAGCAATGAGTTCCAACTCCATTGGTCTGTGTATTGAGTAATTTTATGTATTTGTTGTGACTGTTAACAAAGATAACAATTACTAATTAGTTTGATAGTCATATTAAGTATACATATACCCTGAACAACACCAATAATAAAGTTATAAACATGACTTTAAAAATTATGAGTAAGTAGCAGTTTACCTGATAAATGCTAATGATATAACATAATCATTATTTACAGTGATAGTCCAGTCACAATCTCTGCTGTGGGGATAAGGATGAGGGAAGTTTGGTGAAAGTATAAAACCTGATGAGCCAGTCAGGTTTCCTCCACAGGGAGCTGTGAATAAAAATAGATTGAATTTGAGAAAAGAAGGTAAAAAATAAAGAAGCAAGTAACAGCAATCTGTTCACTGACATTTAATGTCCTCCAGAAGTTAAACAAAAAACAACTGAAGGATTTACAAAGCTTTAACAGAAACAAAAAAACCCCAGATATTCACATTTAGCTTTAGACCAATTGTAATACTACTAAGTGAAACACTTGTTTTTGAACTCTGTGTCACTTTATTTGCTTGTATAATATTATGTCAAGGCTTTTCTGAATATACTGTGAACTTGAAAAATGCTCTGGCTACAGACTTCAAAAACTTGACTGGATAAGCTTTCCACTTTCTACTTATTGAAGGCTTTGAAATATGATCTACTTACATCGATAATGTAATTACCTGCCTTTTCACCAGACAACACTCACTATTAACTCAGATCCAGATGGATATAATATAAATTAAAAAAAAAATTAAATTAATTGCAGTCGTCAAACTCAGAGATAGATAAAATAGCTTTCAAGCACAATCAGAGTAAAACAACCACATTTGTCTATGTGATTTTGAGGTTCCTAAAAGTTGTGGGGTTTTGGTCCAGAAATATAAATAGTAAAAAGAATGAAAGTATAAATAAATCTTGTTCTTCAGCATTCCTTATGGAAGACTTCATGTCTCAACAAGAGAATGAGTATGTTTTCTAAAGATTTTTTTTGAAAGAAATTCTTAAAATTTTATTCAAAAAATTCTACATAAGATTTATAAAGACTTATCATTTTGCAAACTAATTCTACTAAGTGATCACCTGCCGTTCCCTGCAGGTAAGTAATTGATCACTCAGGTTTTCTGTAACAGAGATTCTGTAACTGTTAGCTCTAAGGTTATTTAAATCATTTATAGAATCATATAGATCGAGTCCAACTGTAAACCTAACACTGCCAAGTTCACCACCAAACCATGTCCCTAAGTGACACATCTACACATCTTTTAAATACTTCCAGGGATGAGGACTCAACCACTTCCCTTGTCAGCCTGTTCCAATGGTTGGTAACCCTTTTGGTGAAGAAATTTTTCCTACTACCCATCTAAACCTCCCCTGGTGCAACTTGAAGCCATTTCCTCTCATCCTGTCATTTGTTACTTGAGAGAAGAAATGAACACCCACCTCACTACAACTACCTAGTTGTAGAGAGCAAGAAGGTTTTTCCTGAGCTTTCCTTTCTCTAGGCTACAGAACCTCAACTTCCTCAGCTGATCTTCACGAGGCTTGACCCTTCACCAGCTTTGCTACCCTTCTCTGGACTCACTCCAGCACCTCAATGTCTTTCTTGTAGTGAGGGCCCCATAACTGAACACAGGATTCAAGATGCAACCTCACCAGTGCCTGGTGCAGGCGGACAGTCACTGCCCTCACACTGCTGGCCACACCATTTCTGATATAAACCAGGATGCCATTGGCTTTCTTGGCCACTTGGGCACACTGCAGGCTCATGTTCAGTTGGCTGTCGACCAATGCCCCCAGGTCCTTTTCCACCTGGCAGCTTTCCAGCCTAGCTTCCCCCAGCCTGTAGCAATGCATGGGATTGTTGAGACCAGACTGCAGGATCCAGGACTTCATCTTATCGAATCTCATACCATTGGCATGGCCCATTGATCCAGCCTGTCCAGACCCCTCTGCAATGCCTTCCTACCCTCCAACAGATCAACACTCCTGCACAACTTAGTGTTGTCTGTGAACTAACTGAAGGTGTGCTCGATCCCCTCTTCCAGATCATCAATAAAGATGTTAAACAGCACTGGCCCCAGTACTGAGTCCTGAGAAACAACTCTAGTGACTATCAACCAACTGTATGTAAATCCATTCACCATGACTCTGGGCCCAGCCATCCAGTCAGTAGTTTACCCAGTGAAGAGTTCACCTGTCCAACCCATGAACAGTCAGTTTCTCCATGAGAATGCTGTAGGAAATGGTATCAAAATCTTTACTGTACTCCGGGTAGTCAACATTCCCTGAGCAAGGTCCTTGTCATACAAGGAGGTCATGTTAGTCATTCAGGACCTGCCTTTAATAAATCAATGCTGTCTGGGCCTGATCCCCTGATCCCCTGTATGTGCTGCGTGATGGTACTCAAGATGATGCGTACAGAACAAGATGATATGTACAGGTATTATTCAACCTAGTGGGAAATACACACAATATTTCCTTACATCATGAGAAATACTGCCTTCAGCTCTGGGGCCCCCAGCACAAGAAAGACATTGACCTGTCAGAGTAAGTCCAGAGAAGGGATGATCAGAGGGCTGGAATACCTCACCTATGAAGACAGGCTGAGACAGATAGAATTGTGCCTGGAGAAGAAAAGGCTCCAGGAGACTTTACAGCAGGCTTCCAGTGCCTAAAGGGGGCCTACAAGAGAGATGGACAGGGACTTTTGACAAGGTGATTCAGTGACAGGACAAGGGAGAAGGGTTTTAAATTGAAAGGTAAGTTTAGGAAGAGATTCTTTACTATGAGGGTGGTGAAATATTGGAACACATTGTCCGGAGAAGTTGTGGATGCCCCATTCCTGGAAGTGTTCAAGGTCAAGCTGGATGGGGCTTTGAGCAATCTGGTCTAATGGAAGGTGTCCCTGCCTATGGTAGGAGGGTGGGAACTAGATGGTCCATCCAAACCATGCTATGATTCTATAAATTAAATCACAAGTCATTTATGAATTCAAGTACTGAAAGTAGAACACTTTAGTAGATTAATGCATCCACAGTTGCAGTCCATATGAGTGTAATCTTTCTACATTTTACATATTTTTTAATATTAAAAGGGAGTAATGAATAGTGAAACTAACTCAAAACAAAAAAAAATAGAATATTCATTTACATTTTTTTATTAAAAGTCATATGAATTCCAAAATCATCATTTTGTGTAAAAACAGTTAAAAGCTGAAACAACTCCTTGCTCGAGGAACACAAAAATATCATGAATCAATAGTACCAGTAAATGCATAAAATATATCTTCCAGGCCTAGTACAATTTGTTTTGTTTTTCTTAATAGCTGCCAAATACAATTTTTATCACAATAAATCAACAGATATTTTCAGTTGCTGGAGAAAATTTCATTAGCTACAAGGTAACAGACTGGAGAAGTTTCACTTAGTATGAAACATTTACTTAGTTTTACAAGAAGGATAATGATCGCAATTTCTCTGTCTTCAAAAAATTAAAATTGGTATTGTTTAGGAACATCTGTCATTTAATATTCTTTTGTCACTGAAATAAGTAAAATGAAATTATTACAAAACAATATGCATCCTTTAACTGTAAAAGAGGTCCCTGCAACCTTCTCTCTCGTTGAAGTAAAAGTTCATGCAAAAGAGGAGCTGTGAGGTTGTATGGAATGTAAAAGCTGCTCATCAGCTGCAACTACTGTTCTTCAGTATAACCCTGTAGACTCCTTCCCTTCAAGTACTTTAATAGTTCTGGTTGCACTATCTGCATATCTTGGGAATGAAAATTTAAAGATTACCAAAGAGGATATTTAGGTCATTAACTGTAATCAAGCTTCACTGAAATGACCACTAAACTGTATGAGTCTGATGATATTTTTGAGGTATCTTGAATGGATATATGATGATACAAAGAAGTTAAACTGCTATGTCATTGTTTCACACTATTTTCTGTCAATGTCTGCATTCATGGTACTTTCCTGATGTCTTGATTTAGTTTAGTTATCTGTTAGTTCATTGATAGAATATTTTCATATTAGTTACTTCTTTTTTATGTACTTATTCTTTTTTTACACACATTAGCAGTTACATTTTCTGTTTACAGTGAGACTGATTCTTTCATTTAAACTGTCCCAAGGTCTAGTTGATAGTCAGAAAGTCTCTCCAGGGAGTAAACGAAGTTAGAAAGCCAAAATGTATTTTATTTCAAGCTATACCATTAACAGTAGTAAAAAAAATCCAACCAAACAAAAAAAAAATCTTCAATTTTATAGAATATCTCTTAGATAGAATTTTCTTTAGATACATCAATTTCAAGTTATTTTAATTTTTAGTTCATTAGATACTAAGTTGAGAATGTTAACACCATCTAATGAAAAATATTATTACATGATGCTTCTTTTTCCACTCTACCATCTTCTCTAAAGTTCTTCATAGACATTCTCTTTCTCTGTGTGCTTTAATTAAATTTTTGTGTGCTTCAGAATCCATAATTTTCTGGATTTAATGTGTCGAAAGCTATTATTAAGTGCCATAACCTTATTTTTAACTGAGGAGAGACCAGTTCTGAAAATAGAGTTTAAAGAACACCTACCTTTCACAGGTATTGGACATAAGACATAAGACTGAACAAATATAACAACCCCTTTAGAAAGAGAGGCAAATGTCAATACACTATGAAAAATATAATTTTTATGTGTTATGCAGTGAAAACTAGACATAGGTTATGTCAGCCTCTCTTTATAAACCTCTGTGTAGACAGAGTGGAAGCAAGCACTGTGTCTGTCTCTGCTGATCTTAGCATTCATTTTTTATATGGGAGGAAGTACAAGTTGGGTTCCTTTTATTTAAAATCTATTTAATTTCTCTAGAAGGCAAGAAAATATTATTCACCAGTTTTCTGTCATTTATTTATTTATTTATTCTTTTAATTACTTCTTAACAAAACAAAGAGAACATATGTTTTTTCTTTTTTTTTTTTTCTAATATGAGATATTAAATAAAGAACCACAGAAAGGTTTGAGTTGGAAAGAACTTTACATATCATCTAGTCAAAACCCATTGATATGAGTAGGGACGTCTTCAAATAGACCAGGTTGCTGAGAGCTCTGTCCAATCTGACCTTGAATGTTTCCAGTGATGTAATACACGACTCCCTGGGCAACCTGTTTCAGTTCTTCAACTATCCTAACTGTAAAAATTTTCTTCTATATATCTAGTCTGAAGATAAATTTAAATAATCATAATAAAATATGAAATAACTGCTGAAATTTTACTTTATACTAGTGTCATATAGATCACATTTTTAGGAAATCACCACAAGAATTAACTGTTTACAAGATCTTTTACTGAGAAAAACAACAGAAACAAGCAAAAGCAATCCACAATTTAAAAAAGAAATATATTTGCCTATGAATTTCTGAAGAATGTCTGAAGTTTCTGGGAGACAGTCTATACCTCGCCTAAATGTATAGTTAACCTGAATCCCAAAACGACTTTTTGCAAGCCACTATTTTTAATATTGTCACTGAGAAAACTAAGCAAACACAGTCATTTAAGATTCTGGTATCTAGACAAGATTGATTCCAGAAAATCTTTGGAATGGAAAACATCTAGTTATTTTTTGCACCACAGGTATAAGCCAAAGGACTGTCTTTTGGCAAGACATGCTCTCAAATTGATAGTTTTTCAGAATATCTTCAGTATAGAAGAGTTTCTAATTATTATCTTTCATTCAAATGCATGAATAGCTCTTTGTAATTTTCCCATTGCGACTACCTTTAAAATGAAGATGTTCTTAAAATTTTGTTACAACCAAGACACTCGCACAGGTAGGAACAATTAACAAGTACATTTTAGTTTTGAGCATTAATAATAAGGAGTTTTGAAAAGACACTTTGAAGTGTAAAGAGCTAATAAAGTAAATATAGAACATAGTGCAAGTGTACACCTCAGGAATTATCCTTACCTCTTATTCTTCCATCAAAATTATGTTTCTTTTTTCCTAAGACTTTGATAAACCGTGATGATATTGAAGTTATGTGTAGAGTAAGTATCGTACAGTTTTGATTTACAGGCATGGAAAGAACATTAAGGAGTACATTACAAGTTTGGGAAAAAAAATCAATGAACTTCAAGGTGTACTGAACTACAACACACAATTTTGAAATCTCTCAGCTCTAAGGCAAGATTTGCACACTCTACTTTAGTCTATTAGCAGTTCATATTCCCCAGCAATGTATCATTATAGGAAATCAATAGAAGATAACTTCATGCTTGATATTTGGGCAAATAAATCATCATAATAACCATTCTTGCTACTCTGTACACAGTAGGTGTTTGTGCATAAAGTGTGGAAATTACCAGTATTAGGTAAATGGATGCGTGCAGTTAAAAAACAAGTGTATGCATATTTACACATGTGGTAAGGACAGAATGTCAGGTGAGCACTTACATTTAATGTATTTAATGATATCATCAACTCAAGAGTGATAATGATTAAAACTGCAAGTACTGCTTTATAAAAGGGTAATTATTTTTCAGTTGAAAAATATATTTTAAACCCAGCAATATCAAATAAGGTCAGCATGATAGAATATATTAACTATAAAGCCTCTTCCTAGAGCCCTGGAATTCATTTTACTTTTTCACTTAGACACTTACAGATGTTCAGTTAACATTATAAATACATATTTTCACATATAAGAATTATAAGAGATGAACAATAAAATATTTCTTTACTGAAGTCTTCAAGCAAATAGTCTAGACAGTTCTTGTCCTCAAGCCCATACACTCACACTGCATAGGAAAGCATAGTAAGAAGAGTAAGAATAGAGAAAATAACACTTTAACACATTAAGTAGAATAGCCAAGACACCAAGTCATTACTTTAATATGTTTGCAAACACCTGTTTGCAGCCATGCCTGAACAGGGGAGGTGATGTGCATGCATGCTTATGAAAATAGAATGCAGATTTTATTTGCAACAGCTCGGGGCAAATTAAATTTGTTAAAGGAAAGAGAGTGTTTGAAAGCTAAACAGTGCTCCTAGCAGTTGCAATCTCTGGCAAGTTCCTCCCTGCAATGTTTGTCCAAGACTAGCAGGAATAGTAGTCATCGACATAGACCTTCTTGTTTTCTCTGTCACAGATCATCAAAGTATAAATGATACGGTCCTGAGAGGAAAAGGATGAGAACTATTATACTAACAACTACAGAGGAAAGGTTTTGGTTATGTCCATCAGGGCTTTATGCAAAATAATTTCTCAGATGTGCAGTACTTGTATGTTCGTCAAAGCAAGTTCCTAGAGCAGTGTGATTCATTACATCAGGATTTCTATTTTTAGGAAAGCATTATTTGATTTTTTTCTTCATACCTATACAGACTGGTGGGTTGGGCTGCCAGAAGTACCGATTTTCTACCTGAATGCAGGTTATTCTCTCATCTCCTTGAAGTTCATAGCCAGGGTCACACTGAAAAATGACAGTGTCTCCAGGTTCTCTTCCATCCCCATTTCTAGTTCCATTCATGGGGACTCCAGGATCACGGCAGGCAGTGGCTACAGAACCTTCCAGCAAAAGAAAAAATAAAAATAAATTTTTGAAAAAAGTAATCTTTTCAATGCATTTTTGCCCCATTACGTTTTGCTAATCAGGAGGCTCTGAAAATTCAAAATTTTCCTAATCGCTTCTAAAATTTTGATAAATCCTCCAAACTGAGAAATCTGCTGCTTTTATACTATTAATTTTTGCTGCCTCCTTTAGGTATTAAAAGTACCTAATTTTTCTTTTAATTATTTTTGTTTAAATTCTGTGGAGCACTGCAATATGTAAAAAGGAAAGTAGGAGATTTCCTAGTATCCTGGACATGTTGCACTTTTAACTTAGAGTGATTTATAATACGAATAATGGAAAAAAATAATTGAAAAAACAGATTAAGAATTTCAGATTTTTCAAAGAAGTACGCTTGTATACATCTTCAATTCTCCACATATATATATATATGTTATAAATATATGTATGGTGTAACATTTAGGAGTGATCTTGGAAGTAAATTTCATTTATCACTCATATCTATACCCCTGTACATGACCTATCTACAATGCTAGACCTTTATAATAATATCAAAGAAATCACACAAAAAATACACATGGATTTAGTCTGATAGAATAGACAGCTATATATAATGCATAAATACAGATTATTACTAAGACAACACACAATCACAATGACTACAAGGGAAATATGAGAAATTTATAGATATTATCCCCATACTTAATATATTCTGATCAACATATTATTTAAGACATTATGTACCAAAATATGTAAGCTTAAGTAAAAGGTAAGCACTTCAATGTCTATATAAGTAAATTTTATTTCCTACTTATGTTATAGAACTGAAACGTATTATAAATAAACACCAAATGTCAGATTTGCCTGTGGAACTAGTCCCATTGAGCTCAGCAATCTGTGCAACATAAATACAAAGTGGCAGTACTGAGATTTAATTCAGATGCCCTCTTTCTGGGGAGGTAATACCAGCAGACAGTTATCTATTTTTCCAAAATGTGTGGGGATTACATATTTACAATTTTTTTTAAGAGCAAATCTTGGTCTATATAGGTTATTTCTTTAAAAAAAACAAAAACACAAGTACCTTTCTTTCCAAAACATGCTTAACACAATATAAAAGAATAAGATCTATAAAGTCATGGGGCTTTTTATGGAGCTGTTTTTCCACATAAGAAATACTGATTACAGGGGGAAAAAGTCCCCAGAAAAACATCCTCATGAAAAATCAAGTATGAACAGAAGTAAGGGAAATATTTCCTCCTTAGTCCCCAAACATTAAAGAAATATTTCTTTAAAATGTTAACTACTGGATAATAAATGAAAGATAATGATTTTTTTAAATGGTCATGTAATTTTTTAAAATTTCTTCTTTAGACACAATGGTCATGACTATTGTTTATATCTTTAAAGATGCTGCTGAGTTTTAATTTAAAAAAAATATTACTGAAATATGAAATTACTAAATTCATTGCACTATACTAGCAGAATAAGATACTGGATCTAGATTACACTGGAATAAAATGTCATCAAATATGAAAAGGGTCAGATCAGAAGTAAAAGAAAAAAACCCTTGAAATAAACTTAGACTGAAGCAAGTAGTAAAACCAGTCATATATTTATCTGCATCCCTCCCTGCTGAGAACACAGGACAAACTGCATTTTTTGATTGGTGTTGACCAGTCAGAGCAGTCCACATTGGAAAGAAACTGTGTTGTGCCCACTTAAATACTACCTGCCTTGAATTTTGCCATAAACAAGAAAAACACTCCTCTGATTTATCTAAAACATGCTGGTATCAATTCCAGAAGAATGGGGGCTGATACTTACCCAGAATTTGTAATCAGTCTTGGAAGGACAAAGAGACAAAACCGTTGTTATAAAATTTGTTATTGTCTGTAAATCACACTGCTCTTACTAGATTGCATTGTTCTGCAAAGAAATTGTGTATGGCTGAAAAAGATGCTAAGGGGGCACACAAACCTGTTTAGAATTTCTCATACAATCTGGTTGGGTGTTTTAATCACTTAGTAATATCTATGCAAATTAACTTTATAATATGAGATCTATATGCCAAGCTTATAACCTTTCCCTTATTTGCCATCTTGCATGCTTGCATGCTTGCTCAACCTACTTCTTGCTCTTTTGGCTCTGTAGCCAAATTGGTGAAACATGGATTGGATACGTGATGTATGAAAAGGATGGAAAACAGGTTGATCTGCCAGGTTCAAAGACTGACCATAATCCAAACCCTAGGCAAGAGCTGATTAGCAGCAGTGTCCCTCAGGGGTGGATGTTGACTTCAATATTCATTAAAGATGAGGACAATGAGACAGAGTAAACTCTTGGCAAATTTACAGACACTGGAGGATCAGTTTATATGCTCTGGTGCAGGAATGCTGTTTAGGGAAGTCTCAATAGGCTGGAGAAAAAGCCTGATAGAAACTTCATAAAATTCAAAAAAGGAAATGCAGAATCCTGCACCTGGGACAAATCACTCCCAAGAAACAATACTAGAAAGCAGCTTTACAGAAAAGGAACAGAGAAGACAAGAACTCTTCTAGGGAGTGTGTATACAGCAAAAGCACAAACACAGCGTTTAGAAGTTGCAACAAGCAAAAATCCAGCTGCATAAAAGAAAACACTGGTTCACTGTGAGCGTGGTCAAACATCATGATTTTTGATTGTTGTTGTTTTTTTTACAGAGGGGTTGTTTTATGTCCAACCTTGGAGATATTCAAAGCCAAACACAGGCTGATCTGTTTGACTAGAGCATAAGTGGTAGAGTTCTTTGTTATTAAATCAATAAAAAGAATACATCACATTTTATTCTATCACAATAACTGGAAACTGAGAGTATGGAAAAGACTTACGGTCAAATTGCCTTAAATAACTAGTGAGGTACAATTTGTAAATGTAATCAATTACATTGCCGTTAAAATACATTTTTGATGGGAAATAGACAAACTCCAAAACGTGTCTATTATCTGGTATACGCAGCACGATCAGTGCAAGAGTAACTCTATGTGTAGCATAAACCCGTGTGTGATCATATGAGAGCTTTTTTCCTCTAATGAAGGTAGAGAAATGCAGAAACCTGTTTTATTTTTTCTTTGGGCACTGTTAGTTTAGAATAATCACACTACAATAAGCCAAACCATTTGTGCTAGATTAGGAATTCAAACAAACAATTCTTGATAAAAACTCCAGTATCATGACAGGGATGAGTGGGACTAATTTTCAAACTGTTCAATGGGTGAGAGATTATTGAACATATTAGACACACAGAGCTTGTATGACTTTCTACATGATCAGAGTGACAGAAAGTGTTTCAGTGTAGTTATTACACACTTCTGAGCTGAATGTGTTCATGAAATATAACTTCAGATTGTGTCTGAGTTTACAATTGGGCATGATTTTGGAGCAATGAATTGTTTTCATTTGCATAAAACTAAATTGGAAGATTCATTTCTGAACTACAGTAGAACACTTTGAACTATCCATGAACAGTGTTGCCAGCAGTAGTTCAGTACCAGCTGTTTCAATCTATATATCAGTTCCACTTGGTCTACGTTATTTGCTAACAGAGAAATAACCAAAGGCCCCACAAGTGAGACTTAATATCTCAGATATTCATATAACACATTCTCTAATGCAGACTTTGAATATGAGACCACCAATCCTACAGAAAACATGTGCCCATGCTCAGGTAGAAGTAATACTTACTCTGGAGAGTTACTTATCTTATCCCATTCCTGCTCTATGACTCAAAGGAAGTGGGGTAGAACCTTGTTTTGCAGTTTCATGGCAGTCAAGCCATGCAAAAAATTCAGCTCCCCTTCCCCCCCACAACTTGTTTGGATTTGTCCTAAGAACATTCATATGAACAGATGCATATGTTCTGAGTAGCTGAGAGAAGGGAGTATCTTAAATCATCTCTTTACTTGCTGTACAATACTGTGCAAATGCTCCTACAGAGCCACTGAAGTTGTTAAATCCAGAAAAGGTGTAAACACAGATCTATCTACAAATGTCCTTAATGTGGGATATAAAAACATTTTGACACATCTTTTTAATAATAAGGCACAAAAATACATTTAAGCCCTAAATCAGATAATTAAATATTTTAAGTTGATAATTCCTGTCTCAAAAATAAGTTACTGTCAGAGTCAAAAGGTTTCTGATAGTTTATAAGCCTAGGCAATTTAAGATGTGACTGAAATGTCCTAAAAGGACATTTCTATTTTCATGCAGGAAAGATACTTTGAAACATGGCATTAAAAGTGTGACAAGGTTGTAATAGACTACACCGATGCTGGGATCAATATAATAAATGTCTTGAAATTTCTTGCTGTTAACAGTGATTTCTAAATTTAATGTTCTAATGCATGCCAAGTCCAATATCAGTAAGGAGTCCTAATCCCCGCCCTGAAGAATTAGGGAAGATTCTTCTCAACACAGAATCAGGTCAGAAGCTCTAAGCCTTCCAAATTTCAAGCTCTCCATAGCACACAGCATGTTAAAAAAAATTAACTTCTTTAAACCAACATGTTCTTCCAAACTCCTATCACTTTAAATAAAGACTTTCCAGTATTGCTGTTCTTTCAAACTTGCACCAGCCTGAACCAATCCTGACAGATTGCACCTTCAAAATTCGAGCTGCCTCAGAATCCATGTAATACCTTTACCCGTATGGACACTGCAGTCTCCCTGCATCTCTAACTCTGTTTGAGAACCAGGTCAGCTTGGTATTTGCTACCTCAAATCCAACCTTCTATACAACTTTTCCTGAAAAAGAAATAATAAAATATCTACAGCGTTTTCATTGTCTTCTACCGACAGAAACATTTCTGATAAATTTTTTAATCTATTTTTAACTTTTATTTCTGCTCTAGATCTAACAGGGATTTAGGAGAATAGTTGATATAATTCTTAAGTAAATTCTAACCACAGACTCTGTTTGTTGATTTTTCATGACTTCATAGATTCTATCTAAGTTTGTCAGTCATTGTTTGAAGATTAAAATGGGAAAATATTAAGAATAAAGTACAGAATCTGAATTTCATTTGGGACAATGTACCCCTTTGAGAAACAAAGTTTAACATATTGCACAACCAGGGTTTTCTATGTTGTCTGGGCAGGTCTTTGTGTTAAGGAGCCACTCAGGTAGTCACACTTGCACCACCAGAGCTGGGACCAAGGCCCCTTTGCAGCTACACACCCCACACTCACACAGTCAGACCAGGTTTCCTTCCTGGTTCAACCCTGGGTTTCCTGTAGTAGGGTCTCAGATGTCAACTAAACTTGTTTTAAAAGTCTCATTTACACTGTAACCTGGTATAGTGTCGTATCTTTTTTTTGGGGAGTGGGAAGAGTGGACATCAGTTCTTTCTTAAGGGACCAATTTCACTATCAGATAGGTTAGGTGTATAGGTAGGTTACCAGATAGGATAGGTTATATATCTTACTACCAGATCCATTTTAGTTCTTAGACAGATAACAAACACAGGTTTTATGAGATAACATAATTTAATTTTTTCTTATTATTTTTGTTTTTGTCAATTTATACTAGTTGTTAAAACCATCCAAAGTACTACACTTCTTTTACCATTTCTTCCTGGACAACCTCATGAACTATTTTATTCCCAGTTCATAAGTTATCATCTTTTTCCATAAACAGGAACTCTTCAGTTCAGAACATTTATTATTTCTTAAGCATTTACTCATAGCTTTGGCATTGAGTATGAAATCCAGTCCCAAGTAAATTAATTGACATATGGGTTTCAGATAATTTCTAGAACTCAGCAGAAAATGGATACAGTGACAATATGTAATCATGCAGGCAATGCATTCCAGATGGAAAGAAGTGTTTTGAAAATCTTAATTTCATTTAGATTGCATGTTTGGGGCTTGATTTTTTTTTGGAACTATAGGGTTTTTAAAGCTTTTTATACTAGATCATCCTTATGTCAGATGGCATACTTCTTTATGTGTGCATATGAATACAGTGAGATAGAAATAGCTTCTCAAAAAGAAGAAATTATGAGGATCTTGGACCACACACAAGGGCTACTCATGCAGTGAAAAATCTTACCAATGGTCATTCAGTTCTTAATACCATTTCTACTGAAAAGATCATTAAGATGATTTGAGTGAAAAAAAATCTCTGTTTAATTTGATTCTTTCCAAATAGTGTGCAACCTGTTTTGTTGCAACTGTTAAGGTTATGGTTACACAACAGAGGACACTGCTGGTTAGTCTTGTCCTTGAATAGAAGATCTCTGAAGAGAAGGGGAGATTGCTTCTGTCTTAAAAGTTAAATTTTCTATTTTGTATTTCAATATCACAAATTGTATATATATTACATTATAGCTTTGCAGTTTCATAGCCCTATTAATATTTTGGTAGTTCTTAAAGATAGGGCCAAATTTGGAGCTCCTGACACTCGACAAAGTAAGAAGGTGTTTAATCTGTCTGAATTAGCTGGTTTTTGTTAACTTTTTACTTTAAACCTTTTTTTTTTTTTTTTTTTTTTTTTTTTTTTTTCTTGTTTGGTTTTTGTTTTTAATTGTGGACCTTCATAGTTATTTCTGACAGGAAAATAGTCCTTCTGAAATCTCTAAAGTCAAAGGACTCCTCTCAAAGTTGAAAGGAATCAGTAAACCAGAGTATGAAAACATTTCAGATTAAAAACTCATTCTGCTATTGAATAGACATCAGGAAGAATAAATCCTATCTTACTGACTTCAGAAAAGTGAGAAATTATGTTAGGAAGTGATCCCTATACCAGCAGTGCTAGGAAACAGCATTCTAAGAAAACAGTTAAATATCCCAGAAGCAAATCACCTTAAGCTTAAAAGTGCCAGAAGTAGGGATCTTAGTTACTCAAAAGCTGAAGAAAAAAAAAAAAAAAAAAAAAAAAAAAAAAAAAAAAAAAAAAAAAAAAAAAAAAAAAAAACAACAACAACAACAAAAAAAACAGAACAAAAATAAAACAAAAAACAAAGCGAACTCAAAACTACCCCAAACAAACAAATAAAAAAAACAAAACAGGAGGGTGTTCAGTGTCAAAAGAATGTAGCTGTGATGAATATGTCTTTAAACAAAAAAAAAAGCAAACACCAAAAAACAGTAACAATAAAAAAACCAGCAAAAACAACGAAACAATAAAAAAAACAACCAACCAACCAAAAAAATACACCAAAGAAAATATCCAAGCAAAATGGAAAAAAATTGAACACAAAACATTTAGAAGACACTGTGGTTATAAATCACCACTAACCATAAATATAAAAAGCTGACTTGTAAGCATTTAATCTTTACAGCAATCAAAGTAAGCAATATAATGCATTAAATTTTAGGCTGGAAATTAATATTGCCAAACTTAAGCCATCCATGTAGGTATCTGTCTCAAATGTTCTAGGCTTTTTTCTGTAGTGTATAGTGACAAGTAATTCCAAAGGGCTATTCACCCACTCTTAAAATGAGGAGGGACAGCTGGAGTTTGACAGTAAATCCAAGCATTTTAAGGCATATCCTGTTATATAAGAAATTGCTGTCACATGATATAAAATACTGTTGGAGTATCTATTTACAAAAAACCTCCCAACACTCAAAACATGTTTACAGGTTAGTTTTGCACTGGCTGCCTTATAATGCTCAAAAAATGCTCTATATTTTGTGCTGTTTAATTGGGCAGAAACGTGACTACACTCCTAGACCTGAGCCGAATGTATTCTGTAATGATGAGCGACTCAGTAATGCAGCTATTAGCACTGAAATAATGGCCTATGAAAGATGAATACAGATCCTTAATTTCTGAATAAAAGATAATTGGCACCTGAAATGATAAAGTTAGCAGAGAGGAAACTTCCCTGTAATAACAGATTCAAAGGCCCTTACAATCTGTGGAAAGAATCTCACCAATTTCTTCTCATATTACACACTTCACACATATTAAATGAATTAAACAGATTATTTTAAACATATACAGAATTCTTATCACTGAATGTTTTACACATTAGTGTTCTTACCCAACTATTTTCAGTTCTCTGTCTTATTTCTCAGCTGACTGACATGACACAATGTCAGCTAAAAAAAATGTTTCAATATGCCTAATATTTTGGCCTAACCCTGTTTAGGCATGTTTCATTATGACTAATATTTCGGCATATCCCAACAACTCATATCTCTGGCAAATACATAATTGTATCCTTCTCTTTCTCCTTCATTTTTCTTGATGGTCTAATTTTCTATTTTGTGCAGAATTTACTGATCAAAAGATTTTACTGCTGATTTCATTGGTGTTTTTCCAGTGCCTGTTGGGCTCCTCACGTTCTGTCTCTGACAGTTCAGAGAAAGTATGCTGTAACAGGTACTTCCTGTTTGCATATTGCTTCTGTCCTGTTATCAGACTTTCACTCTTCTCTCAATTTAAGGATAGACCTCTGGCACCTTTTCTCTATAGCTACATTATTCAATCTATACATGCCATTTAGACATGTTCCAAAATCCTCACATTGCAATCCCACTGTTGAATCATCAGAGGTTCCTATTTTCCTTTTACACATATATACAAAGTTTTTAAAATATTCTGCTTTATTACACATCTTTCGGTACTTTGTTTTTCTGGATTTGTGGGCTCTGTTTTCTAGCATGTTACCTTACTCTCATCGCAAAGGAGAGTGCAGTTTAATTTAAGAGATTCTGTAGTGATCATTTGCAGATGTCCAACAAGAAAATGAAAGACATAAAAGATAACATTAGACTACGAGGCTGCTCTGCCTAGTGATGAGATGCAAAGTCATTTATTTCTTTGTTTACATTGGATGTATAAACTAGCTGTACTAGTCCTCGATACTTGATAGTGGTGGAAAGTACAGAAGCACAATCAGGTTGAGTTTCCTTATTTGATCTGAAATCTATCACTTTCCCTTCTTGCCCTCAGAGTAATGCACAATCGTATTAAAAAAGAAAACTTGTCCTTGTCAACCATGAAACAGTCTCCAATATTTCTTAGAAGTTCAGCATAAAATAGTTTCTTGCCCCTCTATTCCACTCTTGCCCCTCTACTACACTCTTGTGAGACCCCACCTAGAGTATTGCATCCAGCTCTGGGGTCCCCAGCACAGGAAGGGCATCGGCCCGTTTGGCCGAATCCAGAGAAGGGTCACCAAGACGATTAGAGGATTGGAACATCTCCCCTTTGAGGAAAGGCTGAGAAAATTGGGATTGTTCAGCCTGGAGAAGAGAAGGCTCCCAGAAGGCCTAGTTGTGGCCTTCCAGTACCTGAAGGAAGCCTACAGAAAATATGAAGAAACACTTTTGACAAGGGTATGTAATGACAAAACAAGGGGTAATGGCTTGAAACTGAAAAAGAGTAGGTTTACATTAGGTATTAGGAAGAAATTCTTTACTGTGAGGGTGGTGAGGCCCTGGAACAGGTTGCCCAGAGAAGTTGTGGCTGCCCCATCCCTGGAGGTATTCAAGGCTGGTGTTCAAGGTGTTCGACCTGGTCTAGTGGAAGCTGTCCCTGCCCATGGCAGGAGGTTTGGAGCCAGATGATCTTTAATGTCCCTTCTAACCCAAACCATTCTAAAATTCTATGATTATTTTCTTACAGAGACTATGAATGTTTAAATCATCAAGATAGTTCTACTATTTCAGACAAAAGCAACAAAAATAACCTTTTGATTTTTTTTTCTCCCCAAAAAGGCACCCTAACAAAAAGAAAGAAACAAAACACACTAATTGACGCAATTGGCAAGAAAAATCTCATAGTGAAACCTTTTTCCTTCAGATGCTCTAAATTTTACAAAATTAATAACAACTGTATGCCTTTTAAAGGATTGTTTTGGGCAGCCCTAGATAGACAGAATTCTAATATTACCAACTGTAATTTATAAAAATAATAATAATTTTATTTCTACTATTTATACAAAGTTTCAGCTTCTCTAGGCTTTCTCTTCCACTTTTCCCCCTTTAATTTGGTGAAGGATGCTATCTCTCCTCTGTGTTACAGATACAAATAGTTTTTCTGCATGTATTGGATGGCTTATAAAATAGTCAAATATAAATTATACCATGCTATCAATGGTGAAAATTTTCGCTCTTTCAGTAAATGACAGACGCAAAATTGTGTAAGAACAGTTGATAAAATGAAATATAAAACTGTAAGGAACTAATAAGGAGGTTAATCCATTTTTGAAACATTTTTTGTTTAAGAAAAAGAAAATAATAGAGAAAAAATAATGCAATCAAAGTCTTAAAAAGGTTTGAACATAAAATATCTGTTGTCATTGAATGACATTCCTCTAGAGGTAAAAGGGACGATAATCCTGTTAAATACTCTTATCCAATTTCACAAAATGGCAAGAGGAAAGTAAAAGCAGATACCTCCCCTGTGTGAGCTTTCTGTTTGTTAATTACACTCTAGCTAAAGTATGAAGACACCATCTGTTTCACTCAGACAACATTACACACTCAAAGGAAGTATATGAATACTTGAAACAAAGTTGCAAAGAATTACACGTCTCTTTCCCCCATCTCCATACAGCAACAGTGTTATTCAGGTTGTGTAGCTATTTGCACATTATTTTTAAAACCTTAACTTAGGGGAAAAAAAAAAGAACCTCTGTTATTCTAAGAATATACACCCAAACCTGTGTATTTTGAGAAGGATCACAGTGATTTTGAAAATCTGGACTGAAGAGTAAGAGAAATGCTGAGGCAGTAAAACTTCATGGATCCTTTAAACTGTCATCATTAGATCTCAACAGACTGTAACAGCACGGAGAATTAAATAAAAAGCCTCTCTGTTCAGATGAAGTTCCAACCCTCTTTTAAGATAGATCACTGCAAATGCATCAGTAGCTGTTTTATAGCATTGATCCCATGTACCATCCATTTTGCATTGTAACTCCATTCTTATTCTTAATTCCATTTTTATTCTATATCAATTTATTTTTCCATTGAACCTTAATGACTGCCTGAATAAGTTCTGTGCATAATGGTGTTCCCACTCTCTCTCTGGCCTCAACATTAAACAAGAGCATATCTGAGAATGGAAAGCAGATATGTGAGACTCTCCCAAACAGGCTCTGGAAGGGGTAAGGTGGTAAAATGGTAATAATACCTTGGAACTAAGGGAGTAAAAGCTCTATTCATGGCTTCAAAAACCAGGTGATGGAGCAGTAGCACTCTTTCACTTTTTACTCTCATTTACATAATTCATTCTTTCTTCAAATTACTGTATGCACACACATGTATTTGTCATACACACAGAAAGAATAAGGATAGGGTAAAACAAAGGCTAATACAACTACCAAGCACAGAAAGCACAACGAGGTAAATAGTGTTAACACTAAGAGTCTCTGTGTCATCCCATGTTAGAAAAATTGCTACTGCTACACAAAATGATAATATTGGAATAGAGCTTGCTATTCTTGAAAAAATATATATAAATTTCACTGACCAGAGGAAAAAGAAGGTCAAAATGGACCTCGCTCAATGATTTCTTCTGTTTCAGCAATAAAATGTCTAAAGGGATTTAATAACAGTTAAGTAACTGTTTAGATTTGTCATCCTGCTGCCTGTAATAAGATGATATAGCACCAGAAGGCAAAAGGGAGAAGGGCACTGCTGTTCCTGTAGTGCTCTTTCCTATTTCGTCCTACACAAGCACAGCAGGAATGAAAACTCCCCACAGATGTCTCTGAAAGCAGAAACTCTTATTGATTAGAAAAGGATGGAGCTTTTAACATGCCTACATAACCTCCTTTGCGAAAAACACTAGTCATAATTATGAGCATTCTGGCACTGCCCCAGCTGCTCTTGAAACAAAGCCAAAACTAGCAAAGAACATGGTATTTTATTGGTTTAGGTTTTTTGGTTTTGTTTTTGGTTTTTTTTAAGATGAAAATATAGCTTTACAAGAAATCTATAAGCCTGTGCCAATTCTTTCCCTAAAAAAGTCAGAAATGTTGTCACTGTTTCAAGTGTTTCCAGCACTACAATTATCTGTAAGTGAACTATCTTATAAAATAATTTTAAAATTAAATTAATCAACTTACTTGAAAACTGTATGGCGAATCCAGATTTACTGATATAAAAATCTGTGTCAAATTGGATAGTTACTATGTTGAGTGTACTGTGAATGCCTTCAGGAACAAGTGAGCCACTAATTTCTTTGAGTAACATCTCGTTCTCAGGTGGACCATCCCAAACTCGTAGGATGTCATGGGATGCTTCAGTATCAAAAGCAAGAAATTGGAGGCTGAAAGAACACCATGATTTCATTGTCAGCTTTCATATTACCCAACAATACAACTTTAACAACAAAACTAAACAAAGAAAAAAATAAATAAAATTTAATTTCTAAGGGTGATTTTCTATAATGCTTCACACATTTATCTTTGAATGCATGAAAGGCCAATACTAAAAAGCATTTGAAAGAAAAAAACTAACAATATTTGAATTTATCCACTATGAAATAACGTATTACTTTAGCCATTCATATAATCTATAAGTAATCTACACAGTCTTTTCAAAAGAGAGTTTCAGTTTTCCTAAGACAATATTATGTATCAAATTCCCATCAAAACAAATTAACTAGAACTGTAAAATCATGCAATTAGCAATGTAGTGTGAATAAATGTCCAACTAAAAAGAACTGCTAAAATGCAGGGTTATTTTTTTAATGTAGTCTTTCACTAAAGAGTTCTGTTGCCTCCAGCATTTCACAAAATTATAAGCATTTTTTAAACTTGATCTTTAGTAAATTTTTTTTTAAAGATAGACAGTTTCAACCCAAACCTAAAATGCCAAAAACACTGGTCTTGAGTTGCACCTTAAATTTTAAGTCCAAAATCCCTTTTTTTCTCCACTCTAGAGCTAAGATTTGGTTATTATAGTCAAAAACATTTGTTATAATTGTAAGACTTGTTTTCAGTACCTGACAATATTTCCTGGGTCTACTTCAATCACCCACATGCAACGCAGGTTGTTGTCATAGGGAAAAGGATAGCCAGGAGATAAGATTCTTCCAGATGATTCTCCTTTAAAACGGCCTCCACATTCAGCTAACAAAAAAACCCATTATGTAATGGTATTCCAGCTAATCATGTGAGAAATCAATTTATACATCTACTCTCTTGTTGAACAGCACAATTAATGACTGCATGCCCTAATATTGTAAGAGAGTATATAAGAACTGCATTACACCTTTTGCTTCCCCTACTCACTCATATTCCTCTAAAAGACTATGAAAAAGAAAGAAAGCTACTGTAATATTTAAGACTTGTCTCTCTTCACTCTCCTATGGGAGTAATTGAGCCTGTAGGTACTTGCAAAACTTATAAAGTTATAATAGTAATATTGTAAAGAAACAGAAATTACAAACCCCACAAAACAACTCTATATCTCTTCATATATTAATGTATTTGGTTTTTATGTATTTTACAGTATTCTATGTAAATATATGAAAAGTTTTCTAGCTTAATGATATTTATATATAATTAGCAAAAAAAAATACTTATGAAACATACATGGTCCTGGCTTTCTGATTAAGCTGTCTTTTTATATTGATTATTTGCTGAGTATAACTAGATTTTCATGCATTAGGATTTTCAGTATGCAAAAATGTTTAATATTTACTATCTTTTTTAAACCTAAAAAAGGCAACACCACTCACATAGACTTAGATGAGAACTATAAATGCCTGTGTAAACAAATCATAGATCTAACGATTCTTACAATTTTTTGGGTTTTGCATTCAAAAAATAGCCTAAATAAATAAAGAGATAATAATAAAAAAGAGTCTAATACCAATACATGATGGCAGAGGATAGTCCCATGCCCTTCTTTCCCCAGTCATACACTTTAGCAGGCTACTTCCGTGTAGTGTGTAACCTGGATTGCATCCATAAATTATAGTACTCCCAGCAAAATGGCCTTGGTCACTGATTTTATATCCAAACTGTGGCACACCAGGGTCCTCACAGTGTGAAAGCTCAAAACCTGTGGGAGAATAAATTTGTAGTTACAAAATCAAACAGATAAATACTTAATGAAATTCAGATTTTCTCTATTCCAGTGGAAATCAATAATTTCCAAACTCCTTGTAACAACATATTTAGGTTAAAACCACTTCTATAGTTTTGAGCAGTCTAAGTAGGATAACTGTCTATACACCTTTCTTAGAACATGGAAGACAAAGTGTGTCAGAACTTCTCAGAACTTCATTTTTCCTGAGTTCAATTAAAGATTGAGAAGAAAATTCATTATCATTATCAATCAGTTCTAAAATGATATGATAATTATAAAGTGGCAGCTAAAGTGACTGTCCATTTAGTTGTGAATAGACATTTAAAGGCTTATAAATAAAATTGAACAGTAGATTTGTTTGCCATTATTTTGCAGAGTAACAACAGCAGCACAATAGCACCTGTGGCACCAAAGAAATACTGTTATATTCATCAATCCCTACCCTAATTTTGTGCTCAGTAGATTGTAAATTTAAGAACTACATGCAGGAATCATTTATAACGATGATATTGAGAATTATTGATTTAAAAAAATGTTCTTTATTTTATTTTACAGAGAAAATGCTTCATGTTGGATGAGAATGTTTGCTTACATAAGGGTAAAAAAAAAAGGTATATCAAATTCTGTATCCTTACAGTTATTCCTTCAGCTCATTTAATGTGTGATTGAAAATGCCTCACTTATTGAAGTCTTCACAACCTTTGAGCTAAACTCTTCTCATTCCTAAATTATTTTTTCCTAGTACAGAGTGTGCTGAAGAAGCTCTGAAAAAGGCTAAAGTGAGTTCCAGATGAAGAACCGTTTTTGATAATGTTCATCAGTTAGAATTCCCTGTCTTCTAAGAAAACTGCTGATCACACTGTGAAAAGAAGTTAAAATCTGCCTTGATCCCTGAGATTTCCTCATCTCTGGACAGCTTGCTTATAGACAGAATCAAAGTAAACTTTTTAATAACTGATCAAGTTCCTCTTGAAGGTGAACATGTAACTGCATTTCCTAACTGTGGGTACTGGAAGCACTTTTGCTGCCTTAAGTGTGTATGATCAGGAGCACCGTGACCAGTGCAGGCAAAGGGGGTGTGAGGCCTCAGCCAGGGCATGGCAGGGCAGTTTGTGCAGGAGGACACACAGGGAGAACACTTCTTTGAAAGGGTGAACATTCCACTGGCTCAGCAGAGAGACTTGAAGCCCACATAACCCAGCAGACTGGCACCACTCTGTGACCATCTGCACAAGCCAAAAGCACTCATCCTACCTGACCCTCAAGGTAGAATGGTGGGCACTCATCTGAGAGCAGAGGCTGCAGCTCTGAATGGAGGGTTTGCACCATCCACCCTGGCTGATGCATCCACCCAGACAGAGTTCAGACTGAACTATTCCTTGTATCTAATCTAACTCTACCTTCTTTCAGTTTAATACCATTACCCTTTGTCCTATTACCACATGCTCTTGTAAATAATCTCTCTCCAGCTTTCTTGTAGACTCCCTTTAGATACTGGAAGGTGCTATAAGGTCTATCCAGAGCCTTCTCTTTTCCAGGCTGAACAACCCCATCTCTCCCAGCCTGTCTTCATAGGAGAGGTGCTCCAGCCCTCTGATCATCTTCATGGCCCTCATCTGGACTTTATCTCTTCCAATTCTACCAATACCAACAAAAAAAAGATTCAGCACTCTTCAGGCTAATAACTATTCAGGCTAGGAAAGTGTATTCTATAAGAATGTCTGTTTCAAAAGACAGAAAATGTTAATGATAAGGTTCAAGTGTTGGGTTTGAATATACCTATATAAATAAGAAAAATCAAATACCTTGAAACTTATATGGTAACACAGCATCAAAAGGTCTATCTTTAATCATAGGGTACAGTCCTATGCTATCACATGCTACTACAGGGTATAATTATGCAACTTTCACCTTGAAAATAATTACATACTCTCCAGTATCTTGAAACATTTTCCTTTCATTTTGCAAGACTTATGTTGTTTTTTATTAGAATTAGTTTTAAAAACATGATGTAGAGTTTTTGAAACAAAAGAACAGTTTTACAAGTGAAAAATAATTATTTAAGCACAGGGGAAAAAAGGATGTTGATAGCTGCAGAGTTACCTTATAATACTGTCCTGCTTGATAAAAATTCAGTTTATATAATAATTCAGTGATGATGAAATAGTTAGACACTAAAAAAAGTCATACACAATACATGTCAATAGTCACATACAACAATCACATACATTCTCAGAAGCCAACACTTGATAAAATAGATGTGTATAGCTGCTTCTATACACCCTCTAAGCCAGAGACATGAAAAGGCTTTCCCTCTCCTCATGTTTAGAGTTTAATTTTGTCAGTCCACATATAGGTAAGAAGGTTTTATTAGGAACCTTTCTTTATTATTTTGGTTCCAAATTGGATGATTCTAAACAACAATGCAAGCTCAGAAACAAATGCAAAGTATCAAACATTAGTCTTAAGAGGGAGAATGTCCTTTAGTTATGAATTATCTTCACAAAACAAAGTGTTTTGGTTACAGTTTAAAAATAGTCACATGCTTCAATATTTTTATGTGCTAACACAATTAACTGAAACTTACCCTATTTCTCTTAAGCTTTCCAACACTGAAAATTACTTCAAAAAAACAACCCTCTGGAAAAAGTACAGTGATTTAAGTATCAGACTATGCAAATGATTGTCAAAGCAAGGTTGAAGTATGCTACATGTTTTGGGTCTTTTGAGGTATGATTATGAAAGTGTATTATGTTGATGAGTGATCTGCTCTTAATTTTTTCACTATTTGTCATTTAACTGCATTTTCATCTTATGATTTTCATTCCTTTAAAAGCATAAGTCTATTACTACTGTTTTCTCGAATACTTACTGGTATACACAAGCTGAAAACCTTCATCGGTGCCCTCCGTGTCTGAGTTAAATTCCAACCACAAATGATTTGAAGTACTACTTAGTGTCAGGCCTCTTAATGATGCCCCAGTATATGCTCCCAGCAGGTGAGCAGTGTTGTCTTTGCCATCATAGATCTGTAAAAAAATGTGAATTTTACAGTTATGAAGAAAAAAAAGCTCCATTTCATTTACAAAACAATTCCGTACATCTCCATTTAGAGGGAAGACAACTCTGCCAAGGGAGATCTATTGCCGGTCAACCCAAAGTACTATTTGGATATATTATTTGCCTCTCTTAAGTTGACTTAATTCTGGTGATTTTTCAATTGCAGAGTTTAAAATATGTCAATTCCTTTTTCGCATAACAGTAGAAGTGGGCAGAGGTGCTATATCATCTCAGTCGTTTTAAATTTGTGTTTTCTCTTTCACTGTCAGTAATGTAATGTTGATCACAGCCTATCAACAAACACCTGTTTTGTGTAGCTGTATCTGCCTCAAGTCACTGAGATGGCATAACAGAAAAGCTCACATATCTCCAGTTTTGGCTTATCTAAACCTATGGTGGTTTTCTTCCATGTGAAGAGAGGTTCAAATATAACTATAAAGTAAAAGGAGAGTAGGAAATAAATTTAGCAACTGCTTCTGTAAGTTGAAAGAGTAATGTAATCTATATGTAAATTGGAATACAGCACTTTTTTTATTTATTTTTCTTTGAGTGTTGTTCTTTTGCACATTTGAACCAGAAACTTTCATCAGATACAAAATATATAGAACAATCTTTTAATAATTCTCAGCAAATTTCCCTACAAATTTGATTGCTTTAAAGCATCACAGGTTGTTGGATTCCTGTAACTCCTGTAAAAACCTATAACTTCACAATAATCGCTAACCCATTCATTATGTCCCGTAGGATTTATTTAGTGACTTCTAAAACAACTAAAACTTTGATAAATGGGGTTTACAAAAAAATTGCACTTACAAATCAGTCAATCGACCTCCGAATAATTTTCAATTATTTGTAGTTGAAATTGTAATTTTCAATTATTTGTAATTATTTCAATTGCATTTGTAAACAGGAAGCTTTATCAGAACTAAATCAAATACACCAGCAATAGTAGTAAGGCAACAAAGTGAATGTGAAGCATTATGATGCCTGTTCCCTATCTGAGAGAATGACTCACACACATAAATCCTATTTTCCAGAAATCCTCATGTCTTTAGTAATAACAAAGACTTTACATTTAATCATATGCTGAAATAAAAGAAATAAGTGATTTCTAGCTATCTGCAGTGAGTAAATAATTGTACAGCAGTTCAAGATCCATAACAAAATTACTTGGTATCATTCCTTGTTTTTTATTGACACAAGCAAATAAATTCCCAACAAAGTTCAATTAAATGCCAGTGTCCTTAAATGGAGTAAACGTATGAAATTACAGAAAAGAAAAGGTGCAATTAATGCTTATCAAATAAAAAGTAATTTCAAAATACGTACAGCAGTATTAAAATAGATTTCTTATGTTTTTGAAAAACTTCTGTAAAACTATACTGAGATCAGTATAAAAAACCAGCTACAAAACAAGCAAAAAAACCTCCAAAACAAAACAACAAAAACAAACAACGCCCTCCCCCCCGCGAAAATTAATCTGAAATGTACTTAGTTTTGTTTCAGTAACTGAAAGAAAAATGCCCATTTAAGGAGAATTACAGTTATCCAAAAGAGATAATTGCATCATGACAGACTTAGAGAAAATCCAGTTTGAATTCAATGCTCTTTCTCCTAATTTCTCCAAGGTACTTATAACTAATAATACCCAAGGATTCAGGATTTATTTTATTTTTAAACACTCTATAAGAGTAATCCATTTCATGCTATGTGTGTATCACTAATAATTAACCAAAGGAAGCTGTTAATAAGTTATACCAACTATTCTCAATGTCTCACCAGAACTTCCAACAAGCTACATCATGATACAAATTTTCTTCATGTTAGAATTTCCCCACACATAATTTCATTGCCAGTTTTGTTAGATGTCCTACCATATTAAACTTTTCGCATTAGTCCACTGTCATCTCTTGTTAACACTAATTCTACTTCGTGGGCTAACCAGCTGTCCCACTGCATTATGCTGTTAACCCTATATAATTTCTATGAAGGAACAGAATTTAAAGTACTCTAACACTTCTGAAACTGATTCTTCTGAGTAGGAAAACTGCATCTGGCTGAGGCACGTTTGTGATATATTTGAACATGAAACTGAAATAATTTTTTTCTTTTGGTTACTGTCTTTCAGACATTCAGAGTAACATAAACCTCTTTTCTTGAGACAGTGGATCTCCCTTAGGACAATAAATGAACACATGTTTTGTAGTATAACTTTCAATTTATGTCCCATCATCTTTTTGTGCATTTGATTTAATAGAAAAAGACAGAAATTTAGAGAAAAATTTGAATGATACAGTTTAGCTTGCAAACAAAGTAGTAACAGACCCTTCTGAGATTTGCAGAAGTAGTACTTTCTAACCTTGTTAAATTAGGTGGAGGTTTTTTAAAACTAGGTGGGAGCTAAAGATTTTGAATGAGTTAGTAATTCAGCTTCATAATTTTTTCTGGGAGATAATGTGAATTATATTATATATGACTTAAGGCAGCACCATTATCTTATTTTTAATATAGGAATATTCTTTCTTATAAGTCTTGCCAACAGACCTGGATTTAACTCCCTTGGGTGCTAAAGATAAGTCCAAGAATAATCATCATGAAAATATTATTTGGCTGGATATATTTTTCTTAAAGTCATCCTGTAACACTAGTGCAAAGATAATTGATTCATGACTGTATAATGCCTGAATAAGCAGTAACAAGCTATTCAGAAAACAGAGGTCCATATTTATCAGCTATTTAAAGGCCTAATCTGTTAAATCATTAATTCATAAAGAGGAGTAAAGACACAAAATAATGTTAAACTTCTTCATATCACAATAATATTTTGAAATGTTATAGAGAAGGATGATAACAGTGAACACTCTATATAAATATGATTTGAACTAATGGATGTTATGTTCAATTTGAGAAGGAGCAGTTATGTTTGCATTTACAGTTAGAGAGCAAATAAACCTTGTTAATCTTTTGAGTGGCTCCATTATCAACAAATTTTAAATGGAAACTAATGCCTTTTTTCTGCTAACTTTTTAAACTATCTAAAATTTTAGCAAGAGAGTAGCATGAAATGAATGTATTAAATTTGTGCATTTTAATCAAACTATTTTTGAGATTTTCCATTGAAACATAAAAGACATATGGATATGATGATCTGTGCCTTCATAAAGAGAAGAAATAACGTCAAATCAGCAGCTCAGAACTGAGGCTGTCAACGCCCTGTCAAATGTATACCACATGCAAATAGAAGCACTAATATAAAGACAGAAAAGGGCCCATATGTTTTGGGGGGGTTTTTTTGTTCCCTACATTTATTACCTATTTCTCACTCATGTTTTCCGAATGACATTGCTAGAAGTATTATGATAAAAAACATGGAGATTCTTAAGAAACAAATTAGCAAAAAGGCCCAAAAATCACTTTCCCTCAAAGTCTTTGCCCAAACCCCCTCAAAAACTGAATCATGTGCACACATTTCAAATCTGGCCCACAGATGAGACAGCAAACAAATGCAGTAAAACTGAATCCTCCATATTTGGCAGGAGAGCAAACAGTGCTGGGCCAAGCACAGGAAAAGGGAATCCTGATTGCCAGTTCTATTTTCTTCACTGACACACTGTTACCTTTCTGTTGCTGCCCTGAGTGCTCTAGTAAAAGAAGAAAGAAAGATTGCTTCATTACAGTATCAAAATAATTCTTGAATCTATTTTTTCCACACAGATGCAATCTCACTTGGTATGTCAGTTCTCACTCTACACAAGGTCAAGTACGTAATCTACTACAAAAGATAAAAAAGATCTGCAGAAACATCTAATGTTCTTTTTCCATCTCAGTCCTTTTCATACTTTCTGTTCCTCTGTCTTTTATTTTATGTTTACTTAATGGAATCTGCCTGCTGAATTTTTAGGGTGGAGGTTTGGTTTCTTTTTTAAACATTACCAGTAAATTACCTATTAATTAGTACCCTGCATAGGTACATTTTTATTTATATTGAAATTTACTGAAAAGAAATGAAACAGTCATATTAGCTTTGTTCAAGCTTCAATTTTAATAAAAGTATCTTTTCCCCCATAAAATAAAGAAGTATATTAAAATATCTTTGAATCAGAAGAATATTTTCTACATTCAACTGATTTGAACACAAATAAAGTGTTCACCACTAACAATGGACTATTCAGGCAAAAAGAAGAATAGTGACTGTGCTCCTTTCTGTGTAAATCTAAAGGATTTGCTTGCAGCTATCACAGACTAGAGAGTTTACAAGAAAAACTGGCAGATGGAGATAAAAGCAGGGGAAAAAAAGCAGGTAGAAATATTCTCATACTTTGGAAACAACATTTTTTTTTTTTTTTTAGTTTGCCTCCCACATATGTAGTTTAAATTAAAAAATTCTGGATTCTGGAAACATAGTGCACAAACTCAATTATCAGTAAAATTGTATAGAAAGAAGCAACTGTTACAGAGTTTATGAGATTAACATTAAATGTATTGGCATATAATGACCATACAGATCTTAAATTCTTCATGTATCTTCTACATATGTCTTCATGTAACTTTCACAAATATTAAAACAAGATGTGACACTATCAAGAGCAGGTTATTTCCCTACTCAAAAAAATGTAGTGGGAGTTATATATTTCTTTTAGTTTGAAATAAAAACCAAAAAGAACTACACCATTAATGTAAGTAGCCAGAGCAGTTACATTAGAAAGAGAACAAGAGAATTGTATGCCAAGTGAAGCAAATGACAAACAAATTATATGCTTTGAAACCTCTTTTCTATACCAGTTCAAAACTGATAAAAAGGAACTCCTCCTTCTCTGCCTGTGGAGTAACAGTAAGGGTGGTGATTTATTTGTGTTAAATATGCTGTTTCCCTCTAATGCTGCATTCCCAGTACTGCTGTTTCACTGTTTCAAACACAGTGCTTGTCAGATATAAATGTGATCCATGGTCAGTTAATTCATGTGGAAAGCAGCAGACCTCATGACTTCATTAAAGAACATATCAAAAGCTTATTACAATACTCCGTCTATTCAGACTTTGAATGGAATTTTAGCTGCATAGGTTTAGTAATGTAAAATCTTAGCTGCAAGAAAAAGTAACACAAAGTACATGATTAATTTGTCAGAATTTTCATGTCAGTTCTGATAAGAAGAGATGCATTATTCACTTCTTAACCAAAGTTGGTTACTAAAAACTGGAGCTTTAACTATAAAATATTTGTGTTTGGGGGAAGGAAGACCTGTCTGGAAGTTGCTGTTTTAAGTATCTTGATTTTAAAACAGTGAATTCCTTACTCTCCCTCGTTCAAAGTTAAAGGGGAATTGTGTATTACCCGTTTCTGTTTTCTGTAAGACTGTTTTTTGTAAGATTGAATGATAATTTTTCCTTTTTTTTTTAACTTAAGTTCCTTCTATTTACAAAGTAGTGATACATATTAGATAGGTTTACAGCATTTGTTGACTATTATTGATTCATTTAAAACTAAAGTATAACCCTAATTTCCTATTCCTGTAGTTAAGAGTTTATTCTCTACAGTCAGCAAAATAGGCAAATCAGGCAGTTCCTTCCTTTTTTTATATTTTCATTTCCAGTTCTACAAAAATAAAAGGAAGTTCCTGCAAACTTATCTTCAAAAACATTTCACTGGGATTAACACAAATCAGTCTAAGGGAATGCAGGAAAAAAATATGTGGGTAAGCAAGACTACTTTCCTGATGTTGAAGATATTAATGATAAATGTTAGGCATATTCCCAAGTCAGTCGCACACAAAATCTTCCACTGATTCTTTTCCAGCTTCTGGAGATGAGAAGTAATCAATAATAATAGGGATCAATAGAAACTTCAGAACTGGGTCTGTGAGAAAAGTTTTGGAATGTGTGACTGCTAATGTATTTCCTGGAGAATTTTCCTCTATCAAATGAACACATGAAAAAAGCGTGTGACAGAATTAAGGCAGTTTCATCTAAGAAAGGAGGTAAAAAGAGACACAGTGGGTTCCACAGGTATCATTTCTTCCCACAGTATCAAAAGTCAAGTGCCTTTGTCTTGCTATGATGTCAGATAGGCTGAAAAAGGGCTTTTCATAAGAACTACTTCTTGGAACTGTTTTTTATGGTGGGTTTGTTTTTCTTTTAATAGCTTGGGAGGAACTCCAGGTTCTTATTATGATTCAAGGCTGCTGATTCGAAAAACAAACACTTTAATTACACAATACTAGTTTCACTTAAAAAATGCACCTGCAAAACACAGCTAATACTTTTACCACTGACATTTATAGCTGAATAGTGACCTTCCTCTATCTATAAGTAATATGTATTACTCTTAATTTCACATTAATTGAGTACTAGTATTAAAGGAGAATTTTCTTTTAAAAGCCTCTGAATTAACATTTTCTAGTTTAACATCTGCAGTGCACATGGTACTAATGGCACTTGAAAAATCATGTCATAGATCTTTCCAAATTGTATGTGCATTAAATGATTAAGAAAGAAAAAGAAGAAAAAAGTTGAATTGCTTTACATTCATATTAACTTATATTTATCTAACTGTATATAACTGCAGCTAACATCCTTACAGTTCTATGACTTTTAAACCAATATAATAGAGTTGAATGGTTTCAACCTAAAAAGTCTTGAGAAAAATGCAGCCCTATACTTTTATTGGATGGGCATAAAACATGTGGACAGAAATATGATAGTGACTTGAATGGATAACGATTCAAGTTCAAATGTAAGAAAGATCTGACTTCAAATCTGATGCTAATTTTGGTTAATTTAAAGATATAACCAGTACTTCACTAATTTTTCTGCTTTATTAGGAAATTCCAAAATTTTTGAAATTACATACTTACATACACCATCTGAATATTTTAACGGTAAATTGAACAACTTTTTTGGTTGGTTGGTTACTTGGTTGGTTGTTTTGGTTTTTTTTTCCCATGCTATATAAATAAATATTAATAAATAATTTTATAGTATTAATATAACTATATATTAATAAATATTAAGTAACTTTTGAATTAATTCTTTCTATGTTGATTAATGTAACAATTAAAAGGTATCTACTTGCTTCTGAAGTAAGCAGTGAGTTCAAGATAAAATAAACATACCTGTGCATTCTGGGTACCTAGTAGCCTTAGGTTTATTTTTCTTTGCTTGTGTTTTAAGAAGAACGTAATACTTCTTTTTTTTTAACCATTTGATTTATATTTGAACAATCAGACAATTATTTAATTGCTTTATGGATATCTTATTGCATTGGTGTGCTATTGCAGATGGTATGTGCTAAAAAGGCACTCACCCTGATCAACATCATCTTTAAATGTGTAGTTGGTTAAGCAATATATGCATCTGGAAATATACTTTTTGGAGTGCAGTAATAAAATCTATGAACAAATCTACTAAAAAAGCTACTGAATTTATAAGGTGAAATCACTCTATAAAACTCTGGTAGGCTCTAGTACCATGTTTTTCCCTCTATTGTTTCTCTTTTTAGTGCAAAAATTCTATTCACATGTAATTGCTGTGCTTAAAAGTACTGGGTATTATATTTATTATGTTTAGATCACAGTTGAAGTTATGAAGATACTGAGTAAGTAAACAGATCAAAAGATGTTATTGATTAATATTAAACACTAAAAATAGAATACAAATACACATTAAGGCAACATTAGGTTTATGATTTACATCTCTTTAATTATCTGTGGTCAGAAAATGATTTTTTAAGAAACAGATTATTGAGCCACCTCAGGTTGTCTAATTTTTAACTTTTTAAAAATAGAACCGGTTGAGAAACATATTTTCTAAGAGATGCTTAATATCAACTTCCCTGATACTGTACTATCACAGATAAATTTCAGTGATATGAGGAACTACAAGATAAGTTACATGATTACATACCTTAAGAACATCTCCTTGGGCTAAGTGAAATGTTCTGGCAGAAATATTGATTCCTTTCCCTGCTTGTACCTGAATGCTATAAATACATTCATGGTTGTTTTCATAGTTAAGAGGATAATTGGGAGACAATAAGATTCCTTCATTATTTGTTGTGGACGCTCCACATTCAGCTGCAATTAAAAGAAAATGTTAAGGCATATTTTAATAAAACACATAAATATTTTTAGTAATGTTGATAATGGTAATGTTAATGTGACCTGATTCAAAATTAATAACATTTATTAATATCTAAAATCTAGTTCTAAGTATATGACCACGATAGTGATTGGAGGCTGCGAGGATATTTCTATTTCAACACTTTAATAAATGTATGTTAAAAAACACAAAGAGTTAAAACCATAACAGTGCACATTTCATAATTATAATGTTTTAAAGGATCTTTCTTGAATTTTATTATGGAGGAAATATAAGTTCTCCAACACAGAAATTCATAAAGACTTGCAAATTAAATGAAAATAAAAGAATTCTAGAAATTTATATGCATATTTATTTATAGATGCATGCACATGCATAAATATACATACATGCAGATACATATATTTTCACATAGATTAGTGGAAAAAAGAGATTTTTTTTTCTCTAATAGTAATTTATTAAAATAACTAACAAAGTCAATGGTACAGTTGAAAAATAGCTATGTTATTTCTACCAGACAGATATAGAAAAAAATAATTACAAGAATAAAGAAGTAGAAAAACATAACTTTGGGGGAAAAAAACCCCAGACAAATCAAATAGATTTAAGATTTAAAAATAAAAATAAAAAAGTATTCCCAAGTAATACTGATATTATTCCAAAAAGTAAACCTTATAATTCAAGATTTTGGCAATTAAGTAGCAGGCATTTTGTACCAGGTATTTTAATAAACACTGAGAAACTATTACAATTCTTTCCTTCACTTTTTATTTAGTCTTGATATGTGGCAATATAGTGCAAGGACAGGAGTATTTCCTTCAGATTGAAATTAATTTTAAATTTAACTGTAACACTAAATTTTTAGGGTTTATGTTTGTTTTCAGGATCATTTCAATATTCTTGCCATTTATTTTACCCAGTCTTATGAGAATGCACTTCAGTTATTTTAACCCCGGAATTTCATTAGTTTATAATTACACAAAATAAGACACTTCGTTTTGCAAAACTATGTGATACTTTTAATGATTTGAAAAGATGCTTAAACAAATGATGGTGTGTATTCTAAAACCTTTTATTTTTTATTAATATTATTATAATTCCCATCCCAGACTTGTTTTAGCAACATTCAGGATATTGAAATATATATCTTTTTACATGAATTTTGTACCACAAATGACAAAAAATCCCAACCAACTTGATTAACTATGCTTCCTGTATTGCTAAAGCAAATGTTGTGCAGAAAGCCAAACCAGATACAGATCAAAGCAGAACAAATGTTTGATGACTATGTTCAGTTCAGCAATACAGAACAAGTACACAAATAATTCATTACTTTCTCTTAGAATAGTTGAATACACATACTCTAGGCAGAAGTGGAAAACCTCCTAGTCCACATGATCACATCTATCCTTTTATTTCATCCTCAAATAAATGGGTATTTGCTTGCTCTGAAGATGCACAGGTCACTTTGAATTATAACATGAAGGAGTAAGATGATTGTAATTTCAAGTTTGTGAGATATCTTTTCCAATTACAAAGAGATATAAGAGCCAAAAGGCATAAGGTAATTATGGTATTAAGTTGATCCAACAACCCTAGGTTATATCAGAACTATAATTCAAATCAGTTTTTTAAAATCTGATCCCAGTAGAGAGCTAACTGTTAGGAGATTTTTAACTAATATTTCAGAATCATGCTAGATTTTCTGTTACAAACAAGGAATATTTTCATGTCATAATATTTATCAATCTGATTTGAATTTTCTAAATTTAGAGAGAGAGTATTGTGTTTCGAGTTGTGGATACCCTGTCCCTGGAAGTGTTCAAAGTCAGGCTGGATGAGGCTTTGAGCAACCTGATCTAGTGAAAAATATTCCCACCCATGACAAAGGGATGCACTACATGATATTCAAAGGTCCCTTCCAACCCAAACTATTCTGTGACTCTTTGTATGATTGCAACCCTTGTGTTAGCAGACAAGAAAGATAGTTTAGCAACAGCAGTCTTGAAAACCACAGTGTAATAGAATTTCTCCCATAGCATTCAGTGCAGCCTACAACAGTGGCTCCTTCGTACACTTCTCAGAGGAATTCTGACAAAATCAACAGTTAGTTCCCAGCTTTTCTTCTTGCCTCCTGCCAGAGTAAATTATGACTTAAAAAAACACAACAAAACAACTAATTACAAAGAATCAAACACACACACACATACAAAAAAAACCCAGGAGTATATTTCTGGATAAGTGCTGAATCAAACTGGTAAGATACTCAATTAGTATTATAAGACCTCCCAAACTATACCATTGACAGTTCTATCTGCCAATCTCCACTTCTATCTATAAACATAAACAGGTTGTCTAAAATTACATGGAACTTCATGTAACCTACAGTTTCCTTCTATCCTTTGATGTTAATACTAGAGCACAAATAGAAAGAGACCATAACTTTTCTACGTGCAATTATGTACTGAGTAAAAAAGTGTTAGGAAAAAATAATGTTAACCAATTTCTTAAGTTTAAAATAAACTTAATTAAACTTAAACTTAATACAAATATTAAACATATGTGATTTAAAGTGTTTGGAAAAATAATTTTAGCAGGCATTACAGATAAAAAGAGAGGTAAACCAGTAAAAAATTAAGGGAAAATGTGTAAAGAGGGAAACACAGAAGGGAGAAAATAAGTAATAAAACCTTATTTCAGAGTAAGGGAAAATTTACAGAGGAGCAGAGAGTCTGTAACCATCCTTTAAAACATAATTAGAGCTATTACCAGAAATTACAAATATATTATTACTGCCTTAATATTTCATTTTAGTAGCATTCCCTGTTCAACAGAGATGAAATTTATGTTGTTTTAACTACAATATTTTGGGTTTTTTAAAAAATCCACTTGCTTCAGCTGAAACTTAGAAACTATGCTACACGCTCATCTTATAGAAAAAAAAAAGAAATATGGAAAAATATTTCACATCCAGCTATGTTTTCCCAAAGACTTTTAATCAGCCTTACATAAAATACAAGGATGTAACAGTAAGATCGAATTAAACCACTGTTTCTGAACTTTGGCAGAAATATAGGATCATTTTTGTATTAGAAGGGAAAATAAAAACTCAAAGAAAAATAATGAAAGGTAAAAACTTATGTGGTGAGATATTTATAATAAATACACTTCTAGCTATGAATGTGTGTTTACTGCATATTTCCATAATAACACAGATGAGTAATAAACTGTTGTTTATTAGTGTATTTAAATTCTGTAATCATGTAAAATGTCACTGTTAGTGTAACCAAGGAAAGAAATGCATCTGATTGGGTAACTTATCCATTTGGACACAATGCTTCAATGAATTGAATGGCTTTTAAAAAAAAAATTATTAGGAGAATATTGCAATTCTCTACATAAATAATTATCAATAAAAAAAAGATGATGTGCTGCTACAGATTGAAATTCAGCCAGAGCGAAATTTTCTTCAATACAATTCCTTGGAATCAAAAGATAAGAGTTTCATCTAGCAGCTCTGTGTTTTGAAAAGATGTTATCTCTTGGTTAGGAGACTTTGTATTGCAACAGCTTGACTGGACAAGTAAGTGGAAGCATTCTAAAAAGGATTTTATCTTTAAGAAACTTTGTATTAGACTGTAAATCAACAGCTACTTCAGAAACCGTATCTAAATTCAGTGCTCAACAAACTGTATCTTATAAAGCTGTTAGCCTTTAGAATTTCTACCTTTTCAACTGATGCCTGGTACAAACTGGAAAATAGACTCTTGTCAAAACAAGACAGCAAAACAGAGGATAACACGGAAATCCTGAAAGGCTTAGGTTGTTACTGAAGATTTCTTTCTGTGAATAGCATGAGTTATAAGGCCATCACAAGTTTTCCAGATGGTTTTTGTACTAACAGTGTTAGGTACAAGGAACCATATGCTGATGAAGAAAATGAAAAGAACATTGTCTTCTTCAGTCAGTGGGAATGGTGGGATTACTTTTATTTCATATTGTTCAAAAATACAAGACTTCCTTTCATAGAGACAAAAATTAATAACAACGATTTCTTATTATGTATCTGTAGCATATGTACTACATTAGAGTTCATCTGAACATCAAAAGATTCATGTGGCTGTTTGTGTATTAAACCTACTTTCAATATGCTTTGCAAATACTTCTTTAGCTGCTTTATGACTACATTATTTATGTTTTAATGAAAGACAGTATTTCCAGATCTGTGAAGATCCAGTACTTAAAACCTACACATATTTTTACAGCAAGATGATGGTTCTACATCAATGGCCAAATGGCCAGTGGCCAAATACAAAATAAACCTTTCTTATAAAGAATTACATACATTAATAATATTATTTTTCATAGGTAATAGCTCCAGCTGACAAGAAATGGGGAGGAGTCCCAAATACTTTAAACAATATGCTCCTGCACTGCACTTGACCAAAGGATGATAAAGAAATAGCATGACAAACAAGCTCCTGTGTTAGTATTAACAAGGTAAATTGTATTAACAAAACCATATTCTATATTAGGACAATTTAAAGTACCAATGTGCATGATTTTTCTTTAAAATAACCTAACATTCTTATAAAAAAAGACCAACACAAAAAAAATTATCCCAAACCACAAAAAAAAATGGAGAAAAAAAATCCTCCACAAAATAACTCAAGACCTCCTGGAACATAGTGAAAATTTTAGTTAAAACTGGATGTAAAATATTAAAATAAATGATAAATATTAAGAAAGTGCTTATAACAATATAATGCTATTATACTAACATATGGTAAGCCCTCAATTACAGTATTTTGCTTTTTTCAGGAAGAAAAAGAAGAAGAAAATAACAGGTATACAACATATTAGGATATGATAGGAGAAATATTTAAAGGAATAATTTTACTTCTTACAAACAGAAGAAAAATTAGGATTAGTTTGTTCTGAGATGAATCAATTACATTTATAAGTGGATATCACAGCCCTTAAACTCAGACTTCATGCTGCTAAGACACTCCTCATATTAAAAGAAATCTCAAAACTAGCAAAAGGACATTTTTCCAAACAAAATATATTAAAAGCAACCTTTGCCTGAAATTTTTTGTATGCACAGAAATGGATGTGCATATGTCTTGCTATGCAGCAAGACTCTAATGGCATATGGAATAAGATGTGCAGAGGGTAGCTAATAGCTGTCCTGCTAATTAAGGAGCTTACTACAGATGTATCTGATGTAGAACTTTCACTTCATTGGTTGCATAACTGTGCTTTAGTCAACACTGAATTTATTTTTTCTCTCATACAATAGAACCTTTAAAATATTTTTTTTCCTCCACAGATATTCCCTGAAAAGTACCCTAACTTGAGCTTGGCAAAGAAACTACATCAGTGAACAGCTTGGTAAAAATCTTTACCAGCAAAATATTATCTGAAAAGTATCCAGCATTATAGAAATTAATTAATTTGCCTGTAGATTTTCTATGTTTGTTTGTCCGGTTTTTATATTTGCAAGGGTCATAGTTCCTTGGAAATCTGTAAGTTCAGAACACCAGAGACTGTTTAGGACCTACTGAGAAAAATGGACAGAAAATGTGATAAGGAGAAATATAAGTGTAAGTAACATATGAGCAAAAGAAATAAAAAAAGCCTTAAAGTCAATGTCTTCCAGTTCTGGTTTATTAGACTGGAAAGAAATTGTACAGCTCAAAGATGGACAAAGGAAAAGGCCTGATACAGTTGGGCAGCTATGAAGACAGAAGAAATCTTGTCATAGTAGAGACCACTTTGTACATTTCACTGGAAAGAGAAGTAATTCCAAGAAAACAGTGTGTGTGCTGTGCTGAGTGTGAACACTGCCTTTGGTTATCATTTGAATATAGCATGAAAATAAACCAAGAAACAAAGGAGTGACAGTATTCAAACAGATCTTTAATCATATCCATTCCATTACCGATTATAAGAAAAGTTTAATTTTATCTATTTCACTATTTTTCCCTTGAAAGCAACAACAATTTCTCTAGTTTTTTCTTGTCTGTAACACAGTTACGGGAAAATTCAAACTAGTTTCTTGTAATCTAACTATGGTATAGAAAATTAAAAAGATAACTAGGCAAAGACACCTGAACTCTGAATGCATCAGAACCATTTCAGAGGCACTACAACTCTACAAAAACAATTCCATATTCACAAACTTAAGATGAGACCTCTGCTCTATGTTACAAGTTGGAGCCTAACCACTACCATATTGATGAAAATCTTGATTCCTTAAGACTATAGATTTTGCTTCTACAAAAAGCCAAAAGTAAACAAGCATTCATACTTACTAGAAGTATTTTTTTTAAGAATCTATTATTTAGAGTCAAAAAGAGAAATTTTTTCACTGTCCATGGAAAAGTTCAAAGCAAGCAATTTAAAGATTATGGACTCTTTTCTTTAATAGTTAGATACATCCATTTATTAACAGTTTGTACTGTTGGCTGTGTTGGAGTTAATTCATCATGACTCATACAGTGGGTGTTTTAGATTTATGAATCAAAACATTATGGATAATACACCAGGTTTTCAGCTATCACCAAAAAGTGCTTGCTCATGAGTAACTACAGACATCTACCCCAGAATGTGCTGAATCATCATATGGTGGACAGAAATATGAAAGATCTTTATGCTTTTTTAGAAAAAAAACTTGATATAAAAATCGTTTCAGTACAACATCAAGCCTGATGGAATAGAGATAATGCCATCATTTAAGCAAGTCAGCTTTAAAAATTCAGTTAAAAAAAATTTATCTGCTATTTGAACATTACTTTTTCATTTCTTGAATCTTAATTTCAAAATTTCATTTCTTAAGTCAAAATATCTTGAAAAAAACTTCATAAAATGAATAATTATAACATTAATTAATAAATAAAAATATTTATCCAGCTTCTCAACAAGAAAAGGAAAGACAGTTTTTAATTCACTGGCAAAATATTTGGTTTAGAATTGATTATGATTGACTACTCTATTTCAAGACTCAGCACATTGGCCCTTGTATCCAGAAAGGGATGCCTGGCCTTCCACTAAACTTCTTCTCTTTTATCTGTCTTTCTTGCATTTTATTCTTGTCTTGACAAGCTGAACACAAATACTATGAGCAGTGGTTGGTTCCCAGTTGATGTTGTGTGCATGTGAAAATGTAGATGACATCAGAAGCATTCAAGCTCCTTAATCATTTTGACAGAAAATGTCAAGCTTGAGCAACAATAACAATACATAAACTTTAAATCCAATATAAGTGGTCAACAGGAATTTCTAATCTCTACTTATTTGGATTCCATTATTATCATTATTACAACATATAAATTAAGCACAAAATTGACAAAGGTTTGATACTTATGGGAGGAAAATTGTTGATTAAGTCATTCTAGTTGAGACTAACTTTCAAAGGTAAGGAGAAAGTACGTCAACTAGAAAATAATTTATTCCTTATATTATAGGTTTTCTCTTCTCGCCACCCAACATGCAAACATAAACACTATTTTCTATGCCATGAAACCTAAATAACATTTTTTTTCATTTATGCTGCTGTGTAAGTTCCCCTTTACTAATAATTTACCAATTTGTTTGCAGTATACTAACACTTCCAGAAATGTATCACTGAAATTTAGCCTCTCTTCATGACTGTGCATGCATTCATTATTATTCTGTGGGTTCAAATTTATCAACCCCAACATAAAAATAACTTTTATTCATCCATTGCTCTTACTCAGCTTCTAAACCTTCTCTTCTGTAGGTGCATACATAAATGCTAAATTCATATTTTTTCTTATACCAAGGTAAGCATAGAAATAGTTTGGACACAAAAATTATGACACAGTAGCTAAAAATTAATAAGAAGAAGCACAGAAACAATCCATAGATATTATACAATCAGCATCTGAAAGACACTTATGTCTTACTATCATACAATTTAGTATGAAAAAATAAAATATTTCAAATGCACAGTGATACAGATGTTTTCATGTGTAAAACTTTCCATACAGCACATACTCTTTAAGAAATTTCAAAAATATATACTCAAATAAATTAAAACTAATACAGACACTTAAGTAACTATCCTACTTTTTAGAGATCTTGTTTTAACAGTTCTCAACAGAACTGAAAAGTAAATAATTTTGGAATAATTCAGCTCAAACAATATTCTCTAGCTATTAAAAGCTAAGCTCCTAGTCAAAGCTACATAGATAGGCTACCCCTACAGTGAGTGGAGAGTGCTAGGAACCATTAGAAAGTGTTTCCTCTCAGTTATCTTAGCTATAATTTTAAAACCAGAACAACTGTTCTAAGGATATTCTGAGGATATAGTTCTTGTATAGGAAGGACATGTTGACTGTACTTCTATATATGGACTTAGTTTTATGAAGTAAATCTGGTCTAAGTGCTCTAACTACATTTACATAATTTTGAATTGCTTTCAAACAGAGAGTATGAAGTCCACTGATAGTTATAATACCAAATATATTACAAAAAGGTTAAAAAAAAATTTACTAAGGAGATATGGAGGATATGAGAGTACATTAAAAAGTAAGAGGTGCATTACCATGCTTTTCCATGCTGTAAATCTGCAAGTCCATGGACAATGACTACACATACAAGCAAATGAAAGCAGCTGACCACGTACCCACACACCTTGGAAGAGGTGCACTCCATACTCGTCGTCCACCACCAAGACAAATAACCTCTGAAGCTCCTTCTAAACGATATCCAGAAGAACAGGAGAATGTCAGAATATCTCCCACTCCAAAATTAAATCCTATTCTGTTACCAAATTGTGGGATCCCAGGATCTTCACAAGGTTCAAGATTATACTCTGAAAACAAGACAGCAAGTCAGTTTGTACAAGTGAGAACATGTGTTCTACCAGTCATATTTGTAATCTTGCAGTCTAGTAATTTCTCTATATTTCCACCTATCAACACAGACTCCAGGTTTTAAAACAAAATGAATGTGTGAGTGTTAAATGGACAATTATATTACATCAAAAAGTAAGACAAATTAATACATTCACGTTTTTAAGATACATAAAACAACATTATTTATCACTCTTGTAAGAGCCACAAATATCTCAGGTATATAAAACAAACTAAAACAATGGCACAGCACAACCCTAAATAACTGACACTTTGGATCATCTGGAACTTCACTAGCTGAAATTAGACTAGTTCTGTTTCCTCCCCTCACTTGATAAAGTATCTTACAGTTAGTTTACTGCTATCTTATTTATCCTGTAGCAGAAATGTGTCCTCTGCCTCTATAGAGGCAGAAAGGTTTGCTTGCTTTGAAATTATTGTGCTTAGGAAACAGCTTATATAATTTAATTATTCAGTATATGTATTCACTAAAATCACTTCATTTTTTAACCTTTTTTTTCTTTATATAAAATACAGAATAAAACCAACCAACCGAACAAAAAACCCCCAAACCAACCCAAACCATCAACTTTTTCAGGAACCAGGTATTATAGGTATGTCCTTACCAGAGAAAGAAATATTAAATCCTTCATATGATATTGAAAAATCTGAAATAAAGCGCAATTGAGCCCTGAAATTTCCATAGAGACCAGCATTGATTGGTGAAGGAAGCTCTGAGCCAGTCAGACGTGCTAATGGCTGTGTGAAACTGCCATTCTCTGTTATTAGTAAGTAGTCATGGTGATCCTCCAGGTGAAAGGTGTAGAAGGTGAACTGCACTCCTATTAGAAAAAGTAGAATTAGATTTACATATCACCCTATTAACATCAATGTAATTAAGCTAAGGTTAAAATTCATGCATTTCATTATTGTATTGTTCAGAAAATCAGGATAATCTAAATTTTCTAAAAATTAGTATCTCTCCAGATTTTAGAGTCAAAAAATCTTTGCAAGAGGTCTTTTTGTTTTGACACCACTTCCACTTTTGCCTTTAGCTGCAAAATACGGATGTTTGATTTCTAGAATTCAAAGATGTATGCTTGAATTTTTGTGTAAAATCCAATGATGCACTATGTATGCTCAAAATTACAAACTGTTTATGGTGGAATGGGAAAGATTAACCTTATTTCTTGCAGTCATCAGTATCCTTGCACAGCAGCAGTGAAAGGAAAGGTTATAAAATATATTACATTATATTCTAATGGCACTTACAGTAGCAGCAGCACTTTCACCTAAAAAAGGGAGGTCTCTTAATAAGATGTGGCATATGTCAACAGTATGATTTTTTGCCAACTATCAGACATAAATCGCACATTTAGAAAGGAAGATATATCACAATAACATAATAACAATAAACAGACTTAAAGATCAAGACACACGATTAAATCACTTTTGCATTTTTAACTGAGAATCTAACCATGATCTCCGGGTAGAATGCACAGAAAAGCCAAGAAAAAGAAACAGGGGAATCCATTAGCTAGTTTAAGTGATTACTGAGACCTCAAGTATACTATCATTTTCAGTTTTATCATGACAGTTATAAACCAATGATTCAGGCTCTGTCAAACATATCTGATGATGTTATACTTAGTAAGATCCATTCATGTGATTGCAGATTAACATGGTAGATGAAGATCTTTGGGTACTCTCATGTACAACAGATTTTTCATATCAGACATAATTTAATTAAAAAACAAACAAATATTTCCCCTGCCTACAACCCTCAATACTCTCCCTCCTCCCACTACCACCAGCTCCCAGCTGCCCAAACAGGGTAGTAAAACCCAAGCTATATATACTGTGCTTGACTCAGTTGTCTAAGCACAGAAACCTCATGACTTCACATGCAGCTTTAGAAGCTCTCAGTACAATTGTCTTATAGTGGGGGTTTTTACAGTATTCTTGACATTGTCTGAATTGCATTAAATATTTATGTTAATGCAACTCAATCACACCTAAGAAATACAGCTTGTAAGGGTATCTGGAATGCAAGGACACTTGGTTTATGAACATAGCCAAGGACCTTTCAGTACAGGAAGTAAAGACAAGAAACAAGGGAAGTAATGAATGGGATACACACATGTGTAAGCTTTAATGAGCAGGAATTAGTGGAGATACTAACAAAGACCAGAACTCTTTAGTTTCTGACTGATGAGAAATTAAATGTATCACTGTAATCTTAAAGCTCTTCAATCAGAACTTTGTAAGTAATTACAATGGGGGAAAGAATATTGCCTTTGGTCTCATGAAAATTAGAATGCTGTGGACTATTACAGGGAATTTGTGAGATTACGTAAAAGTGAAGATGAGATTTTTTTTAAAATGGAAGTCGAAGACTGCAAAACTTTTTGTGGTATGTTGAGGGCCAAAGGAAGATAACGGTGTGGATCATGCTAGTTAAGAGAGAAAAAAGTGTGGGAATAGAGATAGGGTTAATCCTCTCTCACTAATCCCTGCACCTAACCACTGTAGCCTGTCCTCTATTACTTTAAAACTCTGTTCCTGACTAGTGTGCAAGTGTGTCTTCTGTCCAGAGTGTGAACACGTGTGTGACCACTAGTGAACATTAGTATGGATTGCCTGGTGAGCAGAATGAGATCAGGGCCAGCTGGAAAAAGGTCCATTGGTCACAAGGTTGGCAGCACCTGGTAGGAGTGGGATCTGGGGTCCAGCTCCTGGGTCAGGATATGGAAGGTTGTAGGAGCACATGCATGTGCGTGTGTGAGTCTGTGTCACTTCTGGCAAACTCCTTTTCCCATCAACCCAAACACAGAAACAGGATTTGGTTGCCTGTGGTTTTCATGTCCGTTTCAGGGCTGTTGGTGTTTCTGTGGGTGCCAATATGACTCTTGCCTCTATCCACGTTAGTCTGTGTGACCAGCCATCCATACATATGTAGATATTGGCATCTTTGGAATACAGGCTTAGTCTTGCGATCAGCTGGACATACAGCTGGGAGCAATGAGAGAAATCCCTTGGATCTTGGAGACCTCTACCTATCTACGGAGACCTTTTAAAGAGATTGAAGAACTATTCATCCTTTTCAAGTAGACATCTCCTTCTCTTCTTATAACTCCACACACATCACATACTCCACCAGACCCCGAAAAACACATCCTTACTTAGTAGAACTGATATAGAAACTACCAGATGGGATTGCATTTTCTGCTTAGGAAAAAATAAGTTGTCAAAAAAACTTGTTCTGGATTTTAAAAATTCCTAATTTACTAATTACATGAGCAAAGCCATTCATCTGATTTGATCACCCTTTTTATTCTCCCAGATTGTGTGACAATAAATTGGCAAAAATCACACACAGAATTTTGGAATTGAGATTAGGTTGCATATCTTTTGAGCTAATGTATATAAATTTAGATTTGGAATTGATAAACTCTTAAATATCTGGGGAGTTTTAACTTATTTTTATATAGGATCAGTGCTGATCCTACATGAAAAGAGAGCTCTTAAAAAACCCTGAGATATATACAGAATGAGAGGTCATATTTGTTGTGTGTATTGCACTCCAAGTTAATTTTGGCCTCCTTTATGCATGCAAGTATACTGCCACAACAAAATCAGAAATGCCAAAGAAAATATCATGGTAGTAACCCAAAATAATGAAATTCCTGTGAATCACAGTTGAGCTTCACTGAGTATTGTTCAAACACCAAACTCAAGGTTTAACTCAAGGGAATGTTTCAATCAATTTTCCACATTGCCATGACATTTCTAAGCAAAACCCAAAGGTATATCCCAGCACTAGCAGTACAATTTATTTTTCTTTAGAAAATATTCTAATCACATTAATATATGCTGTGTGACAGATTGTGTCTTCTCCTGGGAAGAATTTTAAAAGATTTGCTCAGGTAGATTCCTTCTTATTCTGCCTCACATGCCCCTTTCTTTAGAAGGGGAATATTTAAAATCTGAAATGAAGACAGACATAACACTCTAAAATGTCACTTCTCAGTATTACAATCCAGACTGTTGGGGGATAGGTAAATTAACTGTTCTACTAATAAATGGTGTAAAACATACCACTGATACTCTACAGATTTCATTTCACCATATATTGAATTGCCTGCTAATTGCAGACAAAATGTAATAATTATTGCCATGATAGATGTTTCCTTTCCTCTTCGTAAATAATAGTAATTAACAAAATATTAACTGTATTTAAAACACGTTCTATTCTCCAGCTAACAAATTTAAAAAAAAAAAAGAAAATTATATCAAATTTTAATGGACACTCAAGAATCATCATGCCTGTCTATATGAACACAAATGAAAAATCATTTCAGAATTCTAAAACTTTAGATACATTTGAAAAAGAAAAATTAAAGCCACATATATTGCATATTATGTTATTTAGAACAGCATATACAAACACAGAAACTGTTTTTCCTAGCAATACATCATATCCAGATGTCAAATACATATTTTAACTAAATCTATGCATTTAAATGCCTGCTATGATGTAATAGAAGCAAATAGTTGTAACATAAAGATGTTTCCAGCAATTCTTTGAGCAACATAAATCAAAATGCCTAAGTCAAATTGCAACATTGCATTCATACTTCATGTTTTTCCTAAACATTTTCCTTAACATTTCCATATGACAATGTAAAACTCACAGAATCATAGATCATCCAGGTTGGAAAAGATCTCTAAGGTCATTGAGTCCAACTTCTAACCTAGCACTGCAAAGTCCAACCCTAAACCATGTCCTTCATGTCCCACATCTACATGTCTTTCAAATACCTCCAGGGATGCCAGTTCCCTAAGCAGCCTGTTCCAAGGCTTGATAACCCCTCCCGTGAAGAAATCTTTTCCCAATGTCCAATGTTTAGCACTTTAATATCTTTCTTGTAGTGAGGGGCCCAAAACCGAACGCAGGATTTGAGGTGTGTCCTCAATAGCGCTGAGTACAGGGGGACAAATACTGCCCTGGTCCTGCTGGGACACATAACTAATACAAGCCAGGATGCCATTGGCCTTCTTGGCCACCTGGGTACACTGCTGGATCATGTGCAGCCACTGCCAACCAGCACCCCCAGGTCCCTTTTCCACCGAGCAGCTTTCCAGCCACTCTGCCCCCAGTCTGGACATTGCATGAGACTGAATGAAACAAGAATGCAATTGTCTCAATACTGGTGTGTATTTCCCTGTATATTTTATTTCTGTAATTTATATATGGTTAGGTTTTTTAACAGCTTTGCATAAAATGTTATAATGTTGAGAATTCCAGCTTTTATTAATCTCAACTTTTAAGTACTTCTCTAGTTCAGGTTTTTAAAAAAAAAAAAAAGATAAATCACAAAAAAGTTACTTCATTTAAAAAAAAAAAACAAAACACAAAATTCCCAAATTTTTTTCATAATCCCATTTTCAATTTAAGAAAAATCAAAATGTTAATAAAATGTCTTAAAAGAATCCTGAAAAATGTGGCTTAATCTGAGCTCACGTTTACTGTGGAATTCACAAAATTTTCTGGCATGAATTACTCCATGAAGGTAAACTCTTATCCTTCTGTGTTGCTTGTCTTCAATTCTCAGATTACAAAGTTTGTGCTGGTTAACCAATGGCTTTTCAGACAGGCTGCAGGCTAAATGACTACAGATCTAACAGTTTCTTTACACTTTCCATAAGTCTTTCTTGCTTATCCAGAAGAACGAGAGATCCACAGTACCTTATATTCCTGTAACTCTAAAAGCCACGTATCATACCTAGAAGTAACAAGGGCAAATGTAGCATTTGATGCAGGATCAGTAATTTCAGGATGCTTTTTCATTGTGGATATTTAGAATCCAACTGACACAATGGCATCACTTGGTAGTAAGAGAGACTATGGAACAGCTGGAGCAATAATTTTGAGAGATACACTTTGCCACTTTAACACTTTAAGGAGTTTTAAATGGGACAACCAGTCAGAGTGATTTAACATCTAGATGAAGAACTATCACACTGTACAAAATGGAATAAGGGGATCACAGATCAGCACAATTCTCTGTATCAGTAGTCTTATTTTTATGCCATCAATAACTCTTACTTAGAGGAATACATCATCAGTATACTTTGCCACATTTTCCATGCCCCCAGAGAAAACTGATGAAATTCAGGATTGAACTTGTCTTTCTTCTTCTCCCTTTCATTCTTTTCCTTGTTTTCTTTCCAGCATTAAAACGTAATTCTCCTTTTTGTGTTCTTACTAGCTTGTTCCGTGCTCAATTTCTCTTGTGGTGCCTACCTTTATTTTTGTCCTTCTGTAACATTAAATCTTATACCTCCCTAGCTCTTTTCACGCATAGTACAAGAGTACTATGCAGTCACTCCCATATTTAAAATAAAATACCAACAAAAACCTAAAAGTATGACCCAACTCTTCTCATCTAGTACCAAACCCTTTCATCTGAAAGCAACTAGGACATATTGTTTCTAGGAAACTTTGCTTCCATCTGTGTCCTAAGTGTTTTTTAAGCTCTCAGAGAAGAGTTAAAAACCAGTATTACATCTTTTTCCTGAAATCTGCCTTCAACAAATAACCACCTCTTTCTTAAAAGCCTCCCGGCCTTCAGCTTCTGTGATCAGTCATTATATAATTCTTTCTTATTGACTTTCCATTTTGTGGGAAGCATAAGGGCCTACTCCACTTATGGAATTCTAGGAACTACTGCAAGAAAAATAAATGAAACTACAAATCAGCAATGCAATTCTAAGTTCTTTGCTGCTAACCTAAGTCTGCATCTATAATACAGAATACTGGACTTATATATTAAAAAAAACCACAAGGTGGAAGTAGAGAAAAGGATTTATTTACCTTTGCCATGGGTAACATCCACAGTCCATGTGCAATTCAGTGAATTTGGATATAGATCAGGATAACCCGGTGATAAAATTGTTCCACTAGGTCCTCTAACATCTCCACCACATAAAGCTAGAAAAAACAAAGAAAATAATAATAATAATAATAATAATAATAATAATAATGATGACTAGAAAAGTTACATATGAGGGAAAATGGAAAAAAACAAATTTTTAAAAAATTCTGATTTTAAAATGACTTAAAAGTAGTTGTTCAAATGATTTAGTAATTTCAGATAGAACTACAGGTCATTTTTACACAATATAAAAAGAAATGTAATAATTAATAAATAATATGTGTTTAATAGACACCAGAAAATGCAAATGAAGTTTCCTTGGCTGTTTTTTCATGTTTTCTGGAGACTATGAAAGTCTTAAGGTCAGTAGAGATGAAAGCAGAAAAGACAGAGCCAAACAATATCACTCGAGCCAGAAGCCAAGGTTGGAGATTTAAAATGGCATATAATGGATCTCACCACTGAAGATTTACTTAATTAAAATATTTTTGCAGGAAGCATGACATGCTTTCTTGTATATAATTATTGGATATGCATTTATATCTATAATGCAAGTGATAGTGACAAGTGCCAATATAAGAACAAGCTTTTACATAGTTTCAATAGAAACTTCATAAAAATAATTGGTAATTGAGCAACACAAAAATTAAATTACAGCTTGAATTAATGCAAAATACAAAAACTAGTCATTACAACACTGGCAAAAATAACTTCACAATTCACCATTACAGTTTAACGGTTGATTTTCCACTGCAGAGCTTTTGAAATACAAAATTAATGAGTAATTTTTAGTAATGAAGAGTCTCATATCTTAGAATTATCATATATCAATAACAGTGATTAATATTCACTACCAAGCAAGTTATTACATCATAGTTCTCTGAATATAGATTATCTCAGAAAGGCATATATTATAAGACAAATGAGGAGTTCTATTTTTTTCGTTAAAAATATCTATTCCTTTTATTTTTCTTGGTCTAATTATATGCATTACCAAAATTATTCTGTAGAAATGTTTTAGGATAAAGAAAAACAGTGAACTATGTTACTGTCACCAGTAGGTCGATTAATATAGACTGTTTTTAGTAAAACTGATTACAGTTCTTCATATGAGCAGTCCTTCCAAAGTATTTAACACAATCTCTTCCTTTCCAACCATAAGTAGTCAAACAATGTCCTTTCAGAATTTTTATTGGTGTCAACCATAGTTTCTTTGAGCCCTCACCTTAATCTAAGCCAGTATTCAGCATTCCTGTATTTAACAGTAAGATTTTCTCTTTAGCAGACGTTAAAGCTCTTGAAAGACAGTTTTAGAGATATGCAAGTGGCAGTTACTTTTCTGTAATTCCAGTTGATACAACCATCAATCCCTTTACTCCTAGCTGTATAAACTGTCATTCACCTATTTATTGCTCGTGTCTGTGCTTCTCCACCTGCTGCCACAGCAATGAGAATGAGGGAAGGACCCTGGCACAGGCTGGAGGAGCAATGCCTCTTTCTGAGAGATGCTGCCATACCTGCACTAGCTGGTTTAACCTGCTCCTACTCCTTTTGAAACATCAAAGCAACTGCTAGTGCAGCACTCAACAGTATGAATTGTAAAGGTGGGAGAAGTTTGGCCTTTCAGTATGTGCTCAAACATCTACATATTTCTTCAGGAGAAAGGTGTTGTGTAATTTGTTACATCATGCTGTTTCTTCTGCTATATCTTGATATTTATTCTACTTATGGCAATTTCTGCTACACATTGGTGGGTAAATGATGGGAGTTATACCCATTTTTGCCTTTGCTATTAATGTTACATATTTGAGAATGAATATGTTGACATGTCATCATTTTCTGCTTGTAGATGTACATTCAAAACTGATTTGAGGGCAAGCCAGACAGTGAATCAAGAGAATGTCTAGAATGTACCTTCTGTCTACCCTGTACCTAAGCAGACATTTGTCTCAATGAGATACATGCCTTTTTCAGAAATTTTAGTAGCACTGCGGAATGTTTTCACAAAGATCAATAATTTTTCATAATGAGGTTATGGCACTGCATGCCATCACTCTGCCTAGGGCACTGATTGAAAAGAAGTATACATATAATTACAGTTTTCTTATAAATCAGAAATGGAAATTCATCCTGCATTCTAGGACGAAGACTGCCTTATTTTGCCTTAAGTTTGTTTGGTTGTTCTAACTCACTATATTTCTGTTTTAAACACGTTTACTTGTCTGGATAGCCTCATGATTGTTTTGTATGTACTGTTTCTCTTGCCAGCATTCTAGAATTTTTGGCCTAGTTGTAAGATGAAAATTTACAAATCCACTACCATAGGCTGAAATAGGACATTCTAGGACCACAATTGCCCAATCTCTTTATTGTTGCCACAGGCAAATAACTTACATCCATATTAATTTTCCTCCTCACTTCTGATGAAGAGACAGTGAAGGTAAACACTGCCCATTTATCACCTGATCTTGCTATATTTAGACATTAGCAAAACAGAATCATGGCTGTGACAGCATGTTACTGGAGTTTCTGATGGTAACTATCTATTTTGTCTATTAAATAAGAAAATCAGTTTTTATAAACATGGGAAATAGACAAAAAAAATATATATTTTACAGTGGGTGTTTGGAAAACCTTTCAGGAATGCAATTGGTGATAAAACATCCATGGCATGTCATCAGACACTCAGTGTAACTCTGTGAAGGCTAGCAGATGGCAAAAAAAGGCATCAAGGACCCAGCATTTTAGAAAATAAAGCCAAGTTGACAAATCTGAAATAGAAAATGTGCACTGGCCCTGATAAGATGGCAAACAGCCCAAGCATATAATATCAGTACTAGTATCGGGTTGTTTCAGAGTGCAAAGGAAAACAGAAAGACATGAAAATAAACACAGAAACAGCAAATTATAAACATATATATTTCCATATTCTACAAGAAACCTTTCTTTCACTTTATCTGATTATACAGCAAAAGTAGAATGAATTCTTGAGCAGATAACTGAAGCACTATTTTGGAGTTCTTATGTGGAAAATGGAATATTGTGTTGTTAACACACTAACTAATAATTTCTTTTTTATGCAAGTAGAGAAGCTGAACTAAGATATGTCTAATTTTTTGCCTCCACTACAATGTTTTCTAAATAAGGAGAAAAAAGCCCTAAAATAATAATAATAATAATAAAAACAAACAAACAAACAAAACCAAAAAAAGCCACAAAAAATAAAGAGAACAAAATATAAAAGGGACTATGAAATACAGATAAGTACATAGAAATACATTAAAAAGTACTTCTACAGCACTGTAGTGATCAGAAATGATGTGGCAATTTAATAAGCAAGTCTTGGATAACTATGAATGAAGATTCTAATTTAATAGTGGAGTTCAGTGACAACATCAGTTGTTCAGTTGAAATAAATTCTTACAATGTTGCATTGATTACTTACAGTTTCTGTTGTTGTAAATTATTTTGCTCAGTAGCATGATCAATCACAAAAAAGACTAACAGCAAGCAAGCCTAGCTTAGAAAATGGCCCTATATAGATGGAAAATAATTTTTGGCCCAAACAGGTTCAGAAACTTGAGTTGGACTCTCACTGGGAGACACATAGGCCATGCTTCATCCCTCAAATACATGAAAAATTGTAGTGAAAACACTTGACTTGTGTCATTCATAAAATTGCAAAATTCCATTTCAGGCCATATTTTATGCTACTATAAAACTGCTAAAGGAAATCAATCTTGCAATACTAGAAATAGTCTTACAATGTCTAGCCTAAATTTATTTATGATCTATTTTTACCCATTTGTTCTTCTGCTAAACTGTCATTATTCCCTCTTCAGGACTCAATTTGGAAAGCTGGCAAACTGCACAAGAATCTATGATTTTGGATCTTTTAAGTGAGACAGGTTTTCTTAATCTACTTCTGTAAGTTACATTTTCCATCTCTATGACCACTATTAACAATTGCAAGTTCTTACCAGTCTGTCTTGTCTTGGCAGTTATATTACAGAAACATATTTCTGGGACACCTCACATTAGATTATGACATTTTTGTTCATAGATGTTTGGGATTTTTTTTTCCATTTTACTTTCACATATCCTCTTTTCCTTGGGTCATCCTGTATAGCTAGCTTAAAACTTATCCACAGAAAACCCTATTAAATTTTGCTTTTTATACCATGAAATAAAACTCAACAATTATGTTCTCTGACACCTGAGACCTATGAATACAATTTACTATCTATTTAAAACTATTTTTTTTGAAAAAACACCAGTCAGTCTCAGAATTTGTAGAGTATAGCAATAATATGAAATTTCAAGAAACCTAGATGTGAGAAGAAGGGGGTCATCATATCCAAAAAGGACAGAAAACTATCAAGAGAATGTATATGTTATTTTAGTAAAACAGGTGAAAATAATAAAGATATATATAAAAATAGGTACAAACATATAGAAATGCATTTATCCATGTATTTCTACAAATGGTGTTAAAAAGTAATGGCGTAAAAAAAAAAAAAAGCCATAATATTTTATCTTTTTAGCCTGATTGAAGATATCTTGGAAATTAACATTTTCCACATTTTCCACATTTTCAATTTATATCAATTATCATTTTCTTGTATAAAGATTTTTCAAGAGACTAGCCATGGATTACCAAACACAACTTAGACACTAACATACAATGAAGTATTTCAATTTTCTCAGAAAAGAGAAAATACTCATAAGAAGAGAAGCCTTCAAAGAAAACCCAACTTTTTTCATTAAGTTCAGTTTGTTGTAAGTACAAATAACTGAAAACTATTTGTTTTTCAGAGGTGACGGGAAGAGAAAACACACAATTTTAATTGATTAGTAATAATGATTAGTTTTCGTTTTCAAGTATCATTGAAAAAGACTAATAACATATTCTAGTTCAGATAGAATCACAGAGAAACAAAAAGCAAAACCTATTTATACGTAAATGTGTTTGTGTATATATAACTCCAGATACAAATATATATGTGCACAAACACACAGAGGCCTCATTACATTCATTTGCTTATTTAACTCTCACTTCCAACTAAAAATGTAATTCTAGGGTGTTTTTCATTTATTGTGCAATTCGATAATAAAAGTGACATATAAAACATAGTTTAAAATTATTGAAACAGTGACTTAGATTTTGAATCTTGTATACCGTACTTCCTAGACCAAGAAACTTCGGCATTTGTCTTCCCTAACTGCAGAAGATGCAATCTTACAAGAGGATGCAGTTCAGTAGTGGTAAATTACCAATATGGACATCAAATTATCATAATCAGCTTCTAGAAAGAAATCTTGGACTTGAGTTATAATACACAAGAGATTATCTTAATAGAAACTAGTGTAGCCTAGATTACTACCAATATATACTTGTATTTTTACCCTCTTACTTAAATCTAAAATAGACCAAGATATGTTATCCATTTCCAATTTTGGCCTCTACCACATTGAATATTTGCAGCAGGCTTTTTAACAGCTGTATTTTAATAGAAGTATTATTTTTATCTTAGACATATCAACAGAAATTACATAAGATCTCTTCTCTGCCATATTTCCTGAATAAGTTTCTCATGGTACTGCATAAGTCATATTTCTTAATTTGTTTGGGCATCTAGGGGTTTCCAATATAAACATTAAATGTTTTCTATCTTGCTTGAATATTTTGCATTCTATTTATTAATTTTCTTAGGTAAATGAAGATCAGGTGGAATGATAATATTTATTTTTAATTCAAATATTGAATAAGTATTATTATCTATTAGAATTCAATTTCATGTTATGATGAAGGGAATAAAGAGCGCTTTACACTCTTAATTAGGTATCTAACTTTTACATTATTTTAATGCAATTTTTAATGAGATTAATAAAATAATTCATATATTGAGTAAAATAGGTTTTCTCATATCTATTCAAAGCTTAAAAGCAAAATTCTCTTATAATATTGATACAGAGAGGACATGATAAGACAAAATTTTTAGTGAAGAATCGGAAGGTGATTACAATCAAGAAATTCAGGGCTTTCCAGACACACGAGTTGTCATGATCTGTCTGCATAATTATCAGGGTCTGTCTCCATATCACTATGTGATGCAATTATAAAAAAGAGATGCAATTATCAAAAAGAACAATCAAAAAAGAATTCCGCTTCTCAGAAACCATCAGAGTAACATATTGAATGAGCGGTAGGAGCGACTGATGTGTTTATTGATGGCATGATTAATACAAACCCATGCTCGCAGTTTATGCAAAGAACAGAAGATTTAGCAAATGTCCTTTTTTTCCTGAGGGTGCAAGGACTCTGAATCCTATTAAAAAACATTCTACCAGAGAAGAAAATCAGCAATGAAGTTAAAATTATTTCAACCATTAATTGATTAAATTTGGTAGAATAAATGTACTTAATCCTACCTTCAGAGCATATTCATTGAATGGACAATTGCCATTTAGCAATGTGCTCTGGAGAAAAAACCCACCTCATTTACTTAATGAATTGTATGCTAGTTCAGCATCTTTAAGAAAAAATTTATGACAATATGTACGTTTATTAACAACAGAGCACAGTATTCATAGCGAGTGTGTTAATACTGGTTTTTTTCACCTTATTACCATCTAGTGCCTATCACCATGAGAAAACACATCCTAATTTTATGGCCTATTCAGCAAAGTATAGTCCCCTTGACTGCAAACTGCAGGAACCCTGTAATTCTTCATTTCAAAGCCTGAGTGAGATGCAGAATTTCTTAGGAAATGGGCTTGCATAGCTACAGAGTGTCATTTTCAGGAAAGTGATTATTCACATCTCTTTTTACCACCACAAATCTTAAGTATCATTATATACTGACACTTTCAACTTACTGAAATATAAAAAACCAAAGAATTTCCTATTCAAGCAAACTGAAGACCAAGAAAATCCTTACCATTTTTTAAAGAAAGAAATATATTGAAAATGAATAGATTTCCATATGGCAAATCACACATGGATCAGTGAACTTCATCAGTCTTCATTCAGATTCATCTTTTTCTTTCTAAATGAGTGTCCTGAGACACTAAGAACTGTTTTAGAAAAATATGCTATCATGTGCATTCTGTAGCTTATAAAAGTTCAGGAGACTTTTTTTGTTAAATACTACCCTAGAATTAAATGGTAATACTATTCCTGACAGACTTTTCATCATCAGAAAAACGTTCCATGCTCCAAGCAAGAAAATTATTTCAAGAAGTAAACATCTCAAACAACACAACTTAATGAACATTACAATCTACTTTCTTAATATTACATATAACTGATATCACCCTAAGTGGGAAAACATTAAAATGAACAATTCAGATTACAAGAGATGACTGAAAATATTAGATAATTTTTCAAGCAGAATTTTTAATGATATGTTGGAAACCTGTTACTCAATCCCACTTTTGCCTGGTTTAATAATCATATGCTTACTGAACAGGTATAATGTGGCCCTAATAAATTCCTATAGTGATTAAAAGGTGTCAAGTTCTGTTACCAACCTAGGAACACAGTGATCAGCATCAAACAGGAGGAAATGCTGGTCTTGAGTCACGTTTTGTATGTCAGCACACCTGTGTCTGGTGGTCTAGTGGTTAGAGTGCCTGACTCTCACCTCTGCGACCCGGGTTTGATTCCCGGCCCCCTGGGCAGGTGGAGCTCGTCAGCCGTGGAAGGCAATCCACCTAAGAGAAGGTCACTCTAAACAAACCTACATCCTGGGGACCTCACTGCCACTGTCCAAGCTTTGCTCGGCCCCGGCAGATGAATCTCAGGACTAAAGGGTGGGCTCAGTTCAGCGCACGCTGTGTCTCACCTAAAAATCCACTGCACAGGCTGGAAGGGTTAATGACCTTTCCCAAAATCTTCGCTCGCGAAGACTGGCCATTATTCTAACACCTGTGTCCATAGATGGGTACTCAAACACAAATATTTGTAGTTTGTAATGAGTGATTTACAAGCAGATATACATTAACTCTGCAATCAGCTCACAGCAACATATTTTTAGATAGACATATCTTCAGTAATCTGCAGAGCTAAATAACTATATATCATTCTCTGCTTTAATGGTTATATGTCTCATCACAGAGTTATATAACATTTATTTCCTCTAAGTATTCTTTTTGCCTTAAAACAGAGGTTTTCCAAGCTCCAACATTTAACTCATTGTAGTTACTAATAGTTTAGTAAAATCGTATATTTTAAGGTACTCTATTTTTAATCCATTCATCCTTACCATCACAAGTTGGGAGGGGGTGACTCCACCAGTGATTTTTTTCACATAGCAAAGGCTCCTCATGACTCAGCCTATAACCTGGATCACAACTAAATGAGACAGTGGAACCTATAGAGAAGTCATGTCCATAACGACGTCCATGCACTGGTATGCCAGGATCCAAGCAAGAGTAAGTGTTAACAGTTACACCTAAATTAAAAAAAAAAAAAAAGGAAAAAAAAAAGAAAACACAAAGAAAAAGTTAAATAAACAACCTATAGATTTTTTTAAAATTCATTTAAGTAATTGATTGTGCTGTGAGTGGGGGTGAAGGCATCATTATCATGCACGTATAGTGAATTATCTTTGCACTGTTTCTCTCGGTTACCATTTTAAGATGCTATGGATAACAACTTGCATTAGTAACATTAAGTGATTTTGTACCTCATGCTGATGTTGAAAAGCTTTGATGATCACTCAAAATCCTGATTTCCAGCCTTTATTTTTTCTGGATCAAAATTTTTTATCATAGCTAAAGTGATTTTCATTTCTTTTGATATTGATCCTTGAAATATTTACATAGATAAATTATTTACATAAATAACTGTCATACCTAGTGCTATTTGATATATGAGACATTGAGAAGACAAAGAATGGCAGAAAATAAAGAGAAGTTGACTTGATAAAGGAAATTTCAATGTGTGCTAAAATATTAAACCTTTTAGATTATTTCCCAGTGAGAAGTTCACATATAAAGTTCATACAAAGAAGTTCATTATAAAATAATCATGAGAAAAAAAAAACCTCTAGGAATAATACTGAAGTACAAAAATTATAAGAAGTATTCAGTGTTAAATTTTTTATGGGTTTTATTCTTTTCATTCCTACAGAGAAGTCATAAAATATCCTTCCTTACAAAGAAATTGTGTGAAAAGAAATAATTAGCATAAAAAATAAGAACATAAAAAAGACCTCAGCTTTCACTACGATATATGAAGGGAGAAATGATGATGAGGGGACCATTAGTCATTATTATTCCCAAAAGGGAAATTAGAATTGTGTTGTACTGGATAATGGAAGATGAGAAATCAGTAAGAATTAAGAAAAAATAAAATTAATATTAGATGTCTGTGTATAAACAGGGGCTATTAAACAGAAAAGTAACCACTGAAAATTGTTTATTTTGTGTACAAATGGTAAGAATGCATATTTTGAATGTTCTTTGATATCATAACTTTAAATTTTATTCTCCACTAGTGTATAATGCTAAAAAAACTGAAAACTGTTTGGTGGTAGTTCCAACAAGTTGGTGTATGAAACAGAAATGGACAGACAACAATGTGCTTATGACCTTTACTAAGCAAATCAGATAGTGATTACAGTAGAAATATTATTTCTCTTAAAAATTTTAATTATTTCAACAAAAATTATATTTAGAAATGCAAAAAGTAAATTGAATTAGGATATATAAACTTAAATGAATTTTAAGAATTCATAAAGTATGAAATCTTACATATACTTTCTTCAGTGTCATTTGTATTACTCTAATAAGGGCAAAAGAATACTTCTATATCAGAAAAAATCACATAGGCAGGTTTTTACAACCCTTAAAATCCATAAGCAAGCAATTCCATAGCTTGATTTTCAGCTCATTAGTGTAAAGTGCATTTCGCCTTACCTTCAGTCAGAGCTGCAGATAGATCAATCAGAACAGTAATTCAGTTATTTGCTTAGATTTCCATACTCTTTCTAATCTCATGCAGTTTTACACACACAAAAATGTATTGTATAAAATATAAGAATATCAAGCCTTAAAACAGCATCCAGAAGAAAGGCATTTGCTTCCCATTCTCATCTTTTGATTCTTAAAGTACAGAGTAGTACATCAATGACATTAAATTTTAAGTAAAATTAGTGGTCATCACTTTTGCAGTTTAACATCACTAAATCTTTCTCGGACTGAGAAATAACAGGAATTTACCAAAGATGACATCTGTAAATCTTTTTATATTTATGACAAGAATAAGCATTGAGAGGGAGGTGAAATCAAATAATACAGTACAGAATTACTTACTTTCATAGTGAATCTTGAATCCATTGTTAGAACGGCTGTTATCAGTTGTAAAGAGAAGATAAATAAAATTGCTACTGCTAAACAGAAACTGGGGGACCTGTGTACCATTGTAAGATCCCAGAAGTGGAGATAATAAGTTTGGTCCATCATGAACTTCCAAAACATCATAATTGAGTTCAGTCTGAAATCTGGAATTGAGGAAACACCCAGAGGCACAAATTTAAAGAGACAGTTACAACAAATTCAATAACACCATATTTTAAACTATGCTCCTTCCCTGATAATATTTTTTCTCCACATATCTATTTTACAATATCAATAGAATAATATTAATTATCCTATATAATTAATATAATATAAAATTTCAGTGGTTTAGCAAGATGAGAAATAAGTTTAAACTTCTTGACTTGGTTTGTATTGCAGGAAAAAAGAACCAGAAACACAGTTTGTTAATAAAGATTAATATTATTTACATATGATATTTTAAAACACAAAATTATGGGGTCTTTTTGAATAATTAAGTAAATTATATGGAGGATATGTTGATATATTCTTTTAGTTTACCTATTCTATGTGGCACAAATATCATTAAGGTACTTTATATTATCAAAGAATCATACTCTTGAGTTTCTACTCTTAAAATCCTCTATAAGTAGCGATAGAATTATTAGAGTCTGCACTGAGACTCCAGTGGTTTTATGCCAGCTGAGATTCAGTCCAAAGTGGTGACAGAAGTTATGGGGAAATAAAAAAACAAACCCACAACTAAAAATCCTATTTAGAAAGTAACAGAAAACAAGACGAGTGTTTAAAGACAGCATGTGTGCTGTCCTTGTCAAGGAAAAGCTGAGTGTGACAGTGCTGCTAGATATCTCCTTGTTTGTCTTGTTTTAGATGCTATCGGCAGTCCCAAACTTGTGTTTGGTATTTTGACAGTGGTTTCTCTCTTTCTTGCTATGACAGACCTTAGATCAATCATACTGCTCTAAAAGGAACTCTGGTGGATTATTGAAAAAACCCTTCTAGAATTAAAAAGCAACGATTAACAGCAGGATCTTACAAGCACCCTTCAGATATTCTTAATTCTCTCTCTGATTTACTTAGATGCCTAATTCAGCTTTGTGAAATTCATTCAAAGAACTGCATGACTAATGCCAATGCACTGAGGAAGTCAATATTTAATATTTATGTCCCAAGAGTCTGAGCTTTAAGGTGTAAAGGAGTCTAGCAAAAGACGAGAAGACAAATTAAACCTCCAAAACATGTGTTTTCTTCTATCAGTGTTCCATTCACACGAAATAACATTTAAAAGAGCACAGAAATAAAGTAATAGGGAGTTACAGAAATGAAGTGGGATAATCCTAGAAGGAGGAGAACTGAATATTTTGTGTTTTGCTAGTTCCCACGTGAACTCAAAGTGATATATTGCTAAAAACCAATAACTTGCTTTTTCTAATATTTTCTAATATTTTTTCCCAGTAATCCATAGAAGAAATCTTGGAAACAGATCATTTAGTCTTGTTCTGCTTTCTTAGTCCCTTTATCAAAAACATACTTGAGACTGAAGGTGTAAAAAAGGCATGGACCTTACAAATGTAATGCAGCCATCAGGCTAGTCACGTCATACTGAAATTAAGTTGAATCTCCAAAGACATAAAAGAAATCCTCTCGTAAATACTTTGTGTTCAAAGACTACATACACCACCACACACAGCAGAAAAATACAGTGATGAAAAAAATGAATAAACACCTGAGAAAAAAAAGTAAGAACCATTTTTAAGTGAGAAATTTGAAGGGGGAATTATGTACAATGCCTTTGCTTGGTCATTTGGCTCAAAATCTGATCAATTTAAATTTAATTTGTAAGTGTGATGCTTATATAATTTTTTCCCCTCAATGCTCAACTTATTTGATATATTTACATGTCACCTATTTTTTTCTCTGGTGTGAGAAAACAGTAGGGGTTTATAGAAACAGAGTAAGTTTCATGTAAGACTGCTCCAATGTCCTTTCATCATTGCTATGTGAGGTCTATTCTTATGGAGGACTCAGAAGCAGACAGGAGTGAAACAAGTTCTAACACGGGAGGTGACACACAATTTTAAGAAGAGGTCTTATTTGAATAAATAAAGCTGCCTTAATATTTATAACATGCATCTTTGTTTCTAAGAGCCCCCCTACCAATTCAATGGGATGTCAGGACATCCTGCTGCACAGCGTATACTCATTAGACAAACGTGACTAGTACTCCAATCAGTAGTTTGCTATCAGCATCCATTGCATTTAAATACTCATAATTAGGCTACATGATAAACACTTCATTACAATGAAGAATGGCACTGCCATTTATCACTTCTGTCATTTCAATTGAGCCTAAAAGGATACTGATTTATAACAAAATACCAGAAGATTATCTATCTTATTTATGCCTGTAGGATGGAAATAAATTTTTAAAGTATACATGCACAATCATAAAACAAAATATGAAAAAAATATTAATAGCACAAAAATTTATAGCTATTTTTATTCTCTATGTCTGTAGATCTCTTTGTTTTCCTGTATGTCTCTGGCTCCTTGGCACAGGAACACTGTGGCATACAGTCATGGAATGCAGTACCTGGCACCTATCCACTGTCATAAGAAAGAAGGTATTGGAAGACAGGAAGATGTGAGATTAAAAGGAAATAAACTACTCTACAAGTGGGAAACTGATGCAGCGTTAAGCTGTCACTCTGCAGAAAATGAGTATTAGTACAAACTGTTCCCTTCCTCTTAGAAAATCCAAAAAAGTATGCAAAGATTCTAGACATGTACTATAAATATTTTTCCCTGACTGAGAAACTAAAAATCTTTCAAATAACTACTCATATTGAGGAAGTTTTGATACTTGCAATGATAAAAACAAGAAAAAGTATGTGTGTTTTTTGGGAAAAATGTCAAATGTAAAGAACTGGGCAAAATATGAGGGTTTGTGGTTTTTTTAATCATATGGGTAAGCCATTTGGCTATAGTATTAAAAGTGTATATTTCAACAAAATTATCCTTTTTTCTTAAGAAAACATAGTGTAAGATAAGCAAGCAGAAGGAGCAGAACAAGGATAGCCAAGACTAGAATGAGTTTTTAAAAAGCTAATTTATAAATGACTCAGAAGGTAAATTTAAACGGTGTGGAAAATGTCTAAGTAAAAAGCATAACCGTAGCTTACAAAATCTTTTCTTTCAGTACACTATAAAGACCTGTTTCATTATTTGATTTATGAAATAATTTCTTCTTTACATCCAAACATGTAACTATATATCTAAATGCACCTGTGTAAACATACACAGATGTATCTTTACATGCACTTCTGCACAGAGACACATAAGGGTACACACATCTGTATGGGAGTGGAGCCTCTCTGCGTTACTGCATCTCAGCAATAAGCATATCAGCCCAATTTATGGCAAGTGTCAAGAGTGTCAAAAATGGGTAGCAATGGAAGTATCTTAAAGAGGATAGAAGCTCTCTCTCTGATCTGAAGAGACCACATCTTGTTTTTATTGCTCTTACAAGAGGAATAGAGTTTGTGCAATTTTATGACAAAGCATTAATGCCTTACAAACAAAAAGGGTACACAAGAAAACGTCATATTTAGTAAAACTCATGTATAAAGAAAGAAAATACAGCTGGCTTAGTATTTTGCAAATATAAAGGCAAATGCTTTTCACTTTGAAATGACTGTCCACATCAAATCTGTTGTTTAAATGAATTGCTGAATTAAAAATAAACTATTTGAAACTATAACTTTTTTCAAAAATTTAGGTTAATGAAAGTTCATTTTTTTTAGTTTTCATTTTGATTTACAAGACAAGAAAGAATAATTTTCTCTTAATTTTGAATTAATACGAGTTTTGATTAGTTTTCGCAAGAGGGAGTTATTCACCTTTTTATGTATTCTAATTGGCAAAAAGTTTGGTAAGTCTTTATTTTAAGTGATAAACAGCAATAGTGATTTTGGAAGACTAGCTTTCATTTTATGTTAAGGATAGGAAATACCTTTGAAATGTCTTTATTACTTGTCCTTCGATTGTATATAATGTTCCACAGTCACTGTATTATAGTGTAAGCAATAGTACTAGAAAATAAGTTTTTAACAATCTTATCACAATGAGAAATTTTGCTAAGAGAATATGGAGTTCACATCCTGCTAAAAACAACTTTTGAATTTGTATTAAAATCAAGAAATATCTTCTCTTTTAATCAAGTGTGCCCAGGAGTAGTCAAAATATGCTGCATAAAGATCAACTGCATGATATTTGTGCACTATAACTTTGATCATCAAAGGTGCTTTTTTCCTGGATTTTCATATAATTTTATTAATATTTACAATTAAAAATAATCTAAAACATCCTTGAAAATACGTAGAAAAGCATTCTTTGATTGCATTTTTTTGTTTTGCTTTCTAATAAAGAGCTTAAACTAAATGTCATGAGAAATGTAAGGTGCTCAGCACATTTCAATCCTTAGAATTGGGAATGGACCTTAGTAAGACACGGTAATGTAGGAAAAGTGGAATGCTGCAGTAATTTGGGGAAAGTGGAACTCCATCCTGAAAGTACACAGTCCTTTTACAAAAACAGATCAGCTGATTTGATAGTTAAATATTCAGAATAGATAAAAATATTAATGCATTCAATTCAGTTTTCACAGTTGATTCAGATTTTTAGAGTTGAAGATTTCATGGTTTTGAGAGAAACAAAGAACTTTGTAATCATCACAGCAATATGGTTACATGCAAATCAAAAAGTTAATCTTCAAAAATAGACAAAGTTTTTAACTGGGCCAGACAGGCTTAAATATGTGCAAGAGGGTTGAAATTTCAAAAGCTTTTCAGCACATCAAGTAGAAATTTCACTGAAGATAAAATTTATGCTCTGAAGGTGTTTTGGAAAGTCCTACCTGATAATACAATTGCTTGATTTGAGTGATAGTGAAAATGATGTTATGACAAAGCTAATAACTCCTGTTTCTGGGTAAATACTGGAAAACATTAAATAAGAAAAATTAGCAAAGACCTTTCAAATGTAATTTTGATAGAGTGTCCTGGTTCAGCTTCTATCACCCACTCACAATTCAAGGAATCTTTATAATACCCTGGCCAGCCTGGAGAGAGAATTACTCCACTGGGAGATGAAAAATGCCCACCACATGGAGCTAAAAATGAAACAAAGAGAAAGGTAAACAACACAGATTTATTACATGTAATTCACAATTATAATTTTCAATCACGATTGTCACTTTCCATTAGTTTACCATGAAAAATGCCCACTACATGGAGCTAAAAATGAAACAAAGAGAAAGGTAAACAACATAGATTTCTTATATGTAATTCACAATTGCAATTTTCAATATAGGACAACTATAATAAACAAGTTTTAAAAATTCAGTTGCAAGAAGACACAAAAGAGGTTTCAAAGCTGATATATTCTATGGTGTTCAGAATTAGATGGAGATCAACTGAAATAAGACCCTAAAAACTTAAAATAAACTGTTCAATAATTCTGACAACAGGTTTTTTTTTTCTACTGCATCCTTACAGTACAATCTATTTTCCTGCAATAAAGGAAATAATCCAAAGCATAGTTTCCACAATATGTCGTTATTTTTGCTTTTAATTTTGAGCAGAGAGATTTGAAAAACTTGAAAAAGTTTTAGTTGAGTATAAAGCTGGAAAGCAGTGAAGCGTTATTTAACTTTTACATAAATCTACTGTCATAGCACATGCATTTTGCTTGTCACGTTGGCAGTTCTTATTCCTCATTCATGAAAAAGACCTACTTACCATTCTTCCAAGATTAGTTGATGTTTTTTAAGCACTTATAAAATATAGATCAATATATACAAATATATAAATATTCTGCAAACAGAATTACTAGAAATAACACGTAATTTTTCTCTTAGAACAAGTGAATAATTTTAAGTATTTCAGTGGTTTAATGGCACATTAATTACAGTAAGAATCTTCACAACTGTAAGAATTACAAGGATGAAGAGAATTTCTGAAAACAATTCTTAAATCAATACCAACCCCCATGCCATGGGCAGGGACACCTTCCACTAGACCAGAATCACAGAATATTCTGAGTTGGAAGGGACCCACAAGGATCATTGAGTCCAGCTCTTAAGTGAATGGCCCATAGAGAGATTGGACCCATGACCTTGGCATTATTAGCACCAAGCTCTAACCAATTGAGTTAACAAATAGGTGAAGAAAATCTGGTACAGAATGAGGGAATTTTCCATTAGTTCTTCAATGTTAAGACAGTCATAGAGCAAAATAGACATTCTCAGAAGTAATGATTAGGTTTGACTGAAGCTGATTTTGGCTATGGAGAGTGCTAGTCCATCCCAAAGATCATATAATCTTACAGGCTGGTAGAGTAAGAACCATAAGACCAGTACTGCTGAAGGACAGATCTTTTAGGTTTTAGTCTTACAAAGCTCTGTGTGGGTTTTTAATTTCATGCTTGAATGCAAACCCGTTTCATCTGATGGATCTACATGCCTATGAAAGTCAAGTGCATGTGTCATCACACTTTTGTGAGATCAACACCACCTCTGTGTTATGGATAGGTGAGGGAAAGACAGTAGGAGTACTTGTCATGCTTTTATTTCTTTATTTTCAGTAGTAGATTGATATTTCCTAGAGAAATTAATTCACAGAACTATCTTGAGTTATCTAAGAAATGCAGTAATTGAATCACTAGAAGTATTACCATTTTTAAAAGAGGTAAAAAATCATAATATTTTTCTAGCAATTTAAAATACCTAGATATCTAGAGAAAAAAGTCAGCTTCAGTATATATATATATATGTATACATACAAACTTTATCATACATAATAATCAGGTAGGCCACATGGTAACTTACAAACACTAGGAAAACATTATTTCTTCATTTAAAAGGATGCTAGGGAGTGATGTCCCTCAGGTCCCTATCTTGGGACTGGTACTCTTTAATAGCTTTGTCAATGGCATAGACATGAGATCAAGTGCATCCTCAGCAAGTCTGCAGATGACATGAAGCTGAGTGGTGCACCGAAGGCAGGCTGAGAGATCTGGGGTTGTTTAGCTTGGAGAAAGGAAGGCTTTGGGAAGACCTCACTGCAGCCTTCTAGTACCTTAAGGGGCCTTCTAAAAAGAAGGAAGAGGGACTTTTTATACACTTAGAGACAGGACAATGGACAATGATTTGAAAATGAAAGGAGGAAGGTTTAGATTAGATTTTAGGAATAAATTCTTTACTCAGAGGAGTAAAGAAAGCACTGGAACAAGTTACCCAGAGCAGTTGTGGATGCTCCATCCCTGGAATTGTTCAAGGCCAGATTGAATGGACACCTGAGCAGCATGATCTAATGAATGGCACACCTGCCCACTGCAGGGGGATTGGAACTAAATGATCTTTAAGGGCCCTTCCAACACTAACCATTCTATGATTCTATGCTTAAATACTTTTTTGGTTCTCATAAATATTGGAGTAAATACATTAGACTATAGAACTGTGAAGGCATGACCAGTTTATTGTTATCATGAGCTTATTGTTATTCTTTGCTTAACTGATAATCAAGAATTTGGTTCAGACCAAATTAGATTTGGTGAGCTCCTCATGATCTTAAACCTCAGGGACTAAACCATTTTCTAAAGGCAAATCTTAGAGGTTTGTTTTGTTTGTTGGTTGGTTGGTTGGGGTTTTGTTTGTTTTTTTTTTTAATGTATTTCCTTATTTTTAGTTTTATGACACTTTTCTGAAAAAAATTCAACAAATTACCTTGTATTTCACCAAGCCTCAAAGTTCATACACAGTTGACATAATCAAGCTGAAATTTTTTCCCCCAATTTCATTCTGTGAAGGGAAAGATGAGCTTGCTTTGTCTTTGCCAGATTCACTCACTAGAAACATACATGTATTTATTTACATCACAGACATCTATATGTAGGCCAAGATTTTCATTTTGCTAAGGTTTTCTTTTATTTTTCAACAAAGTATCTTAGAAAAGAACTAATAAACTGCTTTAATCCTTTAATTTTTAAACATAGGGAAAAAACTTTGGCCTCTTATCAAAACACTTCAATACTCACTTCCAAAGCAAATGAGATATGTCAGGAAACCTTTTGAAGATGACGGATTGAAAACAATCCTGCATAGAAGGACTTGTGGATATTAGTAGATGACATGAGCCAACAGTATGCACTTGCAGGTCAGAAAGCCAAATGTGTCCTGGACTGTGCCAAAAGAAGTATGGTCAGCAGGAGGTGATTTTTCCTCTCTGCTCTGCCCTTGTGAGAGCCCCCCCATACTGGTACTGGCATAGTACATACAATTTTCTATATTATTCTGTACTTTTCCACTAGAAAAATATATTAATTTTGCTCTCTTTGACACAATTTCAAATTGAAGACCATGAATTATTATGCATTTGTCTAGTCTTCATTTTTTCTCAGGAGATTACCAAGTTTCTATATTAAAATGATGAACTGTTATAAATAGGTATTTTTTGTTTTTAAGGACATATTAGCCCATGTTTCCCATAATATGTAGGGAAAAAAAAGGGTTTCTAAAAGTTATGTAGATTTCAGAATTCAATATATTACAAACATTTCTAAATATGCAGATTTAGACTTGTTTTCATCACTGATGTTTTTAAAATGGGCTTTCTCATCTTTTGTGTTAAAGCCTCTTTTTCATACTACCTCCGGTAAATAGTATCAGTCAAGCAATAAAGTATTTAAATTCCTATTCGCCTCAACAACTAGAAGGCTAATTCTCCAGCATTCATCATCCCTATATTTTATTGTATACAGCCACATATTCATAATGTATAGGGAGCCTATAAACTACAAAGTATATCAACAAGAATAGGAATACCAGATGGCCTTATTCTGAGTCGGTATACTACCATAGTTAGAATACATTACTGCTAAACTTGTACAAAGTTCCATATTCTCACCACATTTTCATGACACGTTAAAGATTATATTTAGAATACAGCAAAAACCTCTATTACAAAAATACTCCTATGTATAGTACATTAAAAATAATTCATACTATAAGATAACCTAAATTTGGAATAATTTCTCTTTCTAATTGGGGTCTCACAATAACGAAGTGTTTTGCTGCTGTTTTAGGTCTTCATCTTTCTTACCCATCTCCTGATTATGATTCTTCCTGATGCTTGCATTGCAAGATTCCATAGATTTTTTTCATTTGATTTTCACCACCACAACCTGATTTCCTAGACCCAGGAGTCCTTGCCTTCAGAATAGCTGGGCTATTTGGCTGATCTTAAAGAGCTTGTTTTTTAGAAAATAAAACTCTCATCTTGACAAAGGATTGTTTCCCTGACCTTTTTTACATTGATTTTCATCCCCTATTCTTTTTTCTAGTCATATTTGATGGTTGCCTGACAGATTCATTCCCAATGCCTGTGTGTTCAAAACAAAACACTAGAAATATAACTTAACCAGAGGTTGTCATCAAACAGAATCAATTTGTCAAACACAGGGATATGCCAAATACTGAAAGCTAATCTTAGTCTGATCTAAGAATTCTTACAAAGTCATTTGTATTTATTTCTTTGTATAGTAAGGTACAGGGGTTGAGACAGGAAATTTCGGTATATGAGTATGAAAAAAGCTTTGAGGATGACAGGTTAATCACTGAATGTCTTGTAGATTCATAGTTTTAGTCATGTTTTTTTCAAGAGTTTATCACCAATGCTACAGAACCACAGGATATTAAGCATTACAGGAGTTATGCAGGAAGACCAAGGTTAGAGCTTCAGCAGAGGTACAACAGCACAATATTAGAATAGATTATGGGAATATCCTCCATATAACCCTCACAGGAAGGATGAAAGGCACAAGGACAGGAATCCCAAATTCAAAATCATCAGAGAGCAGCAAAAGCAGGACCACTCCACTAGAGAAGAGAAGCCAGGAGCCAAGGAAGTTCACGTGTGCACACATACACAAGCATACACTGAGTTAGAGCCTTCACGGACAGATCCAGCTCTTCCTGAGCAAGGTGAACAAGTCTGGACTGGTTACAGGAAAAGGGTCTGGTAACAACCAAGTAACCATCGGACGATGCAATTTGATGGGTCAGGTCTGAGGCCAAACCAGGAAGTCACATGGGCACATTGAGCCGAGAACAGCAGCATTGCTGAGGCTGGGATCGCAGCCCCAGACTCAGCAGAAATAGGATCCTGGGCCATGGGCAGGGCTGGGAGGAAGTCCCAGCAGAGGTTGGTCAGGACTGCCCTGAAAAATGAATGTGCTGACCCTGTCCATCTGCACCACGTTTATTATCAAATAGCTCTCTGGTATAAATTGTAATTGCTGACATTTCTGCAGTGGAAGGAAAAGTGCACAGCAGTGACATTCAGTGTCTCCTAGTCAGAATGTGGAGGTTATGCCTTTGACTCAATATATATGACAATGAAATTACAAGGTGTGTGTAGAGCTTATATGAAATAACCGTGTAGTACAGGCAAATGTGCACACAATCACTAAAAATTCTGAACACCCTAACAGACCAAATTACATTATTAGTTTGAAAATATTTTAATTTGTCTTTCAATTTTATCTGAAATTTTAAAAGTATATCTAATTTTAAATATGATAAAAACATCTAATACAAATATACCCTTGTCTGAACCTTTAGGATTCCAATATATGCTCCATTCAGAGTATCCAGCTACCTATGGATCAGATTATCTTCTGCATGGACTGACACTAAAAAATATTCCCAGTAATTTAAGCTTTTAATGTAACATTAAAAATGCAACTTTATATTTTATTAGCAGTGTTAGACAGCTCCATGAAGCCTATATGAAAGCAGAGGCATTATAGCCTATACTAATCTTGTCTAGTGAAACTGACCCACCTTATATCTATGAAACAATAACAATATTTTATCTCAGAAACTAAATGAATGTGAAGGATATTATAAGCAGTCACATTAATGTATTGAAATTATGTAAATTTTTTCAAGAAGGTAGTTACATAGTGAAAACAAAAACTAAGTTTTCGTTTAAAATAAAAACTCACAAACCATAAATCAGAGATTATATTGTTACTGATTAAATATAATCATTACAAGCAACTGAATTAATTTTTCCCCTTTAGGAGAAGAGATCTTCAGCTATAGGCAATGAAGTAAAAATTATATTTTGGTATCTATTAGTGTAAACAAGTCCAAGGAAATAGGCAAAACACTATGGTTTATATGTTGTGATGTATGAAGTATTTAATTTCTATTAAAAAATAAGATCAGTTGCTAAGGGAATCTTTCCCAGCCTAGGAGTCACTGTTGATGGAAGAAACACAAGCACTGCAACAGAGGGCTAAAACACCTCAAAAAGTTTTAAATAGCATGGCCAAAGACCCAAAAGAGATCTTCATTCTAATCTAATATTATATCAACAAATGTCACTGAGCATTCAAATGATTTTAAATTGTTCATCTGTTTGAATCAGGAAGTCCATATCTGTATATTGAAGAAAACTTACATGAAACAAGGTGAAAAAAAATTTAAAAAATCAAAGCAACAAACCCCTACAAAACCCCCAGATTTCTGCTCAAAAACATTGAGTGACAAGTTGGCAGGAGATTTAAATATCATAGCTGAAGAAAAGGAGTCTTCAATATACTAAAATAAAGTTTGGGGAACAGAAGGATTTTCTTATTTTCTTCTCCCCTGATATTTCTTTCTCCTAAGTATTAACTAGGCCAGTCATGATACTGATTGGACTGGAATGCCAAACTGCAGAGATTAATATTATGCTTTTCTAGCACTGAAACTCTTTACTTTAAAATTTTTTTCACATGAGACAAATATATTCTTTAAAAAGAAGTGAAAAAAAAAGGCAGGAGAAATCCTTTCAAGCAAAAAATGTCTTTGGGAAATGATAGTTCCTCCAGCACCACATAGGAGCTATCTGAAATTATGAAGAGTGTAAAATATTCCCATTCCAGTTCTATTAAGTTTTTTAGATTAGCCTTCATCATTACAGATGTTATATAGCAGTGTTTATAACACTGATGTATGTGCCATTTTTTTCCGTGTTTTTCTTCTATCCTTATCACCGTTATAAGAAAAATTCACTCCTGCAGACAGGTTTATAATAAAAACTCATGCCTTACTAGACTCCTTTATTAAGGGCTAGGTTTTACAAGAGCTTTGTGCTACACTTCTGCAAGAATCTGAACTTCATTTGGTGACAAAACACATTACATCAAGTTCTCCTGAACCAGAAAGAAATATTACACATACCTCCACACTTAGGAATAGGTCCACTCCACATTACTTTTCCATCCATTAGCATACAAGTAATTGTTTCAGTTCCTTGTGTTTTAATAAATCCTTCTTCACATATAACAGAAATTGAGCTCCCCAGCTGAAAGTTGTCTCCAAAACGCCGAGCATTGATTGGCACTCCGGGATCTGGGCACTCATTATGTCCAAATGCTTTTTAAGAGAAGAAAAGAAAAAGGGGGCGGGGGGAAGGGGAAATAGTGTGATAACTCTTGCAAGTAACAGGACATTTTTAGGATTTTGTTCTGCAAATAAGAACAAAAAATTTATATTAGGAAACAAAGGAAACAATAAGAAATAAAAAAATTGATCAACATCAAAAAACATACACCGGTACAAAAAATTGCTTAAAATATAAAATTATACCAGCATGAATCTCATCTTGGACAGCTAGGTGCTGGCAGATTTCAGTGATGGCTAAGTTCTCCTTTCCAACAGTCCATCCTATCTAATGTTACAATGGGCCAGAAGCATCCTTCAGAAAGGCAGGGTAAGCATCTATGATATAATAACTTTAGTCATCTTCTGCATATCCAATTCACTGCCACACCATTTGAGCCATTCTGACCTCAGGATGCGTAACACTACCATATTTTGTTTTGTTTCTTGTACTGAATGCTCATGAACAGTGACAAACGGGGTTTTGTTGGCAAAAGAAAGAAAATTTTAAACTTCAAACATAACATTTTGTGTAAGGTCGAAGAAATTCCTAGTATGTACAAAATTTCACGTTTATCTATGGACAAAGTGAAAAATTTTAATTTATGTGTATACATCTAGATACTATAACAAAGCTTGTCCATGTCTTTTACTACAGAACACACCTTAAACTTGGAGAAGAAAGATCATATTTAACACTATCATTAAAATATATGTATTGGTTAGCTATTGTATTTTGATGTTTTATTTATGAACACTGTGCATATATCCTATATTCTTCAGAATGATGATTTTGCAGTGAGAACAAATATTACAAGCATGATATCCACCTTCATCACATATGATGACTTCAAATTGTATCTTCAGAAATATTCTTACATTTGGAGACATCAGAAAGGACTACGGCCCGAAAAGATGTTTTTCACTTTTTTTTTTCCCTGTAGTTTTACTAATATGTCTGCTAGACAAAACATACCCATGAAATTTTTAAAAAAGTAATATTTCATTAACTTAGCAGAAAGATTTCTCAGATGTTGCATTACAAAGGTATTACAAATCATAGCAACAGACAAGAGAAAGCATTTATTTATTGACATTTTGACTTAGGAAACACCACAGATATTGGGAATGAAAATCATGGTTTCACTGAATAGTTGTCTACCATTCAAGGATGACATTAAAAATTATGCAATCCCATACTTTTTCATGGGGGTTACAAAAACTTTTCCAATACTTTATGCACAGTCACCACTTTTAGGAAGGGAATTGATTGTCTGTTTCTCTTACTACCTTCAGACAACACAGAGATAGATTTTCAATATTGTTATCTGTAAATGTAGATAAATTTTAACTCCGGGTTTAGCTTGCTTGTGTATGACACCAGTTTATTTAGCCTGCAAAAATCAATTCATTGCTCTATATTTCAGCTCAGGAACTGCTGCTCCTATGGAATTAATTGTACTGTATAGAATGGCTTTGGGAGGCAAGATAGTGAAAGATAATCCTTCCCAACAACAGCAGTCACTTTCTTAGCCTGGCTGCAGTTACATTACTTGATGGGCAAAATACAGTCTGCTGATGCTTCTAAAAAGCTTCATGGTGGAGCTGTCCTATTATACAAGCCTTAGGCTGAAAAGAAAAAGAACACATGGGTACATCCTTAATTATATTTATATATTACTCATCAACAATAAATCAAGAAACCATGGTTCCTTATCAACTAGTTTTCCTGACTTGTATACTCATCAACTACCATGACTGTACAGGTGTACTAAGCAATATCTGGAAAAATGCCAGGAAGCATAGTGATAGATCAGAGTGATGTTGATATTCTGATATTAACTCTAAAGGATGTTAAACTATGCATTTTGTATTTAAAAAAAAAAATAGTGCAGGGGAGAAACTTCAGAGATCTCATGAGACTGGAAGGCAGAAATGAAGTTAATCAGAACTCATCCGGTCTAAAATCTGCTTTAAAATATCTTTGGAAAATAGCACCAGCAAGGAGTGGCCCAGTGGCATAATTAATTATTTTAGTGGATTGCCCTATGAAGAGTTTCAGCTGGTAAGTCTAGCAATAGCTAGCAAAGGTAATCCTTTCAGAGGAAAATATCAGAAAATAAACCAAAGTTAAGAGAATATCAAAGAGATACTTCATACTCAAAATTATTGTGAAATATTATTTAAAGCTATGCAAACAACTGGTAGCTTATTCAGAATATACATGTAAACTCACACTTTTTTTAGTACATTACAGTTTGAAGAATTCTGTCTTGAGAAGTACTGAGACTGAAAAAGTCTAGCAGGAGAGAGTGCCAGGAAAAATGGGCTGTAATGAACATACCCTATCACAGCAATGAAACACACTAAAAGCCCTGTTTAAATATAAACCCATCATCTGGGATTGTCAATGTTTTGGTCTACAGAGCTCAAATCACTGAATTAAATAGGCTGACGTCAGAGGCCCATCGTTTGACCTTTAGCAGGCCACTATGCAACTCCTAAGGTTGTAGCTTTTGCTAGATAAAGCACAATTAAATAGTTGTTATGAAAAGAGCAACAAGAAATATCTGCGTAACTGAGAGAAACAGCAGCTCTAAACTTATACAAAAATATTTGCCCAGCACCACCTATACCCCAATCAATGAGAAACAGCTCAAAGCAGTCCACCAGCTAGCCTGAATCAATCTAGAAGAAGTTCTCCATCTCAAAACATCCATCTACATCAGCCCAAAGGGAGGTTGGCATGTGGAATGCCTACTCATGGAGGACCTCACAACTTTCTAGTCTCCTTTGCATCAGCTCCTTTGTCATGGGAATGAAACATCCATTCCCCTCCACATCAATGAAGATATTTACAGCACTAGCCTACATTCTTTTTAAAGAAGTAATCAAGTACTGTTTTTGTGACATACTATTCCTACTCTTGAAGGGGGCAAAAAAAGACTGATAACTTTGAAATATACCAACTGGTGTGTTAGAAGAAAATGCATATTTTTAATTAACTTTGGGTTTATAAATGCTAAGACAGAGTGAAATTCTACCAGTTCCTTTTTTTTATCATCTCTCTTGCCCTTAAACTATTTATTATGGAAAGATTACTTCTGTAATTTATCAGACTGCAGCTGTCCTTACTGAAGAAAGAGTAGACACATTTTTTTGAGATTTTCTTGCTTTTGTAAGTAGATTTTAGCTACAGAGTTTAACAGACACATGAATACCTCTATTCAAGCTTAAATACAATCATGAAAAGAAGCAAAAACTCTTAAATATGTTAAAAGAACATGAAAGAGAAAAAATATAGAGCAAATATTACGACCTGTAAAGAAATATGGATTCAATATCTCATTTTAATTAAAAGTGATTTTATATTTCAGTAGTTCTGAATAAACACTGACTTTCCAATAATTAGTTAAACTACTAAGATATTTAGCTACCACTCTAAGTTTAGTTTGCAATGATAACTTGTATGTATAGAAACCAATAAGAAGTCACCACATTTTCTTCATATTTACACTCGACATTTGTGAGAAATGACCTGAGGATGAAGCAGATAAGATAGAGGGCTGAGAGTTGAAATATAAGACAAAATTGGAAAAAGAATGTTTGCAGAATAATCTGCTGTCAGCTCATCTCTAAGTCTTAATAAATACTTCTCTGAAAGACTGACAACCTAAAAAAAACCAAAACAAAAGAGAGAGAAAAATCAAAGACGGACAGTGAAAGATGATGTAAGAAAAGTAGAGATCCATAGGGGAATTTGGTCCTTGAAATATTATGAAAATAATTTTAATTCTTAGCATTCCTTGGAAAAAAAAAAGTGGATTCTGGGTCTCTCAATGACAAACCTCACTTAATCTCATTTCCTCTTTCATTAAAAGGATCCTATTTGGGTTTTTTTTGGTGGTTTTGTTTTGTTTTGTTTTGAGTTTTTTTTTGGTTGGTTGGTTTTGGTTTTGTTTTGGGGGGGTCGTTTGTTTGTTTGGGTTTTTTGTTTTGGTGTTTTTGTTTTTGCTTTGGGTTTTTTTAAGTAAAACATCTTAAACAATTAATTTTTTTTCCCACACAGACAAGCAGGTAACACATTATTCTGGGGAGGGGAAATGTAGGTACACAGGTCTCCTTCCAATGATGCAGTTGAACATTCTCCTACATCTTAAGTAAGCCTCTGGAATTATATATAAACTCTTAGACAATAGGGAAAAAGACAGGAATAGTACTGGTTGCTCATGACATCAAACTTTTTGGAATGTGAAAATATTCATCATATTTTGCTTATTTTGTCTATTTGTTGGCATGGAACGCCTCTACCATCAGAAAGAAAACAAACAAACAAACAAAAAATACAAATGTGTGAGGTGGATGAGGTGGAGAAACTCTGGAGGATATGCAGATCCCCCCAGCAGACACTCCCTTATCCCTACCATCCTCTACACAGAGCTGCAAGACTGGAACTTCAGGCATTTCTGGTCCTTCCAATTTCCTTCCAACTACCCAAAAGGAACAACTTGGCTGAACTCAATCCTCATTTCACTGCTGCATATGCTCCCAGGAAAGTTTCGCACTGTATTTTGCAGTTATTCATGCTGTGGCTTTACAAATTGCTTCACTACATCTGCACTGGGTTTTGGTGTGAGATAAATGCCAAATAACTTGATAGAAACACAACATAGGCAGCTCTTCATATGTCCTTCAGAAGAAACGTAACAGTTCTGCCAGGAAAAACTAAGGTGGATAAGTGCTAACAGTATTTAGTACTGGAGAAGATTTTTAATATAACCTTCAATTATTATCATTATGCTGTCAGTAAATGTATTTAAGGAAGGTAAAACAGAGAAAAAGAAAACAAATCTATTGTGGTTTTATTTAGATAAGAGCTCCTATGGCTGCTCACTTTAACTGCATTGACTAGGAGCTACCACACACTGCAATCATTAGCTCCAGGATAATATTTACCTTCACAGCTAAACTAACATATGAGTTCTCAAGAATAACTGTTTTGTACATGTAATGATGGTGATTAATATTATGTAGCACAAATTGCACTATCAGCAAATTCAGTAAAGTCCTGTTACACAATTTGAAACTTGCCCGGTTTGACAGTCATCAAACAATGATCTCTAAAGCCATAAATGAGAAATATGCACATATTTATCTCTAAAGCCACAAATGAGAAATATACACATACCTTCAGTCCCAGCACAGAATTTATACAATAATCCAAACGCCTAATGTAGCATTTTTCTGAAGGTGTATTACCATAGTGTCATGTTTACATACTTATGCCTACCTCCTAAACTGTATGTTGAAAAATATGCATACACAATAAAAAAATACTATTACTCACTGTTATAAGTGATGTTAAATCCACGTCCTGACATCGAATGGTCAGCTTGAAATTCCAGACGCAAAATATGGCCATTACTGGTAAGATGGGAAGGAACTTCAGCACCAGTAAATGTTCCTATTATGGGGGAATCTGGAGAGTCACCATCTTTAACTGCAAGGAAGTCAAACTGAGATTCCAAGTCAAAGTCATTAAAGGAGAGATGGATTCGGCTCCCAGGGTCTGAAATTATTGTCCAGATACAGTTTAAATTATTTCCATATCCCTCTGGATAATCAGGTGAAAGAACTGTTCCCATCGGTGCAGTAAAATTGGAAAGGCAAGGAACTGTCAAAAAGAGAGAGAGGTTAGATAACAGAATAACACATTTCAATAAGGATTTATTTTAGTGCTAAATTTTTGTAAGAGATCTTAAAACTTGCTGATTATCTCAACTGAATAATTCATTATTTGTAATGATCTGTGAATCTAGAAGAAAGGTTGTTCATTTTTTTTAATCTTCGTATTCCCTTCCTCTCAATAAAACTACCTCTCAAGCAGAGCCCCCAAGAAATGAAGAACATCCTTGTTGCATTGGAAATCCACGGAAGTCCTTACAATTTAGCCATGATAACAATCACTTGGCACCACTTATTTTCTCTTGTAGGGAAGTATTTAGATGAGCAGACCTCCCACTGAGCACATTAAAGGGGCAGAAAGTCAATAGTGCTCTTATCATTTGTTGTTCACACAGCGGCACCAAAAATTAACAAGCCTCAAAGAGACAACAGAGATATTTTGTTGTTATCAGGATAACGTTTTATATTAAACCAATTCAGTTAAGCCATACTAAATTGAGTTGCAGAGATGAAAGCATCTGATTGCACTCTGAATATATTTGATCCATACTATTTTAGTGGAAAATTTAAGACAGGTGCTGCCACAAACACGTATCACAACATTGGTTTTACTTATGCTGTATAATGCAACTGGAAGAGAGCTATAAATGTCTATGATAATGTAAGTGCTAAAAGGTATTCATATATAATACATGGAAAAAATGTAAATAATTTAAAACCTTGATTTCAATTCAGCAACTTCTAACGTAAGGTAATATACTAACATATAAGACTAGATATAAAAAGTGTATCATACATATAAAATCTACAGAATCCTACCAAAAAAAGCCAATAATAAAACACTGTATCAAATCACATAAAGACAAATGCTTTAATAGTTACTATAAGAGAAAAAAGTATTTTAGCAGTTCTAGAACCTGTCTTGGGCATAATCATTAAGCATACCCATTACTGAACAAAAGTAAATTAATCCAGCCAGCAGAATTAATTGTATTGTGCTAACTCTGAAATCAATCACACAAATTATTACCTATAAGTAAAAACTTATCATAATGTTATGTCTTAAAAATAATAAGAAAATATTTGGTACATACAAATACAGATTGGTATGTTTGCAGACCACTGGTTGTTTTCTTGGCAAATGATAGATTTCTCTCCAATTAATTCAAATCCAAACTGACACTCAAATCTTAAAACATCACGATTAGAAAATCCATCCCCTTCTCTGATACCATACAATGGTGTTCCAGGATCCCCACAGCTTTCCTTTTCAATTTCTGTAGAAATAAAAAAGAAATTTATTTATAGAATATAACAAAATTCTTCCAGGTATATGCTGCATCTAGAAAATTTCAAGCAAATTAAAATCTTCTACATAAGAACAGTTGCCAAAATGCACCACCGCGTCTGATTCTATATTCAAGCTTCTTAAGGAGGAAATTTCGTGTAAGGAATCCCATGAGGGGGAATGAGTGAGTGGTTGTGTAGTGCTTAGTTGTTGGCTAGTGTTAAACCATTACAAGACTAGGGCCTTAGAAAAATCAGAACTGTTTATGTTTATAGACTACTTGAAATTTAATTTTATTTTGTAAAATTTTAGACAATAATAACATTAAGTAAAATATCACCAGTAGTACATGAGCTCTTAAAAGTAGAAATAGAGACCTGTCCACATTTCAATACAGGTCAGACTGACGAACCAATGGCAAAGAAATGGAGTAGTGACAGAAAAGAATTGCCCAGAGTCAAAAAGAGGCTAGACATAAATAGGTAGGTATATAAACAAACTTATACACACACATATTATGTAAACACATGCAAAAACCAGCTCTACTCAAATAACATTTTACCTCAGTAGTCTTAACTGCAAGGAATCTGAATGATTCTGTCCTATTTCTACAACTGTTAGAGCTATTATATTCTCTCAAATTGCACCGTGTTCTGAACTTTCAGTGGTAGTTAGAGGCATGGAGGGATCTTCTAAAAGCATTTCCACTCATGCCTTTCAAAAGTTCACAGGGCAATTCAAGCCATAATTATAGGTATGAGTTGGAAGAGACCTTAAATATCCTCTAGTTCCAACTCTCCTCCCATATCCAGAGACACTTCCATTAGATGGGGTTACTAAAAGCCCTGTCCAATCTAACTTTGATTACTTTGAATTATGGGGCATCCACAACTTCTCTGGGACACCTGTTCATAATGAAAAATGTCTTACTTACATTCAATGAAAGTCTATCCTGTTTCAGTTTAAACACATTAGCTCTCATCCTAGCACTGCACTCAGTGAAGAAGAGTCCCTCCCCATCTTCCCTGTAAGCCCTCTTTAGGTGCCAGAAGGCTGCTATAAGATCTCCACAAAGAGAGGTGCTCCAGCCCTTTGATCATCTTCATGGCTCTCCTCTGGACCCACTCTATCGAGCTCATGTTTTTCTCATGGCAGGAGCCCCAGAGTTGGAAGCAGTACTTCAGGTGGAGTGTCCCAAAAGTGGAGTAGAGGGGGAGAATCACTTCCCTTGACCTGCTGGCCACGCTTTTTTTGATGCAGCCTAATGTGCAATTAAGTTCCTGCTCTGCAAGAGCACATGGGAAGGTCATATCAATTTTTCATCCACCAATATCCTCAAATCATTATCTGCATGTCTGCTCACAATGCACTCTTCACCCAGCCTATAGCCATATTTGGGACTGCCCTGATCCAGATGCAGGAACTTGCACTTGGTGTTGTTGAATCTCATGAAATTCACACAGGCCCACCTCTCAAGCCTGTCCAAGTCTATCTGGATGTCATCTTTCCCTTCAGTGTGCTGACCACACCACACAGCTTGGAGTCATGAGAAAACTTGTAGAGTGTGTACTCAATCCCACTGTCCATGTCGCTGAAACGCATCACACTGGTCCCAGTATGGACCCCTGAGGGACACCACTCATCACTGGTCTTCACCCAGATATTGTACTGTTGACTGCAACTCTTTGAGGGTCACCATCCAGCCAGTTCCTTATTCACTTGTAGCATATTTGTCAAATCCATGTCTCTCAATTTTAGAAATAAGGATGTTGTATGTGACAGTACCAAATGCTTTGCACATGCCCAGGTAGGTCATGCCAGGTCATGCAATTCCTTTATTCACCAACACTGTAGTGCCAATGTAGGAGACTGAGTTTGTCAGGCACAATTTGCCTGTACTGAAGCCATTCTGGCTGTCACTCATCACCTCCTTATCTTCCTTGTTTCCAGAAGGACCTGCTTCATGATCCCGCCAGGCACAGAAATGCGACTGACTGGCCTGTAGTTGCCTAGGTCTTCCTTTTTAAGTTTTTTAAAATGGGGGTTCTGTTTTCCGTTTCCTCTCAGTGGGAACTTCAACAGTCTGCCACAACTTTTCAAAGACAATGGCTAGTGGCTTAATTTCATTTGTCAGTTCCCTCAGGACATTCAGATGCATCTCATCAGGCCCCATCAACTTATATGCCTTCAGGTTTCTTAGATGGTCTTTAACCTGGGTGGTCTTCTGTGGTGGGAGACACTTCACTCTCCCAGTCCGTGTCTCCATTCTGTGAGGTGAGTGGTGTGGCTAGAGCACTTGCTAGTGAAGTACAAGGCAGAAAGATTTTTGAGTACCTCAGCCTCCTCCTTGTTTGTTGTAGCCAGGTCCCCTGTTTCACTCATTATTGCAGGTACAACTTCTTCCATCTTCCTTTGTTCTCCTATGTAGCTGAAGAAACTCTCTTTGTTATTTTTCATTCCCTAGTCAGGCTCAGCTCCAGCTGTGCCTTGGATTTCTTGATCCTCTCCCTGAGATGGGACCTCAGGAGGTGTCCAGGCTCCTGCTCAAGGTAGACCCAGCTTTGAGCTAAGACCAGGTACTCAGGGATTTATCCAGTTGGGTCCAGAAAACCTCCCAGGATGAAGAATGTTCTGGTAAACCTGTTATTGACTGTCTGTGTGGTAAAAAACAGTTTTTCCTTATATCTAGTCTTGTTCTAACTTTGTCCATTGCACCACCAGCCTTCCATCACGCACCAATGCAGAGCCTGACTCTGTCTTCTCAATAGATACTGACAGGCTAATATTAGACCCTACTTCTACAACTCCCTCAGGTTCTCCTCACAGGGCAAGTGCTCTAGCCACTGATCTCCTCAGCAGGTCTCTGCTGAAGTCACTGCAGTTAATCACTCTCTCAAAACTGGATGTACTGGCCTCCATTACAGTCTGACCTATTTACTACTACCCTCTATCCTATCATTGAACCTGTTGGGGTTTTTTGGTTTTGGTTTTGGGGTTTTTTGGGAGGTTGGGAGTTGTTTGTTTGATTTTGGGGGTTTTTTGGTTGGTTGGTTTTGTTTTGGTGTTTTGTTTTCATTTTGTCTTCCATCCAGTTATCTCTGAAAAAATTCTTGCATTCAAGTCAAGACATTATATTCACATATCCAACTCTGGATGAGTGGACAGAGTGAAAAGCTTTGGTAAGTTTTAAGGTAGGCAACATCTACTGCTGTTCCCCTGTCCAGTGACCAAGTAACCTATTACAGAGCAATCAGCTTGCTAATTTAATTAATGAATTAGGCATTCACAATCACTTTCTTCACATGCCAGAAAAGGGCATCCAAGAAGACTTGATCCATGATTTCCCCAAGAACTGAATAAAGGTCAGCCTGCATTTGCATAGGTCAGGCTTTTGTTAAAGGTCATAAAACATTTTCCAGTCTTTATTTATCTCTCATAAGCTTGACAAACCAGCAAAGATAGGAAAATGGCCTCAGAAGGAGATTCACCTGTTCTTTTAGCACCCTTGGGTGCAGTCTGTTATGTATAGAAACTTGTAAAGAAAATATTGTGCTCAAGATAATAAACCTAGGAATGCACTCATCATCCACAAATAGAGAAAATATGGTACATAAGTAACAGAAATTCAGAACAAAATGTTTTTTTCCTTGTCTAGTCCAACTATCACAAACTTCTTTCATGAGAGATGATAATTATAAAAAGGATAGAAATCTTAAAAATAAAATTAACTTATCACATGCAATAATAGCAACAAATATCCCAATACCATAGTTTGAAAATTTCTCTTTAAAGGTCTTGCTACTACTTTTTTTACATTTCCATATATTTTGACTATGAGAAAAAAACAAACAAATAGAATTTTGATTTCAACTCAATTTTTCTGGAGTAATATTTTCAGCAGCATGCACTTGATTTCTCAAAGCTTTCAGCTATTAAGGCTCTAAAAACAATTAAAATGTGACAAAAAGTAAATAAAGAACATTCCATTTTAAAAAGAAAATGAAAAAGTGTTGAAGATTATTTAAAAAAAGATTTCACAGAGTTTTGTAAGGCTTTATTTTTCTGTTTGGTTAAAGAAAAATCAAAAACAACAAAACAAAACCAGTCAATAATAAGCACAAAACCCGTTAACTTTTCTTATTACTTTATTTGTATTTTTTAAAACAGTTCTAGGAGAAGACTAATATAATTCATAATTTTTAAAAAATAAAACCAGGTTCAAACTCTCCTGAGATCACAGACCTCCAACAAAAGTTACAGCTGTCCTGAAGAAACAATGTAAAATATCCCAAAGAACACATGAACTCACTCCTATCTTCAGTGTTGGTGAGACTGTTAATGTCAAACCTACAGAACTACTCAGTTTTTAACTGCCAAAGAAATACAAAGTTTTCCTAGGCTGTCCTTCTGGACTAATACTATTCTAAGTGTCTAAGGCACTTCATATTTCATTTAGGAAAACAAATGCATTCTATAAACTAGTTCTCCAACAAGTGATTACATTAAGTATCTTAATATAGTTTTCTCAAATAGTATATGCTAGACAGTAAACTTATTTATACCTACTTAAATTTAGTCTCCTTTGGGGCTACTAATATGATGTAGTTGGGCAAATGGTTCTCTTTAATTATTATTTCATCCCAAACGACAAATGTTTCCTTGTGTTTTGTCAAATTTGAAAATATATATATATGAGCAAAACTGTTAGGACTTAAAGGAACAGTTTCTGCATTCAAAAATTGTTAGGCAGACTATAGTTATTTACAGGAGCTACTTGGAGAAAAAAATTCCCTTATCCTATGTGATTGCTGTATTTGAGGGATTACATCCATAGCCTTATATTGAATTTGTTTTCATAAATGAAATTAAGTTGGACGAAATGCTATATGAATAACAGAATTAAATAAAATAAAATATCTCTAAACCTCATTTGTATCCATTTACATTTATAGCAAATATTGCCTCAGTATTTTAAATTTGTCCTGCTTGCATTGCTTGCAACATTCTTATATACTTCTCTGTAAATTTTGTATTAGCATCAGTTCATCTCTGAATTTGAAACAGAATATTTTTGTCATTACTTAGCTCTCCTCAGGAGCAGAAATGATAGGGTTTGGGTTTTTTGTTTTGTTTGGGGTTTTGTTGCTGTTGTTTGTTTGGTTTGGTTTGTTGGTTTTTTTTTTTATTGAAGTGCAAATAGCTTTTGGATTTGTTTAGAGAACATCATAAAACTTCTTTTAAAACAGGAAACAAACATTCTGCTTTCTGGGCTTTTGTCAGATAATCACATTTTAAATAACAAGATCTAATTCATATTCGTTTGAATTCACTAAGGGGGAAATTATATTCACGTTTTTTACTACTAGCTCTACCACTTGTGTTTCAGCTTCCCTGCAACGTATACTTGTTTCAAAAACTCCTAAGAAGTTAGGTTCAGAGCCTGACAGAGCCTCTCTTCTTGATAAATTCATTCCAGTCCCTCACTGTAAATAATTAATTTATGATAAATAGAAATAATTTACAGTTGTTTTAAGATTGGCAGAAAAAAAACAGTAAATTTTCAGACAGTGCAATTATTAATGCCATAATGCAGACGTAGAAAAACCCCACAACTATAAAATTGGAAATGTCAGTGTGTGGCACCAAACAATGAAGAGAAATGGCATTTGGACCACTTTTCTGGAACATAACTTGAATTCCTATCAAAAACTGTGTGTAAGAGTCCACTGCTTAATGTTTTAGTTGGACTAAAATGTCACTAATTATAATACCTTCTTTCATATCATGCACATGTAAAGAAAAAAGTTGCACTTCACAGCAGAAATTATTATAGAGTATATTTTAGTGGAAACACTATTTTTACGGGATATGGCATGGTATAAGCATTTGGAATAAGTTTGTTATATAATAGCTACCTTGAAAAGTCAAAAGTAAATTTATTGGTTAAGCACATTTTTGTATTTTATATTTTGGTTACTTTGTAGTCTTACATATTGATTTTTGTTCTTTTTTATGATTTAGGCTGCTTTTTGAGATTTGCACTTCATGTTACCTACATTAAGAGATGGCTAGGATGGATATTTGTTTTCCTGTGGTCACTACCACTTACTAATAAATCTGTGATACAAAAGACGAACATTGCTATTTATGCCTAACGAAAAAAACCCCAACATGCTAATGTTATTTCTATTAAATAGTCCCTTTTTATTTTGTAGCCTTATAAAAGGAAAAAAAAGAACATCTAACCATAAATAAAATTTGGTAAATGTGTTAAAAATTAATCAGGCATGTTCTTTTGTGGTTTAAGGCTTTTGAGACAGAAAAAAAAAATCCATTTTTGTTTTCAGATTTTTTTTTCATGAAGAAGGACATTAACAATAAAAGAAGGCATGATTTCTGGTAATGTGAGAGATCTATAATTTTTTAAAGACTAACTCCTGGTCATACTCACTGATGCTTTTAGATACTCGCTTCGGAAACTCTGTACAAATTTGTAGTTTGTAGCTGCACAACACTAAATTAAGTTAATAAATGCCAAAGTATTCTCTAACAAGAAATGTCTAGAAAACATATCAAATTGAGGGAGAAAATAAAATAATAATATAAAGAAAAATAAAGTAACCATCTCATTTTGTTTTAAATTATCCTTATGTTATTTTTGTATATCGCTCTGAAAGATTTCACATATTTCTAACCAGTGATGTACTGAAGGGAGAGCCCAAGGCTACAGTAGCCACCAGTATAGGGATAGCAAGATAGGAATGCTCTTTTTCTCTCACCCTCTGTCTTTGTGAAGGACAGGCCCATTTTGGAGGTGACTAAATGGGGCCTTGGGGAAAAGAAATGGTCATTTACTACACAAATGCATTTTGACAGAATCACACTGGAGGTACGGCTTGCAGAGGTAACTTGTCTATCTTTTCCCTTCTGTAACTCAAGTGAAAATAAAAGATCAGAATGTGATTCTTACAAGAAAAACAATTTTGAAAGAAAAGTGATCACTGATGCACAGTGGAAAAGTACGACACTGAAGACTTGTCACCAGTTCAGCAGAGATTCAACATCTACAGTCCTTCAGAGAAACACCAGGCAAAGACCAATCACTGCTTACTTTAGCAACATTTTAATGCCCATTATTTGTTTTACTGAACATATCAATGGATATATGAAATACAACTAGATTTGTTTAGTCATTAGTAAAATTGGATTTGAATTCACTATATATTATTTTTTAAAACTAAGAATACTGGATTAACTAAATAGTAGAATGTGAAAAGAAACAGTGTTTGAGTGTGTGATTCAAAAAGGATAAAACTGGCTGTTTAATATTTGAATTTGTTATGTCAAAGTTACAGACATTCAGCATCATATATTGACACATTGACATTTTGCAAGACAATATGGAAAAATATATATAATCCCAGTTTGAAACACTAGGGTATGTACAATTTATACACACATTACTGAATACATATTTCTAATTTAGTTGTGAAATTGCCGGTGTTCCCAATGCAGGATTTGCTTATTCAAAAAATTAGGAAAATACGCCATTATATATTTCACAGAATCACAGAATGGGTAAGGCTGGAAGGGATCACAGTGGGTCATCTGGTCCAACCTCTATGCTCAAGCAGGGTCATCCCAGAGTACACTGCACATAATTGCATCCAGACAGTTCTTGAATATCTCCAGTGAGGAAACAATGTGTATAACTTTTGCTTGCAAAGGCCAAGGAACCATTGGTAGTATAATCATCTGGATTGGTTTTGTGTGGCAAGGGTTTGATAGTGGAGAGGCTACAGGGTGGATTCTGTGAGAAGCTGCAGGAAGGTTCCTCCATGTCTAACAGAGCCAATGCCAGCTGCCTCCAAGACAGACCCACTGCTGGCCAGGGATGAGCCCATCAGCCACAGTGGTAGCACTTCTGTGATAATGTATTTAAGAACAGGGAGAAAAAAGCTCAACAAACTGGAGCTGGAGAGAGAAGTGAGAATATGTGAGAGAAAATGGTCTGCCTCACCAAGGTCTGTGAAAAAGGAGGGGAAGAATGTTCTTCAGACACCACAACAGGGATTCATACCCTCAATACCCTGCGGTCTGTGGAGGAGATCATGGCGAGGCAGCTGTGCCCGTGCTGCCATGGAGGATCCATGGAGGTCCACACCAGAGCAAAGATCCACCTGCAGCCCCTGGAGGCCTGAAGGAGGCTGTGATCCTGTGGGAAGACCACTCTTTGTCTGGCAATAAATTAAATTATTTTCCCCAAGTCAAGTCTGTTTTGTCCTCGATGGTAACTGTAAGCTGCCCTTGTCTTGACTCATAAGGTTTTTTTGCTGTATTTAATCTCCGGTGTTCTGCAGAGGCATGGAATGAGAGAGCCCCTTTGGTGGGCACCTGACATCCAGCCAAGGTCAACCCACCACACCATCTCCTTTATCTTGAAAATTAGAACTTAAATCATAAGGAGAAAACGCACTGAAAGTGCAGGAAGTAGGAAAATAGTTAATAATTTATAAATCAAGAACATATATATTTCTCTGTTTTAATCAGGATGATCAATAATGAAAACTATTGGAAAATTATGCTGTATGTCTTCGTAGTATGTATAGTCTAGAAACATGATCTTAAAGATACATAGCAGACAAACAGTTTTGGATCAATTTCAGCAATCTTAGGCTATCATTACCAATTTACATGGGAATAGACTGGAGATTTGTTACATTTATTCGCAATAGGGTTTAGGTATTGCTATTATCAGTAAACAAAACAGAAATTTGAATCACCTAACAGATAATACCTTCTCCTAAATACTACAATGTTTATATATATCTTCAAATAAATGAGACATTTTGTTTCTTACCTTACTGTTAAAGCATGAGTATTTCTATAAACAAAGGATGGAAGTTCTTTTCCAAAAGAACCAAGTGTCTAGTGCCATGTGATTTTCAGTTATATTTTAGAGGTTATCAATACCTTTATTTCATTCTAATGATCAGATTTTTATCTCTAGGTTCCATGTCTTGGAAAGTCCAAATATATATTAAAAAAATATTCACTTTTTCTACTATTTTTACCCAGAACAACTAGTGTGATTTTTTTTAGCCTCAATTCTGACTACAATAGGTTTTATATTTATTTTTATTTCTTTTTTCCCCCCTTGTGTGCCTAAAAGACAGGAAAGGAAAATCTCCTCTAAGATACGGTGTGGCTATTTTTCTAGCGATTAGGAAGTGTGAGGATAGGGAATTAATCTTGCCCTGATTTTAAAGAGAAATACGATGGAACAATGTGTGTAGTAAAACTATGAAAACTTGCACTTCACATGACCTCCAGCTGCTCCTCACTGCTCCAGACGAGACACCCATTACAGTGTTTTGTAGCACCTTTCTATTACAGAAGAAACAGGTACATAAGAGGACAAAAGGAGAGGAGAAGGAGGATTTATGGATACAGTCTTATCCCTTTATGAATTCACTAGGTGTTTAGTCTATAATGTGTTATACAGAACAGCCATTCAAGGGTATAGTGAAACTCTATGGAGAGAAAAAAAACATCTATAAAAGATGTTCTTTCCCTACCATGTGGGTGGTGATAACCTTCTGTACCCTTGCTGAATTGTGCCAATTGTCAGGGTACTTCTTATTTCCTGATCATATAAATTGATGAGCCAGAATGTGAACATTTCACAAAGGAAAAAAAGCTAATTAATTGAGGGAGGATAATTGGTCTAAGGTTACTTATAGGAAAGTCAGATGAGGTTCCTCTGAGAATGACGTGGGAAAACAATAGCAGACACCATCAAAAGTAATATTTTATGTATAGCACAGGCTCTCAACATTTCTAGTATAAAGAAAAACCAGTTACACCATTCTCCATGATAATAGATTTTTCAGAGGGACAGCAATAATATCAGCATGATTTTTATTGCATTTTTCATCTAAAGTTTTCTACTATCAGCATAAAATATTTCCTAATTATGTTCTGTTATATATTTTTAGGTACTTACAAACTTTATGGGTATGCATACTTCCTTCTCTTTCTATTCAGGACCATGTTCTGTATCTTCAAGTTGAGTTATTTACTACTCAGCCAGCAATAAACTGGCCCAGCTAATGAATGAGCCCTCTGGGGCTTTACGTAATAACTGCACCTCCAATAAAATAAGTTACTCTCTTAATTTACGTTTAGAAAATAAACTGGTATGTAGAACTCTATCCACACAAACAATTTAAAAGCACCATGGGACTTCTCATTCATATAAAAGTTCACAAACACTGCGGTATTTCCCAAATTTCTGTCAAAATATTGCTAAATCCCACTATCTTATTAATTCCAGATTTGCTTGCAAAAACAGCTGGTATTTTATCACTTGATGAAATTTCACTTAAAGTTGCCTCAAGAGATTTCTGTTCCCTGCATAATTTTATCGCCCCAAACCTTATCAGTATGGCTTTCCTCCTTCAGCCTTATTGCAGTAATACTTGCTTTGTCTCAGTATAATTTTGATGTGACGACGCACGTCAGGAGAGACGTTTCATGCTCCCATTATGTTCTTCTGAAACTGCAGTGTGTACATACATCTTTACATTCCTGTTTGCCTATTCTTTGCTTCCCAACCATTACAGCTTTTAATCTACAACGCCTTTCCTCTTTAGCTAATTTCCCTCTACCAATACTCTAGAGAAGAGGTTGGAAGGAGGCATGTTACATTTGCTTTTATTAACACAGCTGCTTCAGCCTGGAGGAACTGCATTTGGGTGTAGTTAACTAATTCGAGATGGCTTTTGCTTAATGTACCTGACTTAAGCTGACTAAAGGTGAATCACTGAATAATTTGAAGAAATTTTCATGTAACTATTTTATTTTAAAGGTTAAAATATAATTTGACATTCTGGAGTCCTATATAACATAGTTAAACCTTGAAAATTAAAGTATTTTTGTTAAAGAGAAAATATCTATGAATTTTAGCAGCTCTCCCTTAATGCAACTTTTAATAGCAGACAACTACCTTGTTAGCTTTCTTTACAGAACTAGAGATACTAGACACTAGCAAGAAAGAATAAATGGAAAAAAATACCAAGGAATCATATCTAAATTTGCATCCTTTACATGAACAGTTTCAATGCAAATACACAGAATACCCCTTAGACCAGCAGTTACTGCTTGACCTGTCAAAAGGAAATAACAATGTGAATGTGTAGTCACCACATGCAGAAATGTCTGTAATAATTTTCAAGGTAGCATTAAGCCTAAAATCCATTTAACAGCAGTTACATAAATTCTATAATTACTGTGCCTGAATACTCTTTATTTAAGTGGATGGGGCTTTTCTCATTTTAAAATGAGAATGTTTTTCTTCAATACATTAAATCATTTGATTTCAATGAGAAAAGTATAAGCATGTTGTTAATCATCATAAAGAAACTGAAGCTGCAGAGAATGTGGTCCTTTGATGTTTACAATATATTTTACATTATGATAAAAACATGCAATACACTATTTTAATAATGTGAGCAGTAACAGGAACCCCATTTGTGTAATTGATGATTTAACTTTCACTCATCTTTAGACAATCTTCAGGAAAATAGAATGTTTCAATAGATTAAATAGTTTCATCTCCATCTGCCAGTATGCTTTTGAAGATCATATAAATAGAAATGAACTAATTCAAGGGATTTTTTTCTGGCATTATGGGAGTCAGAGTTGTATAGAGAATTTTGACTCTTTTGTTATGCATAGTGCTTTCTTTTTCTTCTTTAATGGTAAATACATGCAGATAGAAGCCCAAAGCCAAGATTGTTGAAGCTATCATCAAGAATGTATCACTTGACACACACCGAGTTTTTCTGTGACAACTGTGAATCTATTTGCAGCTAGTACATTATCTGTAGAACCTTTCAAATCTGTTGATGTCTTACAATATCAAGGCACATGTTTTCAACCTGCACCGGCTCTGCAACTCTTCTTTAATGACAATCAATAAATTCTATCCTCTGACGCCTTGAATGACTCCATAATGTTCTTTGCATCATATTCTGAATATACGTTTGACTATAGAACAGCACCAACGTTTTCATATGGTAGCAACTTTATTGTCATTAAAGCTTTTTCAGTTTTGCTGAGTTAAACATCTAGTCAATGTGTAAGACTGTTAGTTTCACCTTGTGTTTGCCTTTGCAGAAGGTCACAGAACAGAGCAAAAGGAAGTCTGTAGAGAAACAGTTAGAAATTCCTATTAAAAAAAACCAAACAAAACATGCTAAAATTATGTGTTCATCCACTCATACAGGAGTAATAAAGTGAATGATAAAAATAAATACCTAAACAGCACTGAAAGAAAGAGTATTTATGGGAAATGATGGAACACCCTGAACACCTTCTCAACTAGAATTTGACAACATGAATTATGTGGCAAGAGACTGAAAATTATTATAGTGATATTTGTTGCTCAATATCAACCTTCAATTTATCTGCATATGTCTATTCTCTACAGAAATTTTCTCAGAAAGTAAGCACACTACTGCAAAATACCCAAATATTGGGGCTCTATACCAGCAAAATCCTCCTGTCCATGACTTATGTTAATCACTCTAGCCTCTATTACACTATGTTATGACAAATAATATTACGGTATGAGGTATTACTGTTACTATCCATGCCAAAATTTTGTATTCATCACATATTCTTTATACAGGGATTAATTCATGTATCTCACTTACCTAAGTGATAAAACTCTTTCATTCCATTGCAGTTTCAGAACGGTCTCTATTTTTACACAGAACTTTGGCTTCAGAAGGCTTTAGATTTATTTATGTGACTAGTTTTCTTGCCCAGGGTTTTGGTCCCATGATCCTTCATCCTGCTTCTTTCTAGTTAGATCAGTTATTCCCTTCTGACACAAGGCAATCATATCTTTCCAAAAGGAAGCTAGGACAGACTAACACCAAAACCAAAATCACAAAGAAAAAACCCAAAACCCCTGAGCAAATACCATCCTCTGCAAAACACACACACACACACACAGGACAATTCCCAGATCAACTGTATAAAAACAAAGCAGGATTTGCTCCCATAAAGTCGTATAGTGCATTTGTATTGGGTTTGGGTAGCAAGATTTTGGTAGCCATGGGTCTGCAGGGGTGATCTCTGTGAGAAAAGGCTGTTCCCGTGTCAGAGCCAACTCCAAGAAGGACCTGCTGCTGGCCAAACTTGAACCCACCAGAAATGCTGGTGGTGCCTTTGTGATAAAACATTTAAAAGAAAGATCAATAAAATTATGAGAGAAACAGCCCTGCAGACATGAAGGTCAGAGAAGGAAGAGAAGGAGAAGTCCATGCATCAGAATAGAGATTCCCCTGCAGCCTGTGGTGAGGACCACAGGGAAGCAGGCTGCCCCCCTGCAGCACCTGGAGGTCTACGCTGGACCAGATTACCACTTGCATTACCACTTGCAGCCTCTGGAGGACCCCACACTTCAGCAAGTGGATATAACCTAGAAAAATCTGCGTGTGGAGAGCCCAGGAGCAGGCTTCTGGCAGGTCCTGTGACTCCACGAAGAGGAGCCCATTCAGGAGCAGGTTTTCTGGAAGGACCTGTGGCCCATAGGAGACTTACACTGGAGAAGTCCATTCCCAAAGGACCACGCCCCATGGAAAGGCCACATGTTAGAGCAGGTCTAAAAGAACAGCAGACAGTGGAAAGGACCCCACGCTGGAGTAGGGGAAGAGCATAAGGAGGAAGGAGTGCAGAGACCAAGTGTTATGATTTGACCACATTCCCTGTTCCCTATCCACCTGTACCACTTGGGTAAAGGAAAAGTTAGAAGAGCTTGGAATGAAGGAGTGAAGGTAAGTCTGGGACAAAGAGGAGGTGGAGGGATGTTTTTAGTTTTGTCTTCATTTTGCACTATCCTACTTCATTTTTATTTAGCAATAAATAAAATTAATCTTCCCTTAGTTAAGTCTGTTTGCCTGTGCCAGTAACTGTTATCTCCCATTCTCATCTCAACACATGAGCTTTTTCATGTTATTTTCTTCCCCTGTCCTGCTGAGGAGGGGAGCGGGAGCAGCTTGGTGGACATATGGCAGTCAGCCAAGGTTATCCAGCACAGAGCTGCACATAAATTTCATCTAAAGTTTGTTGTTGAATGGACTTTTTCCAAGTTAGAAATGGAGTGCTCTCACATCCCCTACCCCCGCAAAAAAATAAGAAGAGAGAGAAGCATTGCTAGGAGCTCTGATAAGACTACAACTCGGACCAAGCTCTTGGGGATTTCAGTTTCTGTAAGCTAAATCCTCTTAAACAAGTGAGTAAGCCTATGCAAATTGGAATTTTACAAACGAAATCTGGTTAGATACCCCCTTGCCAAATTTCAGGTCATCAATTCAACGTGCAAGAAAGTTAGAACTTACCAAAAAGGTTGCCTTTTTTTTTCTTTTTTAATAGCGACAATGAAGTGCATTTTCCTGAAATTATGTTCTTCAAAGCTGCTAAGTGTTTTGCTTGAATTTGCCCATAAGCACTTTAAATGAGACAGCCACTTAGTACAGATAATTTCAGCCTTTAAGAAATAGTCAAAGTTCAGAGTTTCTAAATGGTAAAGAATAATTAAACTAATTTTTATCTTACTTAGGAAATGATGATTCAACCTCAAAGTAATGAATCAGTTTCACCAATAGTATGTTTTATTGTATCACTCTCTGTTAAAATATACAAAATAGAGAGAGAGGAGTTTATTTGCATACGGGTGGGAAGAGTAAGTGAAATTAAGACAGGAACTTTCCCACTATACCAGAAAGATCACTATTGTGACTGTATGTCCAAGATCTAGTAGGTGGCATCCCTGCTCATGGTGGGGGTGTTGGCACTAGATGATCTTTAAGGTCCCTTCCCACCCAAACTGTTCTATGATACTATGAAATTCTTTCATTTAGAGGAATTACCTCAAAGTACTTGAAGTTGCAATAACTTTTATTTAAATCATGCAAACGTCACTTGTCAGCCAGGTTAAAAGAATTCATGCAAATTGCAATGTGAGTAGCCTGCTGGCCATAAAGATTACTTTAAGCTGCCTATTACCATTTTCATTTACCTATGAAAGTATGCTATAGATGATGAAGTGGAAAAAGTGAAGCTGAATAGCACTTAGAAATCTGTTCACTTTCTCAGAAGCTTTGATGATATCAAAGTAGTGATAAATATTACAAGCAGAGTCAAGAGCAACTATAGCTTCTTGTCAAGAAGTCAAAAGAACAATGATAGTTTCTTGTTTACCCTTTCTGATTCAAAAGAAATAGCATGACTTCCTGACAAGGTATCCTAACAAACACCTTGGGCCACTTCTGCTATAATACTGACAGTACAGCATGAATTTTCTCAACAAAGTAGCTAGAGATAATTATAGATTTATTATTCCAAGTGATATGTCAGCAAATATAAGACACCTGGACCTTGATAGATCAACAAACTTAGAACAAAACAGCAATTATGCAACAATTATCCTCATTGTCAGAACTGGATGTTCAACTTGAAGCTGATAAAAATTGTTCTTTACTTTCCAATCTCATGCAAGACCTAGTGATCTGTACTGCCTTTACAATCTGCTCCTTCATTATATTTAGGGAAAACTTTTAACTGGCATTGTAGGACAATTTGATTATGAAACATTTGATTATTGCCTTACCATAAATGGTTAGAAGTAGTATTTCTGTCACTACCTCATCTGCTACATTATTTCCAAGCATTGTATTCAAAAGAGTCCACTGTTAGATAGCTAACAATGATTCAAAGGTCACCTCCTTGGAACTGGACAGTTTTCTGAAAATGAGAGTTGTTCCAGCAGCATGTCACTGTGCTACTCTCAAGCTAATGCAGAAATTGAAAACCTCACAAGAGATTTGAAAGAAAGCTTACAAAATAAAAACTCAGAGGGAACAGCTTGAAAGGCGTTCACTGCAATTTGGTGTTCTACGTTGTCATAGGCTTCTTTTTAAATTACACCTAGGAATTTCTTCCTCCACTAGGAAAAATCAGTAATTCAAGAAATATTTTCAAGTTAGAGATTATTTTTAAAATGTACCAAATGATTAATAAAGATGAATAATATTTATTTCCAAACTTAAAACTTAGTTTCAATAGAGTTAGGCTGCTGAAGACCAGCATAGCAAACTTAGGTAAAGCAGTAAAAGAACGCTAACACTAAGCTAAAATTAAAGCTGTGCATGTCAGGATAAAATATTTATGCAAGTGCCCACAGCACAAGGTAAAATAAAGACAGTGACATTTTATGCCAAAGGTCGTCAAGCAAGTTTTAGGATGGGACTTTCTAATGTTCACTCAGTGCTACAAAACTGCAAAGAACATTTTACACACCTTTTTTCCAGAAAAAATATTTGAGTTACATGATTTCACCTGCAGTGATTAATAATCAGCAGCAGTATTCTTTTTTTTTATTCTGTAAGGCACGCATCAGAAAATTATTTGCTTCCCCCACAAGTTCACACTTTTCAGAACAATGAAATGTTTTCCTGTATCTCTCTCTTCTAGGAAGGAATTAAATCTTCTATTAGCTATCACTTTAATGCACATTCTCCAAAGAGAATTGCCTAAGAATGTAACTTGGGGACAAGCTATTTTCTAGTGCAGCAGAATAAACTACTCCCAGTTTTGACATGGAAAAATCTCAGGAGGAAACAGTGCAAGACAGACATACTACACCAACAACAAGCAGTTAAAGTGCATCGGGGCTGGCTAGAATGGAGTCACCTCTCCCATAGCAGGCCTCATAGGGCTTTGCTTTTATTGGTAGCTAGAACGTGCTGATGACACACCACTGTTTTGGCTACTGTTGAGCAGTTCTTGTACAGAATCAAGGCCATCTCTCCAACCAAATTATAGCTGGGTGCTTCAACTTGCCACATGCTACCTGTGAATACCACAGAGCTGGTAAAAATAAGTCCAGAAGATTCCTAAAACACCTGATTGATAACTTCTTGGTACAATCACTAAGATGACTAGGAAAATTGCCCTCTTTGATTTTTTGCTTGTTAACAGAAAGGGGCTTGTGGTAGAACTGGTGATGGGTGGCTATCTTGGCCACAGTGACAATGAAGAAGTTGGGTTTAACATGCCTGGTGACAGAGGAAAACTACCAGAAAAACTGCAGCTCTAGACATGTGTATAGCAGATGCTTTTGAAGGTGCTTGGATTCATCAGTGCCAGTCACTTTGTAAATGCCACCTCCTAAGGGCACAGGAGTAGGCAATTCCAAAATGTTGGAAGTCAAGCAGGCAAAGCAGAAGGCTGGCTTGGCTGAACAGGGATCTTCTAGATTTACAGTGAAAAAAGAAAGTATATACCAGCAGAAGCAAGGTGGGTGACATGGGAGGAATGCAGAGATACTTCTCGCCATTGCAGAGAGGAAATTCATGTGGCCAAAGCTCATTTAGAATTGAAACTGGTCAGTACTATGGGGGATAGTAAAAAGAGCTTTTTAAAATGTGTTCATAGCAAAAGGCAGTGCAAAAATAACATCATCCCATTACAAAATGAGGATGGTCACCTCACAAACAGTGACACAGACAAGACAGAAATGTTAAGTGATTCCTTTGCGTAGCCTTAAATACTGATTATGGTTTCCCACTGCCCCTGTGCTGGATGGACATGACTGTGAGGATGATAAACTCCCAGTAAAACCTCAGCTTGTCTGGGATCTGCTGCTCCAGTTGCATCCATATATGTCTGTGGGGCTTGATGTGATTCATCTGAAAATACTCAAAGAACTGACTAATGTCATAGTAAAACCTTTCTGAATGATTTTTGAATGATCTTGGGAATCTGGAGAGATCTCAGTTGACCAGAAGCTCGCTAATGCATCCCGATTTTCAAGAAAGGCAAGAAGGATGATCCTGGTAACTACAGAGCTGTCAGTCTCACTTCAGTGACTGGTAAAACTAAGGAGAAGACTGTTCTGGGAGTTATTAAAAAGCATCTGAAGGACAACTAAACTGGGAGGAGCTGTCAGGTTAGGACAATGTGTTACTCCTTGCAATTCCTTACGTATTCTGCAATTATAAGCTTAGGCTAAGAAAGAAGCATATAGGAAAACTAACAGATACCTGCAATACAAAGAGAGCAGAATTACTTTGTCCCTTAGGGATACTGCTAGGCAAGAAGACCAACATATTGGCAATTAGGTGTTAAACTTGTATAACAAAAAAGTCAGAAAGGATTATTGTAGGGAAAATGTTAATAAATTTATTCATAGTAGTTGCTCAAATACTATTTTATTGGGTGAACACAGTTTTATTTATGTCCATTATTCTTGTTCAAAATTTGGACTGTTTATAAATCATCGTAAGATGTCCATTTTTGAGATATTATCAACAAAGAAGAGAAAGTAACTAGTAAAATGTCATCTGAGCTACCTGGAGACAAGAGCATGCTGTTGCAGTTAAAATTGTGATGAGAAGAATCTACAAAGGCTGTGATGTGATATAAATGCTAACACCATGAAACATGACAACAATTAATGTATATGCCTGGAGAGAATGAAAAACCACAGTTTTAACATTTGGCCACCTCTTATATGAATTTCATTTATGGAGTGTCTAGGCTGAGATCCTGGTACCTGAAAAGTAAAAAGTGAGAGCAATAAAAAGTATCAGGAAAGTAAATGAGAGATGCAATGCATCACCAAGTATTGCAGTCTGGTTAGCAGCAATAAACACTGAGTTGTGCATCATGCAATGAGAAATTATAACAGTACTTTTGCCACTAATTCTGATTTATTTTTATCTGATTTTCTCCACTTATAACACTAGAATAATAATGATTTTTTTTCTTGAAGTAGAGAAAAAAGTATTACAATCTTTGTTATGATTAGAATATAAGATCACATATACGTTGAAACTGATAGACGATCATTGTGTACTTATCGAAGACTTTAAAGAGTGTGCTGTAAATAAGGCAAAGGCCAACACTTGGATGACGAAATTAAAAATTTTAAATGGCTGCTATGTATTCAAGGCAACGTTCACCCAATGCGATCAACGAGACAGGGAGCCTAAGGGAAATATTGTGTGGCTGTGTAATTAAAGAACATGTTAATGAACATGTGCACAGAGGCTGAAATTTTACTTTCACGAGTAACTTACGTTGTGACACTTCTTAATTTTTGAAAAATGGACTTTGCAAAAAGGCTACCTTCTAAAAAAAACCCACCCCACAGTTCTTGAATTCAATCCACTCCATAGGTAGATTAAGCTAAAGGAAGAAACAACATATTGTTTAAGATAAGCTTTTCACCTCCATCATACTATGTTGCTTTAGTAGTTTTTGAAAATTAACTACTGCAGCACAGACTACACCACTGATCTAATGTTAAACAAGGTGTGGAGAAATCCTGATTCCAGCACATTGGAAAAGGACCACTGGGACCAGGTGCATCTCTCAAACACCATCCATTCAGGTGCCAAAATAAAATAGAGGTCTTGAGAGACTAGACAGGTTTCTGGTTCATGTTTTCCTTTCTACATAAGTTACTCTGACTTATGAAATAGTACTGGGTATATGAATTAGCTCCTTACTAAAATGAAAAGGTTACTTCAAATACCTCAAAGACGTATTTATGGACTCAGTCAAAATTTAAAATATTAATTACACTTGAGCTTCATTTTCTAGACAGAAATACTTTAAAAAAAAAAAACATGAAAGAGATACTTTTATATCAGAAGCTAATCTAAACACATCTAAATCTTAAGAGAAAGCAGGTATCAAAGCTACTGCCAGAATATTTATTTTAACTTTAGCTTATGTTATTGGGATTTTTTAAATGAATGTTATAGGTTTTGATATGCATAATGTGGTATGTGCAGTCTCTTCAGTCATGTATAAAAATTTTACTAAAACAGGACAGAATCTCCCTTTATGGGCTACCTTTTGAATGAAGATTGACTAAAAATAGAGTAACTGTTGCTTTTCAATCATAGGCAGAATCCAGTTATTCATTCTTTGTCAGAGCATCCCAATTTTGCCAAAAAGGTAGGCAGGCAAGACTATTACCATACTTAACACCTATCAGAGAGCCACCACAGTTTTTAACTTCTCCATGTTTCCATGGAAGCTAAGTAGATTAACTGATCACTTTTTAAGAAGGATATGTGAGGTACTTCAGAAATTGTGCAGCCTGAAAATCTTCATTTGCTAGCAGAACTGCATAATCACGGATCACACATTTTTCAAAACAACAGCTAAATCAAAATTCTGTGCCTAATTTTTTGAGATACCATATAACAGAAAAATCAGTTGGGACTGCAGTAGGGATCAGGGGAAAAAAAAGTGTGACATAATTAGCTCTATATTATTCTTCCAATTTCATGGTCAGACCAGTAGCATTTACTACAGTTATGGAGTCATGGCAAGGAAAGTGCAAGCAGAGAATGGCCTCAATGACAAAGCAGGGAAAAGCATATAAAACAATGAATTCCAAAAAATAGCATGACTTCCACTTCACCTTCTAAACAAAACTACTTCCCTAACGACCACCAAGAAAGATATTTAAATTCAGATAAGTTAGATTCCCTTGCATTCCTTGGAATTCCTTTAAATGCTTTTACTGTTTCCAGTGGTTGAAAACACATGCATAGCAAGTCTAAATCAAAATAACAGATTTAAAACCATCCAGAAAATATGCAAGTGCTAAGTAGAGTATTGCACTTAAGTAATGCTTTATAACATTCTATTATAATGAGTTTTATTTAGAGACAGCTCCCTACAATTTCCAGATACAGAAGTTAAACTGGGATTCCTAAGTCTTATTGAATTAAATTCTCTGATTCAAGAGGCTGAATGAAAATTGAGCTCATTATGGGTTTAGAGACTATGAACATACCATGTATATGTTCACTGTCATCTAATGGAAGCCTGAACGTGAACTAAAGAAATACAAAATGAAAAAGTGACAGAAGGAAATACATAATATGATCATAAGTTGGTCTTCAATGTCATTTACAAATTTTGCAAGACATAATTCCACTCCCTATGTCAAGACAGGAAGAGTATTTTATGAAGCTGGCAAAAGAATAAGAAATGTTGTTTGTTCAAGGGAACCTCTATGGACAGAGAGGAATCAAATTTGAGAGTCTTTGAGTTCTACAGCTTGAAACTTTTTTGCCTATTTGAAGATTGATAGGTATGAGAAAAAAAGTGCAAGTCAGATAAATTCAAGCAGATGCCAGTTACTCAAAAGCAGGTTTAGCAAGTCTTGCTGACATAAATATATTCCTATACATTTATTTAATTTCATAAATGCAAGTGTTAAATGCAAACTCATGATGGCAGTATTGAACAGGCCAAACTTTCACTTGAAATATCTGACTAATGCAAATGACAATGGAACCTCCAACAACGTTTGGAACCACTTAGCAAGAAAAATAAATGTTCACTTCATCAAGAATCAGGTCCCTGCCACTACTGAAAGTAGTGCTGTAAGTGGTGCTTAAAAGTAGGAAAGTAATAAAAATGAGATAACACTAGAAATCATGAAAAATGAGAAGCGTAAAGAGTGACATTCTTAAATCCTTTCAGAAGAGATCTCATGGGACGTTACCCACACTTAATTATTTCACTAAAACACCCAATAAATTTCAGTTCTGCAAGATGGTGGACATGGAGCACTTCTCTGCATAACACGCTTTGTGATCTGCCTTTGACTGATAATTCACCTTGTCTCTAACATTTTCCATTCCACATCCACAATATGATTTGGAGAGGCTGTGCTTTAGGATGGGGTGCCATCCCTGCTTCTGAAGATGACAATTCTATAAAACTGCTCATGATCTAAATTTGATTGTTCATACCAACTCCATTAGTTTTGGAGGAGTTGACTTTCCTCTACACCGACCCTCACTTGCTACCAAGCATTTTAATTAAAGTAATTTGAAATTAGGTTTTAAGTCAAATGTTCATAATTTCTAGAAAACTTAATATCTGCCACTAAACATATAATTTCACAGAAAAATTCTCGAGATTTCTAAGTTGCCATAAAAAGCTGAAAAGAAGCTAAGAAAAACCCAACAAACCAGCTACCTCATTTTCTCTTTTAGTCAAGTGACTGAAGTTCTTATCCAATAGGGAAACTGTGTATTCATATTATTCATGTATTTCAGTGAAGAAAATAAACTTGGATATAAAGAAAATTCCTACTTGAAATACAATAAGCAATCTGATAATTAAAAGAGGTTTCTGTGGCAACAACACATCATTATTGAACCACATTTATTTTTGAAGTATGTCAAGTATATTACTGGTGGTATATATATGTATATATGGTGGAAGAGGGACTAGAGTAATGTGAAACTGAAGCTGCACTTGGCCCAAATTACCCTATGTTTCTGTGATATATCTTCACTATCATCTTGGGTCACAACACACTACCAATGTCTTCGTAATCTTGTTTACCTCCCTGCAGTGAATCAGTCTAGGGTTCAATTCTATCATACCCTATAATTATGACAATTTTATAAAGAAATATTTATGTCTGGCAATGATCTCACTTGACACGTTCCAGAAAAATAATTTAATTCCAGAAAAATAAATTAATAAAACAGAACTACTAAATGTGTCAGCAAATAACGGGAAACCTACAATAAACATGGTTTTTCAGAAGTGTCATAACTAATAAAAAAGATGATAAATCATAATATGTACATTCCTTAGCACAGAGGGAGCAGACTTAAATACATCTATTTTGGCTGCATTAGACTGAAAACTAGAGACAGCATTAGATTGCAAACTAGAGACAGCAATGCTGACTTTATGATCAAATCATCCATGGCCATGAATCCAAACAGAACCTAATTGATACAAAAGTGTCTTAGGTAACATGAAGTTGTGTCTCTCCAAAGGCCTTAGGGTTAAATAGCCCAATTTGTGCAAACAACAACTTTTTTATTTTTATTTTTGTTACTAAGTCTGGGCTTTCCCCCCCCCCCTTGCTGAATTAGAAATATATCTAAATCATCATATTTTGAAATAAAGATATCATTTTAAAACATTTTTCATAACCTTTTAATTGAGAAAACCCCAGATTTTTTGAATATCTCTTATGAGGAAAAGAATGGAAAATATTTATGAGGCAAAAAAGAAATAGAAAAAAGGACAAAATGCTTTCATGATATTTCTGTTTGATTTCTACTTCTTTTGAAGAAAATACAAAGTAAGATGATGTGGTGAGTTGTTAACTTTCTTCAGAACTGTTGAGCTCACTGGAAATAGGAGGCTTATAGACACTGAAGACTACAGAGTGATGATTCCTTTGTTCAGGTTAGCTCTGGATTGCTAACCACAAAACCAAAAGGAATTAGCTAGTTTTGTGTTGGCTACCTGCACAAAGCTTCACATTAATGCAATGTAATTCTTTGTACCTTTTCAGCTTTCTAGTTTTATTAGAATATTTAAATGAAAGTATTTACTCCAGAACTTACCTAACAGATTGTTCTACTTTAGCAGACATATCTATGAAAAAAGAGGTCATCTCCAGGAAGAACTGTACTCAGTATTGGTGAGGCTGCACTTCAAGTACTGTATTTAGTTTTGAACTCCTCACTTCAAAAAGGATATTGAGGTGCTGGAGCATGTCCAGCAAAAGGCAACAGGGTCCAGGAAGGGTGTGAAAAACATATCCTATGAGGAAAGGCTGAGGGAGCTGTGTTTGTTCAGTCTGGAGAAGAGGAGGTTCAGAGGGGACTCATCGGTCTCTACAACTACCTGAAAGGAGGTTGTAGTGAGGTGGGGGCTGGTCTTTTTTGCCACATCTGCAGTGAGAGGACCAGAGGAAATGGCCTTAATCTGAGACAGTGGAGATTCAGATTAAATATTAGAAAAAAAAAAAAAAAATCCCTGCTAGGGCACTCAGGCATTGGAGTAGGTTGCCCGGAGAAGTGGTGGAATCACCATTCCTGGAGTTCTCAAGAGTTGCCTGAATTTGGCACTGGGTGATTTGGTTCAGTGGTTTAGGGGTTACAGTGGCAGCGCTGAGTTGACAGAGGGATTGGATAATCTTGAAGGTCTCTTCCAAGAGATGTTTCTATTCTAAGAAAATGCTGTCCTGGCATGGAAGGTAATAACTAGGCACTACTTAGAGAATAGAGAGAACAAACCTCTTAAAAATTGACTACACATCAAAAATTTCATTATTTTAATGATCTTTCACATGTCTAGCCAGATGTCCTAAATATAGCCATTGTTAGATTATTGCAAAAGACTTAAAAGAACTAAATAAACTATAGAAATTATGGGGAAAAGATTTCCAGGCACCAGTCAGCTGAGTAATAAGGCCATGTTAAAGACAATTAATTTTATAATCCTTAATAACTTGCTGAACAGATCAAAACTGTCAAACTTCCAATCACTACTCTACATCTTTATATGATTATTTCTAACCTGTAGCTGCATTTTGGAAAAGGAAACAGAAAAAAAAAGTATTTGTAAAAAACCCACAAAACAAAATCACAATTTTAAATACTCCTAAAAACAAGAGGTGGGAGGAGGAAGGAAAAGCAAGCAGATTGAAAAAGGCATTGACAATCTTTTTTCAACTCCCTGCTGGGTAATATGAGCGTATCACCAATAGGTGTAGGCCTAAAATTGTTGAAAGTGAATAAAATTTGACCCACCATCTGTTTCTCTTAAAAAGAGACAATTAGCAATTTAATTGACTTGGCACACTATATATTATAGTACATATGTCACACTAGATGAAGTGATTTGGTTTCTACAGAGTTGTAGAAAAGGTTTTGGATTATTCTTCTTGATGGTATTTTAGAGACACTTTTTTTGTTTTGATAAAAAACCATGCCCAGGGCTTAAATTCTGTCATGTGCAGCTTTTAGCCTTTTTAAATGTAATGTTAAAGTAGAAAATAATGCACCATACTGCTATGCCAAATGTTATTTATTACACTGTGTCCGTGCTTTCATTTTATGAAGCCTGCGGCTGGACTGTCAGATTACAGGTGTCCTTTAGGTTGCTATAAAAAGTTAAAAGTAGTAATTGCCATGTTAACAAAATACATGTATCTTCTTACTAACCAAGTATAAGATTTATTTTCCTATTTTATAGATACACTAACACTATGTACATTTTCAGGATTATTCTCCATTTAACTTATCTGTTTCTTACTACACATTTATCTGGTAACGGAATGTGGTGAAAAATAAGCAATTTGAGGAAAAATAATATTAGCAGAGTAAGTTTCAATAAACAAATTGCAACACAGTAACTTTAGACAGTCATAGTGTTCAATGGTTTCTATCATCATATATGAACATATTTTTAAACTTAAATGTCATCTACAATAATCATATAGGAAGCAACAGTTACACTTTTTTTTTTCATACTTTTTAGAGTTAAGTCTTTTATAAGATTTATTATTGCAGTTATGTGTATAACCTACATCTATTACATTTATATCTGTTCTAAGTCATTGCAAGATAGCTGTATACAAGAAAATGCATGGTTGTACGTAATAAATAATAAATTGGTGACAGCCTCTAGGACTTACAAAAAAGGAAATGACTGTATTCAACAGTGAGAAATATTCACTTGATCTTTGTCACTGACAATGAAGGCCATCACTTTTTGCTTTCCCCTCAATTCAGCCAAAATTTTAAATGGAAAGCTAGCTTTTAATTTTTTTCCTACATTATTACTGACAATGCTACTACCAAAAAATTTAAGTTTTTTCAGTTTAGTTTTTAATTCACTATTTTTCAGATAGTCAAGCATAATTTTGCCCCCTTTAAAACTCCTCATTCTTAATGCAATCATTTTCTATATTTACTGTAAACCTGGTCTATAAAAATAACAATTTCTTTCTTTAAATAGAGTGACCTTTACCATTTCTGTGGTCTTTCCCTTATCCCTAACTCATGACGTGAAATATTGATTAATTTTTTATCCCCTCAGACTAAAGAAAGAATTAATTTAACATAATTTTTTTCCACATAACTAATTCAGACACTTATATGTTACAAAATCTTACAAAATAATATATACCTATTATATATAAAAATTATATAATATATATATATATATATATAAACTATATATAAAAAGATTTACATATTGTCTATTATTAACATCACATAAGCAATAGCCTAGAGAGAATTTTGGATTCTGGATCCCAAGTCTAGGAAAACATTTAAAGTCTTATTTTAGGCAAGTTCTGTAGTACAGTAAATATTATTTCTACTCCACTTAGCCACAAGCATTGCAGTGACCTGCCTTGGCAGGATTCAGTGTTTGGCTGGGTTTGCCTTGGCCAGAGCTGCTTTTAGCTGGTTTGAGCCAAAACAGCAGTTGTTTGGTAAAGGTATGATCTTTTACTTATCCTGTCTGTGATTAAGTTATGTGCCAATCACACGTCGTGAATCTCTCATGGGGGTAGACACTGTGTAGCATTCAGCAGCCCTTGGTGTTAATGGAAAATAAGTGGGGATGTATTCTTCAAATTCAAAACAGTAACTGGGAATCAAAAAAGAAAAGAAAAGAAAAGAAAACAAAACAAAGCCCCAAAAAAACAACCGCACACAACCTGGCTGTTTGAAGAAGTATGCAAGGATAACTCCCTAAGAAGACTGAAAGGAGAAGGGAATCCCACTGGGATCACCATACTCCTCCAAGCACTGACCTCAGGATGCTGATAAATTGTAGTACATTCCTCCCCACCACCCTCTGTAAGAGGAAGGCAAATGTTAATGTTCAGACCCAAAGAGACACTGGAAAGGTGAGCATCACTCCAGGGAAAAGGAGTAGATACGAGGAAGGTTATGTGCCATCTTATCTGTATTGTTAATAAGGTTCCTCTGTGTTAATTAGATAATCTGAATGCTAGATTTAAAATGTGAATTAGACAAAGAAGAAATTCTTTTTTCTTTTTATATTTATTCCCTTTTGCTCATACCTAGAATGAATGTACCAACAGATTCCACTGAATTGCAAATTGTTCTTATATCCCCCCCTTTGGCTATGTCTGGATGACACAGCTCTCATCATCCTAGTTTCTTTAGATCATCTCTCCAAAATGCTTCCTCAAGGAGGAAGAATTTCAGGCCCCATTTTTGGATTTGAAGATTTTAGGAATGTGGTGTTCAAAATTACAGCAAGCACAAATTTTTGAAGTTCCTTCTTTAAATTTGGAATAAGCTTATTTTGTACCCCTATTCCCAAGAATTCAGTTGAACTGTAAATAATATCACCGACAGATCTTCTAATTTCCATTATTATTAAATGCTTACTAAAATCACCTTCTAAAGTTGACTTGTGAACTCATTTGTTTAATGTGATGTTATTAATTTCATCAGGTTAACTTCTGTATTTGCTTAGTAATTTACACTAATAATCAGAGAAAGTTGTCATAATATCTCTTTAATTACCATGTAATTAAGATATTTGTTATGTATCTATTTAGTAAAGTTCATTTTCCTCTCAAATTGGTTCTGTAACAATCCAAACAGTTCAAATGAAAAGTCTTAAGTGACTAACAAACACAATAATCAAGATTTGTTAGTTTAAAGGTACATGCTCACATCTCTATATTTTACCAAGTACTTTAAAATGCAGATTTAATTTATATTCTACCCTGTGATCTTATAAGGCATTTTTCCAATTTTGTTAATCATTAAAAAAATCAAACCAAAACAAAAAAACCCCTATCATCTAGTGCCTTTGCAGTTCCATTTAAAAAGAAGAAAACTATAATTTGCAGAAATTAAAAATAACCCCTTAACTACCTTTCTGTATCACTGAAGTTTCTTGAAGCAATTTAAATTTCCAAGACATGGTAATCTCATATGCTGCTTTCATAGGTCCCAGTTATAAATAGTTCAAAACGGTGTCCCCAGATTCAGCTTAACTGAGAAGTCAGCTGTGGTCTTCTTTCATTAGCTGTCTCCATCACTCCTCACTCAGCACTGATAAAGCCTTCACCATAGAATTAACAACTTCATTCAGTTGTACCTTCATAATGAAGTTGTACTTTCATGATGCAGTTGTACCTTCATGTAGGTACAGTTCCAGGAACCAGCTCCTAGGTGCTCACTAGCTACAAGCTGGACAAAATGGCACTTTGGTCAATCTGACAAACAATTGAAATTTCATATACATGTGATTCTTCTAGACTATCCAGCTGGAAAAAATATGTCTGTATATGCACTTTTTTTTAAATATTGAAAGGTGTTCCCACTTCAGGGAGTCAAATTTCCTATTCCATTGGTAAAGGGAAAATATAATACCCTGATTCTTATAAACCATAAAGGAACAGGTATTTTCCTGGTAGTTTTCAATGTGTCAAAACTAAACCACAGAAAACTGTATTCAAGGCACACTGAGCTTGATGTTAATAAAATGTTTTTATTACCAGACTTACAACAAGCAATTTAGAACCAGAAAAGATTACAAAGGAATGACATCAAAAAAAGAATAAATATGTATCTTTACATTTCAAAATCCTCCTTTTTTTTCTACTTAAAAACCCCAACATTTACGGCAGCCTAAATGTCCTAACTCAGGAGGAATGAAAATCTCCAAGGAAGTCCCCCGAAGGCTGGGGCTCAAGGGACTGGAATTTTCACAAAGTAAGAACAGAAAACCCTGACTGCAATACTTAAATCTGCTGCCTTAAAAATGAAAGACGCTAACTAATACCACAGAAACTGAAATGAAGGAACTGTGACCTGAGGAGTGACAGAAGGACTTTTCTTCTTGAACTCTTATTGAAGAAAAAGAGAAATTTAATCTGATGTAAATATATTATTTCATCGTAGAAGAGATAGTTAAGTTGTTGCCTATACATATACGTATGTAAATAAACCTTTGTAAGTATTTTCCCCTTCCCCCAATGCTGAGTTGTTGTGTTTTGTCTGAAAACCCTCTCACACTGGGGCAAATTGTGAGAGGGGTGCTTGAACTTGGAAATTGGATTTCTGAGGGTCTCAAACCACCACACCATTCATTTCCCAGATTATTTTCAAAAGTATATAATTTATAAATTTTGACAATTCTATTGAAACTTTAGGTGTTTTGTAATACTTACAGTTAGAATCGGAATAACAGAATGAAACTATCATGGAGAGCATATGGAAAAAGCTTTTTATCCCCCATAATTTTTTTCCCCACATACAAAAGCAAGAAATATGTCTCTTGCATTTTTTTTCATAATAGAATCACAGATTCACAGAAACTTTCAGTTTGCAAGGAGCCTCTAGAGATCGTCTAGTCCAATCCTCCTGCACAACAGTGACCCTTAGAGCAATTTGCCCAGGACCATGTCTGGTCAAGTTTTGAATGATCTCCAAGGATGGAGATTCTGCAGTCTCTCTGGGCAACCTGTTCCAGTGATTGACCATCCTCACAATAAAAGTGTTTTCTTAGATTCGGATGAAATTTCATATATTTTAATGTGTGTCAATTGCTTCTTCTGGTAACTGCTGAGAAGAGTCTGACTCTTATACACATGAATAAGATGCTCCTCTGCATTCTCCTGTCCTGTCTTAAGAGCTCCAGTCATCTCATTCTCTTCTCATATGAAAGCTGTTCTAGCATTTTAATCATCTTTATGTCCCTTTGACTTGCTTCACTGAGTCAATACATTTCTTGCACTGGGTAGCTCCCTATTGTAGATGTAAAAATTCAAAAACCGTATCATCCACAAGTTTTGGAAAGGCAGAGAAAGCTTAAGCTGCTTTTGTATATATAAGTAAATAGACATATATTATTCATTTGGGTATATTTCATTAATTGTTTTCATCAGAGGATAATAATTTAGTATTATTATTTTTATCATAATTATAAAAAGTGATAATTCACTAACTTGTTCTCTGATTGTCACTAGGGGCCTATTTAAAGGAAGTGCCATAATTAACATGAAAATACCTTTTAAAATTATCTGGCAATATCAAATTCTGATTTTATCATAGTCTCAGTCTAGTAATGTCAGTTTCTAAATCCACAAGTCCAGAAGCTTGCACGGGAACTTAGAGACTCTTGAAAATAAAATATTTACTGTATTTTAAGAGTAAATGGGACCAAAGACAGCATCAGAAGCACTAAATTCCACAGCATGTTTTCTGGAAGATCATTACGTTTGCCTAGCCATATCAACTTGGAAGTTCCTAGGGTTTCTTGGCCTCTCACTTTTTCAGGTATTCAATCAGACTTCATAGATGTTCCTGAATCTACAAGGAATTTTAGATCATCTACTCTCATCATGTGTTACTTCAGCTTATCAGAAGTTCATTTTTTCCATGATTTGCAAGAGTCTCAATATGCAAAATATTTCAGCCTAGAGGGAGGGGGGAGGAAAAAAGAAAAGGAGAGAAGAATAACAGGGAGATGGACAGACAGAGGGAGAGGGAGAGGGGGAGAGGGGGAGAGGGGAAGAGCAAAGAACAGAAGTCCCCGGAAAACATATCTTTTTGTGTACATGGAAGGACTTTTCTACAATATATGGACAATCTGGAGGGTTGAAAACAAGAGAATATATGACCAGATATTAAACATAATATGTAGTAATAATAATAATGAAAAACCCTGTGTATTTTGGTCTGTTGTTTTGAGAAAACAAGGGAAAGACTCAGTGGTTAGACATCTTAACACCACTTTGGAACACTCACCAGTCCATGCAGTATTTTGTTTTCTGACAAAATTAAATCTTTTAGCATTTTGCACATGCTGCTAGTGGTTAAAGAACCACACCCCCACCCCCCCCCCCAAAAAAAAAAAAAGAAAGCTAAAGCTAACGCCAAGGACAGCTATCCAGCTGCCACCCTCTTCTTTTATTAAAAAAAAAAAAAAGGCCAAGATTTAGAATTCAAGGAGAAAGATGATGGTCTATTTTTTGATGTGACAACACAGAGACAAAGGCATTCTCTCTCATGATATTAGACACTGGATTTTTCCCTTAGTTTTAAGGAATTCAAACTCACAGTACATATCTCACTTTAATAACAGATTTGTGGCATCATGGGGATCTACAGTGTGTTATTGTAGCATTTTTTCATATGTCATGAAATTTTTTATGCACAGAAATACACCATGCAGGACTGAAAGAAAGGAAAAGCTAAAAAAAGAAAAGAATATGCAACTTTCTGGCAGTTGTTCTTAGAAAGAGTACAATGGCTATTCAAAAGTATAAGCTATAACCTAACATTATGGATTTTTAATTGAAGGATGCAAGCTTTTATTTCTATTCCAAATGCATCCATAATAGGTGTACTAAAATGCCTGTACTCAGTGCTTTATTTCATATGTATAATTTCTATAAGAATATGACAACAAGGTAAACAAAAATTTGTATTTTGAATATAATGACAAAAGGGGATGTTCAGTATATATTTCAGATAACTGAGTCATCACTACATATAAATCTAGAGACATGTTTTAAGTTAAAAAATTTCTTCGTATAGTCTTTAGCATAATTTTCCATAGGAACAAATTAAAATTAAAAAAAAAATCTATAAAAGTAAAAAGAAGAAGGCACATCAAGCAGAAATTAATATAATGTCCTCTGTGCCACAGAAACTAGCCTTTAGTAAACTAAAAAGTTTGCTTCAGCACCAGAAAAATATGATGAGGATTCAATTATACCAAAAGGTTTGCAATAACACTTACTAAAGAAAGTACAGACTCATCAGTGCATAAAAATAATTAATTAATTTAACAAAAAGTTAATGATTAATGCAAAATCTGTGCACTATCTTTGGAAGTAAGCATCATCATACAGTAAGCTGATGTAACAGTTTTAGCTGGGATAGGGTTAATTTTCTTCAAAGAGGCTCATATGGTGCTATGTTTTGGATTTGCAATGACAATAGTGTTGATAAGACACTGATGTTTTACCTATTGTTGATCAGTGCTTACACAGAGTCAAGGCCTTTACTGTCCCTCACAACCCCACCAGTGAGGAGGCTGGGCTGCAAAGGAAGTTAGGAGGGGACACAGCTGGGACAGCTGATCCCAAGTGACCCAAAAAATACCCCATTCAATTTGATGTCATGCTCAGCAATAAAAGCTGGGGAAGGAGGGAGATGGGGACTTTCAGAGATATGGACTTTGCATTTCCAAGTAACCATTAGGCATGATTGAGCCCTGCTTTCCTGGAAACAGCTAAACAGCTACCTGCCAATGGGAAATAGTGAATGAGTGCCTTGCTTTGTTTTCCTTGCATGTGCAGCTTTTGACTTACTTATTAAATTCTATCTCAGTCCGTGGGTTTTCTCACTTTTTCCCTTTTGATTCTGTCCCCCATCCTGCTGCATGGGGGGTGTGGGATTTAGCTGCCTGCTGGGGTTAACCTCAACAGCCAGGCAAATCTACAGCATTACATCTTATAGGTATTTTCTCTAGAAATATGTTACAGAAAATGCTAACCAACAGCAAACTCAAACAAAAATCAGCAATAAATATAAGATACAGTCTACTCTAATATACAATATAGTTAATTAATAGAAGTTTCTCAGAACATGAAAATATATGATGCAAAGGTACTGCTGATGTAGTTGTTTTCTAGCATAATAGCACTTACAGAAATTAATTATTGGCTTGGAGGAAAAAGAAGGGGAAAAAAAAAAAAGAATATTCTCAGGGCATATGCTTGTCAATATGGAACACTGAGAAGTCCAAGCTAGAGAACTGAAAAATCTCAACAAATTATGCTGATTCTTTGGAGTGTTTTAGCTAGAGTATTTTGAAAAACCTACCTACCTACATACATTTTTAATTTAAGTTCTCACTGTATTTTAAATATAGTGCTGACCTGCTTGTAGCTATCCTACATGCTGAAATATACAAATCAAACCAACAAGCTTCACTCTTAATGCAAGCAAGTAAAATAAATTTTTAACCCTCTGTTTCATGCAATGCCAACAGATGAAGAAATTAATCAACCACTATGCCGTGATGTGACATCAGCAGACAAACAGATGGAAATCTTGTGTCTGCCACGCTTTCACAGGCTGATGTAGCAGGAAATATATCTTATTGTTTTGAAAGCAGACACCTCCAGAGACTGCCACACACAGATCTTCACCACTGCAAGAAAGTTGGTGCAATGCAGCCAGGAGGGGAACCTCCATCAACTCAAATTCAAATGTGGTAAAAGGAGATTAATCAGGCATCACAAATTCTCAGTGTTGTAAAATATGCAGAGTGAAGAGCCAGGTTTGAACTTGGGAATCATGGCCAGTTGGTGGAGGACACAAAAATTACGTATTGTAAACAATGAGATAGATTCACTTAGAGATAAGAAAGATATTAAATATTGCGACAGAATTCCATACACATGGCACTTTTCAGAGCTCTTCAGGTTAAGATATCCTAACTGCTATTCTATCATATTGGGCTTTCTAATTCTACGCTTTGCCCAGGAGAATCTTCCCAAAGCATGAATTGCTTTATTATTTATATATATGTGTTCTTGCTTTCAGTTATAGAGATGAAGTTCAAAAATGCTCATACGAAAATTGTAACTTAACTCCCACAAATAAACAAGCAGGTCTGGGTAGATTTGTACCCCCAAATCAGAGGTAAATGTAACATATATATTTAATGCATTAGACAACAAAACTAATTGCAGTTAAATATACATTCAAGTGCTGAAGAGGACAAGTCAGAGTAACAGCTCTTTAGCCCAGAGTCTTGCTTTAAGCAGTAGTTAATACTTAGGGACATAGCAAAAGATGACCTTTCCACGTGTAATGTATTCATATTGCCCAGCAGACTAAGGTCAGAGCAGAGAAAAGCCTTCCTCTCTTCTTTATGGATAACACGACTACAAAAGGTTGGATTGCTAAATGCTTTTAATTAAATGTTATAAAGCAGAAGACCTATCGTTTTATTGAACAAAATTAAAGAGTCCTGGGAGTCACCTTCAAACAACAACTTGTCTGACCAGTTCTCCACTGATAAGAGGGGAGTTGTAGAAAATGGATCATAAGTTGTATGCCATGAAAATAATTACCTTCCTTTTAACCAAACAAAACCATTAAGTAGAAATATGAATATTAAATTAAGTCGTCTTGAATACAAATAACCTCATTTTTAAATCAACTTGGAGAATATTGAACAACACTAACATGCAGAGAATCACAGAATAGTTAGGGGTTTGAAGGGACCTCTGCAGATAATCCAGCCCAAACCCCAGTGGTTCCTTGAGGCTTGCCTGTGTTCCGATTTGGCTCCACTTGTCTGGAACTCCATGCAGCTCAGCTGGGCTCAGTTCCCCTGGGGTTTGGGCTCAGCTCCACACTGGTTCTGATGCAGGGGCTGTTCCCGAGCACACAGCTCGCAGAGGAGCGGCTGCAGTAGTCACACAGTTAGTTTTACTCTCTTCTTCTCTCACACTGTGCTGGGGGTGGCTCCCCGGGGGTGGCTCAGACCCCCTGGAACGTGGCAACAGTTACATGATTCAGTAACAGGTACGACTTCTCATAACTTCCAAGACACAGGATGGCGGTGGCCACTTTCTTGGTACCAGTCCAAGAGTTCTTGGTAGTGAGGCTTCCTGAATTGAGAGGCTGCAGCAGCCGGTGTGTCTCACTCCTTTTCTCTCCATGCTACCAGCAAGAAAAATGTGGTTCCAGACAAGATGGAGGGAGTTCTGCTTCTGCCCAGCAGCATCTTCCTCTCCACGCAACCTACACCCAATCTTGGCCATGGCTTCAGGGAGGGGTCTGCTCATAAGGAAACAGTTCCTCCAAAACAATGTCGGAAAAGGGAATAAAATACAAGAGTTACTTAAGACCTTTAAGACCTACTTAAACCATGTTTTAGAACTATTTGTAGTTCTAAAAGGGCATTTGAGGAAGTGCAAATGGAAAGTTCTTACAAATATTAGGATCTCTGTCATAAAATGACAGGGGTTTTATGCACGTTTGCTTAAAATATAGTTAGTTGATGGTAAAAGAAAATGGTCAGTTTTACCAGAGAAGAGAACTCACTAATAGACTTCTTCACTATCTAATCTGTTTCACTGAATTACAGAAAGGGCAAGGTTAGAAAGGACTACAGTGGGTCATCTGGTCCAACATCCCTGCTCAAGCAGGGTCATCCCAGAGCACATTGTACAGAACTGCACCCAGACAGTTTGCAAATATCCCCAGTGAGGAAGACTCCACAACCTCTCTGGGTTATCTGTTCCAGTGCATGGTTACTGCAGAGTAAGGAAGTTCTATCTCATGTTGAGGTGAGATAGTGTGCACCAGTTTCCACCCACTGCCTCTTTTCCTACTGCTTGGCACCACCAAGAAGAGCCTTTTTCCATCCTCTTGACACTCTCCCTTCATATACTTATCGACATTCATGAGGTCCCCTCTCAGTTGTCTCTTCTCCAGGCTGAAGAAGCCCAGCTTGCTTGGCCTGTCCTCATAAGAGAGGTGCTCCAATCCCTTAATCACCTTTGCAGCCCTATGTTGACCCACTCCAGGATCTCCATGTCTCTCTTTCATTGAGTTGAAGTAGATAATATCCACTGCTCTCTCCTCATTGATCCAGGTAGCTGTTTCATGATAAAAGGTCTTCAGGTTGGTCAAGCCTGATCTACTTTTAGTGAATCTATGCTGACTATTTCTGATCACCTTCTTGTCATCAATGTCTTCCAGAATGAGGCACTCCATCACCTTTCCAGGGACTGAGGTGAGGCTGACTGGTCAGTAGTTCCCTGGTCCTCCTTCTTTCCCTTTTTGAAGACCAGGGTGACATTTGCTTTCTTCCAGTCTTCAGGCACCTTCCTGATCACCAAAACCTTTCAAAGTTGGCTGTGAGTGGCCTTATTATGGCATCTGCCAACTCTCTCAGCATTCCATCAGCGCCCATGGACTTGTGCATGTCAAGTTTGCTCAGGTGTTCTCTAACCCCACCCTCCTTAATCAAGGGAAAGTTTTCCTTCCAAGATCCCTTTACCCTAGTCTCCTGGGTTAGAGATCCCTGAGGACTGGTATTGTCAGCAAAGACCACTGGAAACAAGACATTTGATTACTGCCTTTTTTGTGTCCTCTGTTACCAGGTTCCCCCCTCTATTTAAAAATGGGCTCGTTATCCTTTGTTTTCCTTCTGTTATTGGTATATGTGAAGAAGCCCTTCTTGTCCTTGATACTGTTGGTCAGATTTAATGCCAGATGGGCCTTGGCCTGCCTTGTCTCATTTCTACTTACTCTGACAACTCTCTATATTCCCTCCAAGTGGCCTGACCCTCTTCTATCTCGTCTGTATTTCCTGCTTATGCTTGAGTAATGACAGGAGTTCTTTATTCATCCATGCAGATCTCTTGTCCCCTTTGCCCAGTTTCTTGCTTTTTGGAATGCAGCATTCTCAAGGATGGTTGGAAGTGATCCTTGGATATCAACTAACTTTTTTTAACCCCTTTTCCCTGCAGTGCCTATTCCCCTGTGATTTTTCCAAGACCTTTGAAGAGGCTAACATCAGCTCTCCTGACTTTCCATGGTTAGAATCTTACTTGCTGCCCTGCTTCCTTCTCAACCAACACTGAACTCCACAATGTCATGGTCACTACAGCCAAGGCTGACCCCAACCTTCACACCTCCAACAAGACCTTCCCTATTTGTTAGTATGAGGTCAAACACTACACCATTCTTTGAGGGATCCTCCAGTATCCATGTCAGAATATTGTCATCAATATTTTCCAGGAACCCCCTGGACTGTTTAGGATTTACTGTGTTGCTTTTCCAGTAGATGTCAGGGTAGTTAAAGTTATTGTTGGACAATATATTGGTAGATATGATAAAATACAAGGCAAGCAGTGAAATGACAAAGCTTGCTGATCATACTAGATTAGATGAAACAACGATGACAATCACCTGTGAAGAAATAAAGGTCCTGCAAAACTGAGTAAGCAGTAAAACGGGAGATTAAATATATGGTATTTTCTAGGAAAACAATAAAAAGGCATCAGATGAAAGTAGTAGAACTATAGTGAACAAAAGGAGATACTTCATTGAAATGTCCATGACATAAAATATTCAAAATACTAAAAATGTATGTGGACTTGAGAGGAAAAATAGACAAAGTCATGGATGAAAAAAGATCCATCAAGTTTTACTACTATAAATACACTGGATTTAGGAAGTCTCTATGCCACAAACTGTTAGGGAGTAAAAAAGTATTTTGAAGAAATATCACTATATCATGGCTTGCTCTCTTTTCCTTATGTCATACCCAGTTAAATGAATCTTTATCATGACTCTATACAGCTTTTCTCATATTATTATAATCTAGGGATTATAAAAAAGGAAATTTTGTGCTGAATATATTGGTTGAGAATTAGATAAAAGTATTATTAACATATTTGGATAATACTGACTGAGTAGGGTCAGAAAAAGGTAGCAGTGAATTCTGGCCAACAAAGCAGGAAAACACAAGAGTAAAATACAGCACCAATTATCATCTTAGCAGTAAGTTAACAATCTTGAATTACAAAACTTGTCAATAACACACTTTCAGCAGAAATTGAATCAGTACAAAGAAAGCTGTGCTGTATTAGTAAACTGTTGCTTAGTGAGGTTGCACAAAAAGAAGTGTTTAAATCTTTTAAAATTTTTACTAATCATGAGGCTTACATGGGTTAAAATAATTTGCAGGGATTTTTGCCATTAATATGAATCTCTGCTTGTCATTCTTTCTGCAAAATGAAGTTAGGATACACAAGAAATAGAATTGGGGGTATTAGAATCCAATTACATAAATCATTGATATGATCCTGTCTAGTTACTGCACCACAAAACACGCACAAAGAGAACAAACACACAATGAGAAACACAGAGGAGTGTGGGTACAAAAGCAACAGAAATCATCACAACAGTGAAAATACCACAAGAGAATATATACTGAAATTGATAAACTGAACAGAAATGAGAAATTTGTCATAGATTTAATTCCTGATTTTGATATGCAGAAAGGACAAAAGCTTCACTTCCCCCTTTCTCACAAAAGGAGGACTATGTAGTATTTAACTAAGAAAACCACTTCAAATGTCCTGTGAAACCCAAAACCAAAAACTACATAATGAAACTGTCCACAGTCTCACTGAGAATTTTTTTTTTAAGTTAGCCTGTAATATTAACAGCAAGAATTAAAGCTATATTTTTCTTGGTAGAATGAACACGAAGACATATGTTTCATAGGTAAGTTACTCTCACAACTTGTGAGACCTTTCTTAAGCTTGTGTTATGGCAAATGTATCTTATTTCACATATACATTTGAAATTCATGTTTCCCAATAATGGATTAAACTATCTGCATAATTCAGATCATTCAGTATTCTGTCACCAGTAAAAAAGCAAAGGCTGTTGAGCAGTTAGTCATGGAAAAATATCTCTGTGCCATCTGGGACAAAAAAACCTCAGATGTGTCTGCAACTCAGTGCTTACTGCTAGGAAAATAGGATGAAAATGCGGATCACGAACTCCAGAAGGCTACCCCAGGCTGCCACAGTGGTTGAAGCAACATGAAAGTCATGCTTTAAGCAAAAAGAAATCTTTTGAAATACTGGGTGTCAGAGTGTAAATCCCATATCCTAAAATTAGATCATTGATGTAGAAAATTGAATAAGCAAGTCTACTTTGCTTTAAATTCATTTTTTACCTACACTCCTACCTAACTTGGCATATGAAACAATCCTCTTCTATAACTTATCATTACACTCCAGTCAACGTAACCTTCTTTAACTTTATTTTCTTAAGCAATTAGATTAGAGTATATCTGATATATTATTGTACAGATTTTGTCCTGATAGGAGGTAGAACTATCAGAAGAATCTACTGTTTTAAGAGGTCTTAAAGAGCATGTAGCCAGTTATTTAGGGAAAAATAAAACCAAGACACCACACAAAAAAAAAATTCCCTCAGATTTGGCCACAGCTCAGAAACCGAGGGTTTGATATCAGGACCCAACAGAATTACACTGCCCTGAGGATAGTTTCTCCTGTTTCAGAGAACTCAAATCTGACCTAAACAGAAGTTCAGCTTTCCCACATGGTCCTAATACAGAATAGTTTTGCACTGTGTTTACATTACTGATTTAATTTCTTAAAATACCTTTTTTTTCTATTAATTTACATCATGATTATTTACATTATTCTTTAATTCCACAAATTCTGTCATACAGGTTTTTTTGAGAAAGTGTATAAGAAATATTTTGAATTTAATCTTGCACATATGTCCAAAGTCACAAAAGGAAGCTTGTGTATATGAAAGCTATTGCATTTAAAATTCTCATGTATAGTTTTCCAAGAACTGTAAGATTCCATCACTAGATTCTCAAGGGTTTTTGTGAATTTAAATATATTCACAATTCTCCAAAATCTTACGTCACGAAATTGGGTTTCTAGTGTTTGAAGGCTGTGCCATGGTTTTATTTGTTTGTCTTGTATTTTTTGGAGCTCTTTTTTATTCAATTATAGATGAAGACCATTCAGTTCCAGTGTTTGGATATGTTGGAGATTGTCTCTCTTCTATTGTTTAGATAAGTACTTCTTTCCTCTTCACCATGGCTTTGGGAATAGAAGTGCTACTGTGACAATATGGCACCATTTCCTGAAATATTGAAGGATCCAAAGTATTCATGCAACTTGTGAACAGTAATTAAAAAAAAAAAATCCCCAAAATTATGATTTGAAAATAATTAACTTAAAATTTCAGATTTCTAAATATTCCATGCTTTTACTTTATAAAACTACATATATATTCGAACCGTATAAACAAACAAACAAACAAACAAAGCCAGCTTATACAAGTGAGGTAACAGATAAAATGCATCTCTAGTAAGGCAGTGCTTGTATTTCTGTCCTGCCCAATCCTGATATTCATTATTCTACCTTCCTAATTAGTTTTATTCTATGGGTTACTGTAAAAGGAATTTCAAAACAACAATGAAAACTTATTTACTTTAAAATACTTTCTCCAATACTTATATCTATTTTTATATTTAAATAATTACAATGGGATCTACCTATTAAAACCATAAAATAACTCCATACGCAACATCTTAATGTACAAGTAGACACATAATAATGTACAAGTAGACACATAATTTTATTATTTCAGAGAAACTTACTAGATTGTCTCAAATGGCAGATACATAAAAGTGAATAAAATATTAGTTCCTATAATAATATAAGTTTAAAGGAGTTACTCAGCTGAAAACTGATAAATGCGGAGGTATTCAAAAATTTATTTGTCTATTTCTATAATTAAAAATGGTATGGTATATTCAATTCTATTCCAGTCAGAAAGGAAGTGACCTTCTATCTTGCACCTTGAGCAAGTATACCATTTTGAGGGGCACTGGGTAATGACCTTTACTTCCTTCCATCATATTCCATGTAGGATTTGGAACAATCTATATTTTAAAAATGTCTGCCAGACTCAGAACTAAATGTCAATTACATTGAAGAATGTCCTTATGAATTCTGATGGAATGAGGCCTGTACATCTCCACTACCTCCAGTTAGCTGAGTCTCAGAAGCACTAAAGCAGATATTTCGGCATCAAAACCATTTAGTGATAAATTATTTTAGCTGTTAGTAGGTACTGCTATCAAGTACAATATCAACTAATTAACTCCAACATAAGCAGGTCTTTAAATTGAAATAATAAAAGATACAGTATCCATACTATCTACGAGTATTTAATTATGTTTTAGTGGTTTTACTTTGGAAAAGCTTTATAAGGTCCTGATAAATGCCCATTAGGAGTTGGATGCTATTAAATTGCATATTATGAGTTACCTCAAACAAGTGTAATTTGTGCCTTTCAAGATTGCTCCATGATGGAAACTAAAACAAGGACAGTGAGAATGATCAGAAGAAGATTCCATTCAAAAATCAAACTGCTGAATCTAATCTAAAATGCTAATTTAATTGTACCTTTGATGTAAGCAGAAACTTACAAGACCTTATTATATAAGACATAAATAGATACAGAATCAGCCATAATTAGGTGTCTAATTGGATAGTGAAATTTGTGAGGTGGAACAAGTTAAAGGAATAGAATTTCATCTAGCCAAGAGATGTACAAGCAAGTTGGGCGTACTTGTACTTGTATGCCTAACTTAGTAATTGGGAGTAATTCACAAAATTAATAATTAATAATTCATGAAATCAATTAAACTAAAATGTCTTCTGACCCTGACTCCTAGAAATCATAATTCTTTCAAGTAATTCTTAAAAGTCTTTGAAAAGAGAAAATTCTTTAAAATTCTTTGATTCTATAAAGAATTCAGAGTTCTGTCATAGCCCTGAATGCATTGTTCTAACATAAATACTCAGTTTACCTCACTGGACTTTCTCTCATCTTCCAATTCATTAATTCCAAAACTTAAATTTCAGAATAGCTGATCATCCAAAATACTATCCATTTACACGTTTTCAGAGCTTACCATCTTTACAAGAAAGAAGTTCAACACAAAGGAAAGACAACAGAAATAGCAACCACTTCAAACCTGACTTGCCCTTGCTACTCCTCCCATTTCGTTTTATGAACATTGCCCAATATTTCTCTAATGAATACATCCTCTCAGGGATCTAAGTGAAGGCAATTTATATAAAAAAATTATCCCATATTCTGGATTGATGGGGGGGAACCCACAAAATAAAATGAAACCAAAACAAACCAAAAAAAACCCCAAAACAAGCCCCACCACACAGTATCTGTCCCACTGAATGCTTGATGCATTCAAGTGCTATTTAGTGAACTAGTGTAAACTACCATTGTAAGACAAGAAAGAAATACAGGCTCAATATCTAGGCACGCAATCACAAAATTGATTATATGGAGATGCTGTTGTGAATGTTCACCCTTTCTGTATCCTTCTACCTATTCATATTTGATTAATTTTATTCTTGCAGAACTATAGCTTCTAAGAATAAATGTAACTCATGAATAAAACAAGACATAGTAGTACATTATAAGAACAGACAATAATCCTGTGCCTTCTGCAAACTAAAATTGTTGCAAGCAAAATTAATTTTACTAGAAAAGAATCCTGTAAATAATAGAATCAACAACTTAACCTGTGCAGATTATTTGGAGTTCAGATCACTCAGCTATGTTTCAAGTTTTGCTATATTAACAAATTCTTAAACTTGTTTATACTATTTATTTTTCTTGCCCCTTTCAACAGCTGGAATGCGGAAATCCTTGTTCTTAATGGCCACCATACAACAGAGTACTAAGATCTTTCTGTCTTAGTCTACAAGATATTAAGAGCGAAGTGCACTCATGCCATACCACTATGGGGCTTAATAGACATGGAAAGCCAAAGGAAAGTTATGGACAGAAAAAAAGCCAACAAGTCACATTGTACAGGTTTACTCTCAGTACACTTATTCACTCCATTTTCCCATTCTCAGCAACATCAGCTCCATTTCTAATACACGCAGTCACTGGTTTAACTTTTGTCTTTCCCTTTCTGTTGAATAATCACACTTTCTATTAGCTGGTTTGGGTGGTAGGCAGAAATCATTCAATTAAAAAAATTCTTACAAGAATACATGCAGCTCTGTTAAATGTAGTATAAGAATAATACACATAACTAATTCTGTAATAATATAGAACTGCATATGTATGTATGTATATGTTGTACTTTAGTCTTTGGTTGACTTTGCTGTTCATAGTCTATAAAAACTGCCTATTCTCCCAGAAATGTCAAATAGGAACAGCTGTTTTATATTGGGCATTATGCACTTGAAGATCATAAAGAACATTATTAGGTAAGTTGTCCTTTGTCTTGGCTCAAGCTCAGCAGAAATTCGAGTTCTTCACTTGCAGTGTTTTTTTTTTCTGTTGTGATAGGCATAATTAATTTTCAAAAAAAGTTGGAAGTATTCATTTGTTTTACACATTTAGCTTTAAATAATCAAAGAATTACTTCATTTTAATATTTTTCAATATTAAATACCATAAAATAAAGGTAAAACTATATGCCAAAACCCAACTGCTGTAAGAACACAGCAAATAAAAGCTGTGCAGTTTCATGTGACATAAGACCTTTAAAAGAATAAATTAACTTTTTTCTATTTTTTTTAAATTCAGCTTGCATTTTCCTGTTTTTAAAACTGAAAGAACTGGAAATAGAATTCATCCACTAATATGAAAGAAAAACATTTCATAATATTGTCTTAATTTTTGGTACACCATTACATGTGCTTCCAGTGTTGTATCATTACCTTTGTAGTTAACCTTGAAACCAATTGATCCCACACTTTCATCCGTTTGAAGGTGCAACCACATCTGATTGCTCATGCTCACAATTAAGTCTGGTACAAAGCTCCCAGTTAACCTATAGATAGAAAAAAAAAATCTGTAAAGCCATTTAAGTAACTAGATTTTTTTTCTCTTTTTGTAAGGAATCTAAACAACTATTTAGCATTTTTTATGTTTTATAAATTCATTGCATTCAGCTCACACTAATTTAGTTATCTCCCAGCTGGCTAGCCAAGACAGCTCTCAAGTTTCCAATGACTGCAAATTTGATTGCAGCCTATAAACACACGTAACTACTACTCACGTTGTGTTGAAATATTTCAGTTGCTGGTCCAGAAAGTCACGTAACTTCCCTAATCCTGAACCTTATCTGGCAGCCCTGTGTGCATGACTCGGGTACGTGCAGGCATATCAAAGGCACTAGAAGCCCATAATGAGGCATTACACTGATTCTTTGATTTCTCTGGTATACAACTACTCACTTTGGAATACATGCCTTGCATGTTGAAAAGGAAGCTGCTATTCTTATATAGCAACACTATTATGATGGTCCATGTGTTGCCTGCACTCTCTCTCCTCCCCTCATCACCTCTACCACAACAATGGAAGAACAGTCTGACGTCTGCTTCTTCATTAAGAAAAATAACAAATGTCACAACTTTAAACCCTTCTAATGTTGGTTGCAGGATGGTGATTAATTAGAAAGAACTAAACTTGATTTTTCTTTTTTATTTTTTTTCACTTTTCATATTGTTTGCAAAAATTTGCAAGTCAATGCAACCCTAAATATTCATTCTGTTTACTGAATGAAATAATATGATAGCAAAAAGGAAATGTTGGGAAAGCTGCAGTTTTATGTCATATTACATTTTTTTCCCAAAACTTTGTCTCAAATTTGGTAAGAGTTTATCATCTGGAACAGAATGCTGAAAAGTTCGAAAACATTTTCCATTCTTGTAAAATGGATCATAAGCACAAGACTGCATAAGAGTGCAAACTGTTAGTTCATTTTTTTCACAGTTGTAACCATTTTTTAAAGATAGCTGAAACTTCAAATGGACTATTTTAAATACATTTTGCAGTTAATTTTAGTTCTCCCCTCTGGTCTTTTTTAGCTTGTTTCTGTATGAAATGCTCTACTGTGGGAGAAATTCATGTCTGTTTCCCACATCTGTGTTCACAGATGGAGCTACTACAAAGCCTCTTGCCAGAACAGAACAAGTAAATGCCTGGCCAAAACGTATTAACTGCTCATTCCTGCACTAAGGGAAAGTGTCGTCAGTGAGTTCAGTCTTTGCCAAACTAGTAGATTAACAGGATGTTCCTCAGAAACAACACTGATGTAATGGCTAACAGTGTTTTGTAATTGTAACTGGTGATTGACAGTATATTTTTTGAATATTAAGGCCATTGAGAATATTTATCTCTGTTGTGTCAGACAGAATAATTCCTATGATAAACACTTATCACAATAAATCACTTGTTGCTCTATTTTTAAGTCCTTCAGGATCCCTGTAAGAGAGTTGGGAAGGGGCCACAGAGTAATGAGATTCAGAAAAAATGGCATTTAAGAATTATTTAAGATAATAACACAATTCTTAAGTTGTGAATTATTCTTTCTTTCTTTCCATGGATTCATGTGGCTTCCTCTACCCTGGATTCACTACCTGGATTTCTCTCCTGGAAGCAAGTTCTTACACCTTCCTTTTCAAAAGATGAACAGTGAACACTGTCAGCAGTAGAAATGGAAGTATGTGATTATGAAGTCTCTCTTTTTATTAAAAAGCCTAACAGTTACAATACTCAGCAGGGTGTTTTCCACCTCTTCCTCTACGACTCCAGAACTACACCTCCCACATGCTAGTGACACACATTCTCCCCCTGAGAGAGTACACTGAAGGTTGGATTAGAGGATATTCAGAAGATTCCAACACTCTCCATTTGCAGAAGACAGTCTGTAATATGGGAGATTGGATGCATGCACACCCAACACAGCAAGCATACGAAAAGATTAAGAATGGGTTTCATGTCTTGTGCACTGGATTTTCCAAACGTGTGTTACAGGAATCCGTGCCCAGATGCATATTGCGTTTAAAAGTCACCTGCAGCAACTGTCAGACTACCTGCTGAAAGCAAACTTCCAAACATCCTGAAAAAGTGCTGGGACTGATGTATGAAAGAGCATCCACCATTTATTTTCCTTCTACCCCTCTATCCCTTGGTAATAACGCTTAACACATGCCTTCATATCAGTCATCTTATCAAAGAGACAAAAAAATGTATAGCTTTCAGTTCACCTGTGTGCCAGACTCACCCTAGGGTGGAGCAAACTCACATTTTTGGGTCCACGTATACATAGGCTCAGAACTACAGGCACTCAGGGAAACTTAATGACAAGTACTGAAAAGGCTTTGCAGTTTAGCTACTTCTGTGATTAACATCCACAGAGTAGGAATAATCAGGACTGCAATTATCAATTTAGGAAGCATAGTTCTATTGAAATGCCACTTAACTTCAGTTTTCAGTTGTGAACCTTCCTATCAAGCAGTGCCCAGTAAAACCAGAGGATTAAGCACTTGGATAGGTTCCCTGATTAACTGATAAATTGGAAGATAAATGTTTTGACATTATCAACATGTAAACCAGATATATTCAAACTAATATTCTTCAGCAATTTTCTGGAGGAAAGATAATTATTTTAAAATTTTAAATCCAAAAATTAAATGATACAACAGCTGATTTATTTGTTATGCATCATATCTCAGACAAAGTCTGCATGGCCCACAGGAGAAAAGATTTACATGCTTTTTACAGTACTCGATTATGTTCCATCTTCTATGTAATTTTTTATGCATTTCAATCCTAATAACTTCACCATTGTTACTTCTGATCACAGAATAATCATTCCACTGGTAAACAAAAATAATATACTTGTGATTTATATACATTTTGATTATACAATGTTACTTAATATTAAAACCCCATTAATTAATGAGGTACCTCTTTTCTGCTTTTCCAGGATCACTATAGTAATAATTCTTTAAAATTATTTACCTAGTTATTTACAGAACAGATTCTCTTATCATATGTTAACACTTGAAAATTCTAATTAACTTTTTTATTAAAGAAAATTTTTCAGAATTCCTTTACATTTGTGACAAGTTTAATACTGTATGTTCATCATTTCTCCCCAACTAAGTGTTGTCATCAGAAATACTTTTATAAAATACTAACATGTTCAATGAATTACAAGCTGGACAGAATGTTTTACCACATTACTCAAAATTTAAAATATTATTTTACTGTGCCTCAATGCATACTGTAATTCAGTAATAATACTTCAGTTAAATTTTAATGAGACCTGGTGAATTGGTACTTAATAAAGGTTCTTTCTACATGAGAGAAGATTCCATATAGTTTAGGAATCTAAGAATAGCAAAATTGAATTCCAGCATTATCAGAAATATATTTTTAATGATTGGTACTGCCTATAAAATAAAAATTACAGTATTTCCTCACTTCTCACATTTATTATTAGAAGCAATTAACACATCTACAATCCACTGAAGAGACTTTGCATTACCCTAAAGCAACTGAACCTGAAATACTTGTGCAAATCCTGGTCTTCTCATTGCTAAGAGTCAGATATTTAGGCTGGAAAAGACCTTTAAGATCATCAATTACGACTGTTAATCAAACACTGCCAAGTCTAGCACTAAACCATGTAATTAAACCACATCTACACATCTTCTAAACACCTCTAGGGATGGTGACTCCACCACTTCCCTGGGCAGCTTCTTCCATCATTTGACATTGGAACAATGTCCCATGAATGCTTCTAACACTGGTCAGGAAAAAAAGGCCATGGAGAGTGTGACCACCTTGATAAATGAGAAGGGAGAACTCGTGACAATGGATATAGAGAAGGCTGAGGTACTCAATAAGTTCTTTGACTTAAGTCTTCACTGGCAGTCTGGCTTCCCATTTCTTTCCCCTACCCTCTAGGCGGGAGCTGGGGGAGAAGGTCACTCCCACTGTAAGCAAGGAGCAGGTTTGAGATTATTTGACAAAACTGAAAAGCCAAAAGTCTATGGGGCCTGAAAACGTGCATCCAAGATCCTGGAGAAACTGGTGGATGTTGTTGCCAGGCCACCCTCCATCATATCTGAAAAGTCATGGCAGTCAGCTGAAGTCCCTGGTTACTGGAAAAAGGGAAACATCATTCCCATTTTTAAAAAGGAGAGAAAGGAAGATCCAGCGAACTACAGACCCGTGAGCTTCACCTCTTTGTTTAACCTCCAGCAGATCAACACACCTGACCAACTTGGTGTTGTCTGCAAACTGACTGAGGGTGCGCTCAAACCCTTGTCCTGACCATTGACAAAGATATTAAACAAAATAGAACAGAACAAAAAAGATAGAATGATTACAAAACCAATTAAAAAACTAGAAGGTCAGATAATCTATCTTCTGAATGACAAATCTGAGGGGGAATTCATGATAAAAATCTGCAAATCCTGAAAAAGCTGTATGTTCTGTTCAAAGCTGTAAAACTACTAATATTAATGAGGTGAAATTAGGACAGAGAAAGAGGCAAACCTTGGTTTCAGGGTACTCAAGCAAACTAATTCTTGATATCATTCTAATGGTGAATAATGGAAAACTGCAATACACAAAGTTGTTTTAATACATTTCCATTAAATATGCCATAGTGAATATAATTCTAAGGAATCCTAATTTTGCTATTCTTTTTTTTTTATGATTAAACATATTTTGTACTAAACTTTTCTCACATTTCCTTCTGTTCGTATCTGTGTTTTAATTTCTAACTCATTTGAACTAATGATAACATGAGGTACTTCCTGGAGGTCAGTTTATTTAAAAATAACAAGTAAATAATATTTGGCCTCTAAAAAAATTATTTTCTAAATATTAGACAATCCCTTACAAGCAAAATATGGTTTCTAAGCAATAAATCACACTTTCGGTTTGGATTTTTTTTTTCATAAAATTGATTCCCATTTGAAAAAAACTAAATACAATGTAATTTAAGAGGCATTCATTTCTCCTAGAAAATACTGAATTGTTTACTCAGAACAGAACTGGAGCTACATAAAATGACAGACAACAATACTAATTACAGTGTTCTGTATATTTTCAAGTGACTGTGGAATGAACAAAAATTAGTGCCACAAGTTTAGTATTTGAGAAATATGGATTCTGAAGTTAATCGGTGATTGTTAAGTATATCGGTGATATGTCTAGATATCTGGGCTCACATATTCTAAAAGAATGTCAATGGATGATAAGAATCTTATTCAATATTCAGTGCTTCTTTGAAATATGTGGTTTAAGTAATATCCTATTCAGCCTTTCTCTGTAGTAATTTTCATCACTATATTAACTTGCTTTTTGAGTTATCCATGATAGTCAATAAGCACTTAAAGGTCAGCATTCTATAGCATATCTTTTGTCATGTTAACCTTGCTAGGAGATTGTAAAAGTTTGTGTATAAGTTGTCCATTTATCTATTTTCAATTATGTTCTTACACACTTTCAATTTGAGAACACACTTATAAACGTGGCACAGTAGCACCTAAAATTTACGTCTACACATGAATGTCCAGACTATGCATCTTAAAATCTTCTAATTTTAGCTTTTCTTTTTCTTTTGTGATGTCTAGCTCATCTCTTTCTGAACTTAGAGCAGTAATTATGTAACAATGTATCTAAACTGTCACCTTCAGTAATTTTAGAATCTCAGTAAGATTAGTTTTTGTTATTTACCTGATCCTAATAATTATTTAGTCTCACCAAAACCACACTAATTACATTCTTCAATGCATACAAATTGTAAATGCAAAATACTTACACTTGAAGCACAGTTTTAGGATCACCCACTTCTCCTCCGTCACCAATCGTCAGTGTGTCATAACCAATCTCCAGATCAAATTCTTCAAAATTTATCTGAATAACCTAGGAAATAAAATAAATAAATATATTTTAGAAATAAATAATTGTAGTTGAGAGAAGAGTCTGTAAATAAGATTTTCATCAGTGTAAATAAAATATATCTTCTAATTAATAATTGCACGCAACTTTAGCATATTCTACAATAAATTATTGTAATTAACCCAAAGGGTTTGGTTCATAATAACTTAAAGGTATCATCACTCTGCTGACTTCCTTAAAGCACCATAATTTTACTTATTTATGTAGGTTACATGTTTATTACAGTTCTGGATAATTGCATTAGATTTTGATTAATATATACTCAAAGGGCAATATAACTAATTGCACTTTGTGCAATACAACTGTCTTCAAATACCAACTAAATAATTGTACCTCACTGACTAAATGCAGCGAAGGTGAAGAATATAATTTACTCCTGACATCTGTAATCTGGCTCAAGTAGGATAGAGAGGCATCAAAAGTAAAAGTAATTTTCTTAGTAAAATAAAAGTATCAGAAACATGGCCATTTTTAATATCCTGTACGTTAAATCACTGTATGCATATTTATGCTGAAGGATAAAAAATTCAGCTGCATTTTAAGAAAACAATGAATTTTTCACTTAGAGCAAAATTCAGCCATATTATTAGAAAAGAAAATAAAGCACATTGTTGCTACCCAAGTACTAATCATGGTTACTCTGTCGCTATGTAAAATAATAAAAGTTTCTCAAACTTTCATATAGATAAAAATGACAAAATATTTATATGCAAGAATTTTTAATGCTTTAATAAATTGCCTTTAATGACAGTTATAATTGAGAACTGAGAGTGTTTGTGGTTAAAGACGTGGATTCTGATGGATTAATATCAAGTCCTTGAAAGCTCATATTACTTTGTTACACTGGGGTTCTGGCAATTAAAGAAGGACATGTTTCTATGAACAAAAGCCAGGACAGGAAAGCTGGAAAACTGATGTATGTTATGAGGATTGTAACTTGGTCCAAAGGGAAGAGAAACACTTTCCTTTAGAGGTGTAAATGGGAATATAAATACACTGAGGAACAGTCAGTTTGGCATATTCACATATATAAATATGTTTGCCCATGTGTATGTGTGTATCATAGCCCAGGGACTGCAGTCAAGTACAGAGAGTCAAGAGGGCACAGATAGACAGGGCATAGGAAATTGTGTAGGGAAGAAGCTTTGCTTTAATTGAGTAAAGCAGAGAAAACCACTCATAAATCTTCTTAATCTTAGTTTAAAAAAATATTTTTGATAGTTTGTGCTGTTCTAGTCACAAAATTTGTAAGCCTAAACATAAGAATTTAAACAGAAATCCACATCTAGATTTAAGGTTGACACATATTCATTCACAATTTAAAAAAAAAAAGTGTCTTACTTTTGGTCTACTTTAAAATTATGTGTAATTAGATGTGCAGTTACATCAGAACAGAACAAAGACTCCACAATAATACAGAGGCAAATAATGCTAGTAGTATTGAATTCAACTTGAAATTATATTGCACTTATTAACAGTAAAATACATTTTTGCAATAACACTGCAGCAAAAACATCAATACTTATGCATAATAGTAAGAAAACCAAGATGTTACAAAATTGCATAATTAATTCATCCTCTGAAATCTTAATCATGTTTTCCACTAAACACACAAAGAAAGTGGAGTGGGCAAACAGGGGCGTGGCACGTCAGTGAGGGCGTGGCACGGCAGTTCCCATAGGCAGGGCAAACAGGCAGGGTAGAAGCCTAAGTTATTTCTGCGGCTTTTTCCTCACAGCTCAACACAGTCATGCCTCCCAAAAAAATGAAAGCTGTTGCTCCTATTACCAGTAGAGGGGTGTCAATACAGACAGAACCCTCTAAAAAGGATGCAGCCACTCAGGCCTCTGGCTGCATAGACTGTTTGAGCCTAGAACTGCTACCAGAGGACAGCGTGAGAAACACCTGCATACGATGTGAGCAGGTGGATGATTTGCTATGTCTGGTGGCAGAGCTAAAGGAAGAGGTGGAAAGGCTAAGAAGTATAAGGGAGAGTGAAAGGGAAATTGACTGGTGGAGTCACACCCTTTCGATTCCTAAGGAAGCCCAGCAGGAGGCGGTGAAGCCCAGCCCCCCCTGCCATCAGGCAGACAGAACGGACAATATGGATGGGGAGGAATGGAAACAGGTGCCTGGTCGTAGAGGCAAAAACACCCCCTCTCGACCCCTTTCACCTGCCAGGGTGCCCTTAAAAAACAGGTATATGGCCCTGGTTTCAGAAAGTCTGATGGAGGACAGTCAGGAGGAAGATCTGTCTACAAGGTCTTCTGGTTACCCCCGGTCTACTGGATCTGTTACAACTACAGGTAAGAGGAAAAAGAGAAGGGTTATTGTAATTGGTGACTCCATTTTGAGGGGAACTGAGGGCCCTATATGTCGGCCAGACCCATCCCACAGGGAAGTTTGCTGCCTTCCTGGGGCCAGGGTGAGGGATATTACGAAAACACTTCCTAAGCTTATTCAACCCTCAGACTATTACCCGCTGTTGGTTGTCCAGGTTGGAAGTGATGACATCAATAATAGGAGTACCAGGGTAATTAAAAAAGATTTTAAGGCTCTGACCCGATCACTTCATGGGACAGGAGCACAGGTAGTAATTGGCTCAGTTCCTGTGCTAGCTGGGATGAATGAGGAGATAAATGAGGAGAGGTTTAGGAAAGCACAGCTTACCAATAGGTGGCTTAGAGGATGGTGCTATCGTCAAAATTTTGGGTTTTTTGATCATGGGGCAAACTCCATGTTGCCTAGTCTTGTTAAACCAGATGGGCTTCATCTATCTGGGAAGGGCAAAAGAACTGTAGCCCGTAAGTTGGCAGGGTTAGTTAGGAGGGCTTTAAACTAGGTTTGAAGGGGGAAGGGGCGGCAACTGGGCTCTCCAGAAATAAGCCTAAGGGTGTAGTGCCTGAGTTGAGAATAAAATCAATGGCCCAGCTGAAGTGCATGTACACCAATGCACGCAGTATGGGAAACAAACAAGAGGAGCTGGAAGCCATAGTGCAGCAGGAAAACTATGACATAGTTGCTGTCACAGAAACGTGGTGGGATGACTCACACGACTGGAGTGCTGCTATGGGGGGCTACAAGCTCTTCAGAAAGGACAGGCAGGGTAGGAGAGGTGGAGGGGTGGCTTTATATGTTAGAGAGTCCCTTGACTCTGTTGAAGTTGAGGTCAGCAGTGACAAGGTTGAGTGCCTGTGGACCAGAATCAGGGGGAAGGCCAACAAGGCTGACATCCTTGTGGGTGTCTGTTACAGACCGCCCAACCAGGATGATGAAGGAGATGAATTATTCTACAAGCAGCTGGCAGATGTCTCAAAATCTCCAGCCCTTGTGCTCATGGGTGACTTTAACCTGCCGGATATCTGCTGGGAGCTTCATACTGCAGAAAAGAGGCAGTCAAGGAGGTTCCTGGAGTGTATAGAGGATAATTTCCTTCATCAACTGGTAAATGAGCCTACCAGGGGTAAGGCCCCACTAGACCTACTGTTTACAAACAGAGAGGGGCTGGTGGATGATGTAGTGGTTGGAGGCCGCCTGGGGCATAGTGACCACGAAATAATAGAATTTTCAATCCTTAGGGATGTAAGGAGAGCCATCATTAAAACTTCTACTCTGGACTTCCGGAGGGCAGATTTTGGCCTATTCAAAAAACTAATTCAGGGCATACCCTGGGAAACAACCCTTAAAGGCAAGGGGGTCCAGGAGGGATGGACATGCTTCAAACAGGCAATTTTGAGCGCACAGGAACAGGCTATTCCAGTGTGCCGAAAGGCCAGCCGGAGGGGAAGACGGCCGGCTTGGTTAAATAGGGAGGTTCTGAAAGAAATCAGGGATAAAAAGAAAGTTTACAGACTGTGGAAAAAAGGGCTGGCTACTTATGAAGAATTTACGAAGAGAGCTAGGTCATGCAGGAAAAAAATTAGGGAAAGAAAAGTGGAATTTGAAGTTAATTTGGCTAATTCAGTTAGGGATAACAAAAAGTCCTTTTATAAATACATTAATAGCAAAAGAAGGGGCAAGGAAAACCTCAATTCTCTGTTGGACTTGGAGGGAAATATAGTTAACAAAGATAAGGAGAAGGCTGAGGTACTTAACACCTACTTTGCCTCAGTTTTTAGCAGTAAGACAGGTGGCCCTCAGAACAACTGGCCTCTAGAGCAGATAGACAGAGACAGAGAGCTGAATAGCCCTCCTGTATTCCAGGAGGATGTAGTTAGCGACTTACTGAGCCAGCTGGATCCTAACAAGTCTATGGGACCAGACGGGATCCATCCCAGGGTGATGAGGGAGCTGGCAGAAGAGCTTGCCAAACCGCTCTCCATCATCTTCCAACAGTCCTGGCTCTCTGGGAAGGTCCCAGATGATTGGAGGTTGGCGAATGTCACCCCAATCCACAAAAAAGGCTGCAAGCAGGACCCTGGCAACTACAGGCCTGTCAGCCTGACCTCGGTGCCTGGCAGGGTTATGGAGCAGATCATCCTGAGTGCAATCACACAGCACCTTCAGGATGGACAAGGGATTAGACCCAGCCAGCATGGGTTTAGGAGGGGCAGGTCCTGTCTGACCAACCTGATCTCTTTTTACGATCAGGTGACCCACCTGGTGGATGAGGGGAAGGCTGTGGATGTGGTCTATCTAGACTTCAGCAAGGCCTTTGACACTGTCTCCCATAATATACTCCTGGAAAAGCTGGTAGCCCATGGCTTGGACAAGTGTACCCTCTCCTGGATTAGGAGCTGGCTGGAGGGTCGGGCCCAGAGAGTGCTGGTGAATGGAGCTGCATCCAGCTGGCAGCCGGTCACCAGTGGTGTTCCCCAGGGGTCTGTGTTGGGTCCAGTCCTGTTTAATATCTTTATTGATGATTTAGATGAGGGGATTGAGTCCATCATCAGCAAATTTGCTGATGACACCAAACTGGGAGGGAGTGTCGACCTGCTGGAAGGCAGGAGGGCTCTGCAGAGGGATCTGGATAGACTTGAGAGATGGGCTGATTCCAATGGGATGAAGTTCAATAAAGCCAAGTGCCGGGTCCTGCACTTTGGCCACAACAACCCCCTGCAGCGCTACAGGCTGGGCACAGAGTGGCTGGAAAGCAGCCAGGCAGAAAGGGACCTGGGGGTACTAATTGACAGGAAGCTCAACATGAGCCAACAGTGTGCCCAGGTGGCCAAGAAGGCCAATGGGATCTTGTCCTGTATCAAAAATAGCGTGGCCAGCAGGAGCAGGGAAGTGATCCTTCCCCTGTACTCTGCGTTGGTGAGGCCACACCTTGAGTATTGTGTTCAGTTCTGGGCCCCTCAGTTCAGAAAGGATATTGAGGTGCTGGAGCGGGTCCAGAGAAGAGCAACAAGGCTGGTGAAGGGACTGGAGCATAAGTCCTATGGGGAGAGGCTGAGGGAGCTGGGGTTGTTTAGCCTGGAGAAGAGGAGGCTCAGAGGTGACCTCATCACCGTCTATAACTACCTGAAGGGAAGTTCTAGCCAGGTGGGGGTTGGTCTCTTCTCTCAGGCACTCAGCAATAGGACAAGGGGGCACGGGCTTAAGCTCCGCCAGGGGAAATTTAAGTTGGATATCAGGAGAAAATTCTTTACAGAGAGAGTAATCAGGCATTGGAATGGGCTACCCAGAGAGGTGGTGGATTCACCATCCCTGGAGATTTTTAAACGCAGATTGGACGTGGCACTGAGTGCCATGATCTAGTAAATGGACTGGATTTGGACCAAGGGTTGGACTCGATGATCTCGGAGGTCTTTTCCAACCCAATCGATTCTGTGATTCTGTGATTCTGTGATCTAATCTCCCTATCAGATATTTCTTGGTAAGTGGAACAGTATTTTTTTTTAATTAATATCCTTTCAGATATTTTATTTTACTTGAGTACCACCAAATTGATACAAAGCATCTGTCTTCTTGTAGTTGAAGCACTTGTCTTTATAAGCTTTGTCAGAAAGCTAAAACAGATTTTGTTAGCACAATCAACAATAACCCATACTACGTGTATTTCATCAGAAAGGAGAAGATAGAGGTTAAGGAAAATGTCAGTTTCAAGACACCTTTTTTTTTTATTAGGATCGACAAAAAAAGATTTTTCATTTCACTGGAGAAATGTAAGACCTTTTTCATTCCTTTTTAGCAATGCTCAAAAATAAAAAAGTAACAGAACTCCATGAAAATATCTGACTCATTAGGGAATACTGTGAAACATGAAAAAAATAACTAAATTCGATTTTTGTGTTTAAATCATAAGCTTCAGCTTCAATTTTTCCACCGCTGTCTAGTGAATTCTCAAATTATTGATGATTCTGCTGTGATCTGGCTGCTCTGATATAACCTTTCTTTTTTCTGCACTCTGAAATTATTTTCTGAGATAAGAAAGCTTTTTTATTTTTAATCAAAATAAATGTACATGAAAAAGAAAAAGTTTATTATTTGTTTTTTCTCGATTAATATTTTTCAGTAAAATGATGTTTTGTTACAAGGTTTCCGGCTCACTCTTTTTGTAACTCACCTAAAACTGTGATAATGGGATAGGTATGACATTGGAAAGTGTAGTTCCATAAAGCCACACATGCATAGATTAGTCTATATCTGTCTCATATCATATTCTGTGAAACAGTCACATTTTTGAGAAAGAAGTAGCAATGATGTTATTAATAACGGCAATGATTTAAGAATATATTAAAAACCAAAATATGCTATAGCAACTGACTATAAATCTGGAATATTAACATGTGATAATCTTATTCTTGTAGTTCTATTACCATGATTTCTTCTTAAAAGTTTCTAAGTCAACTGAAAATTAGAGAATGCTGCAACTTTGTGCAAAACTGACAGTGGTAAATCAGAACCAGAAACAGCAATCACCAAATAGGACCATATTTTATGTATAGCAAAAAATGAAACATTATTCCTTGAGACAGTAAATAATTTTGTTTACCAGGCATACCCTTGACAGAAGAGGATTAAAACCAACTACTAATAGCTACTCTATAGTAGCTACTATATAGTATCAATACTAATAGCTACTCTATAGTATCAATGAAGTACTTCATAATTCCAGGTAATTAAAAGGTAAGCAAGGTGTATGTAAGAGTTAATACATAACCCAATTCAACTGAGGTTTCACATACCAAACCTGAGATGATTTAGAGCACAAACTTTGGAGTTTGCCATTTATTTAACAAAAATGCTTGTCAACTGATATTGAAGACATTGAGTTTTAGGGGAATTTGCACAAATGGAGCAAGAGCAAAGCTGTCAATATACAACATGAAACAGTCAGAAAACCAATTTGCTACATAGCAAATATTTTCATATTGCAACTGTAAAAAAACTGTATATTTTTTGGAAATTCATCCTTTGCTGTTTACCTTTGACATGCAACGTACGCACACAATGTACAATACAAAATGTGCTTGAAATCTTTGCAAATATGCCAACAAGCAAGAAAATAAGTGATACCTTAGTGATATGTTTTTAGAGTCCTTGTTTTACAATGTCAAATTTAGTTTGATCACGTTCAAAGACAGCTGGATTTGCTGTGCTTATTATATTGACTATTCCCTTTAGAATACTGAAAAGGTGTTTGATGATACCAGCATTAAAAGCTGAGTGTACCGAAGCCTTTAAAAATAAAACCTGAAATTTAGGTAAGACGAGTAAATAACTTAAAACATTTTAATAAAATTTCCAAAAATTCTGTTTTTACCAGTCATTTAACAGTCTGTATGCTCATTCTCTGAAAAAGTTAAAAATGGCAAACCAAAGGTAGGTGGCATCCTTGAATTAGTTTAACATTAGAGAAAAACCTTAAGGTAATTCTAGATCTTAGTCTGTTGTTCATAAGAATAAACACTTCAGGGAAAACTGTGATGATTTATTACTATATACCACATACTTTAAATCAGACTAACTACTAAATTCTGCTATTGATCTGGTTAGTAGATGCATAGTAATCAGAAGCACAGGGGCAAGTATTCTTTCTTGATCTATAAATTCAAGTAAAATCTTTTTTTCCAGTTTCCCAGAGCAAGACAAAACCATCATTAATATAAATGAAATAAGACCCATTGTTTTTATTGATCCATATAAGCAGCAAGCTATAATATATTTATGCATTTATTGTATTTATTCACTGCCCCAAAATCTCATTCAAAGCTGAAAAAAATAAGTTAAAAATGCAGAGGGACCACAAAATGTTTTTCAGTGGTCAGGAATAATGTCAGGGAACAATACCATGAACAAAAATATTTCACCAATGATACAACTGAGCTACAGGATTCTTAATAAGAGGATGATACTATCAAAAGCGGGTTCTGGAAGACAGGCACCAGAAAAATTTCAAAGATGCAGAATTTCATCTCAGGCATTTTATCACCATAATCTTTATCTATCTTTTTACACATTATGAGTCGAGTAATGATATCAGATATGTATCTGTACAGCTTCAGAACTGAGAAGAATATCTTTAAATTAGGCAACATAATATGTACTATCTTCTTCTTTTTTCAGAAAGAGACGTTCAGTAGTCCCCAAAATTTTGTGCCTTTACAGTAGCATTTGTGATATATCCAGCAGATATCAGACTACTAAAACTAACCTGATACAGGCTAATAATATTTTGAACTTTGTTTCAGTGGATGAAAATAAATATGTCCCTAGACACTACTACAAGGATAAAGGAATCTGGTACTTCCTCCTCCTCCATATACACACATCTATATAAAACCCCAAATTATTAAAAATAAAATATATTGACCTATTTATTCCCTAAAAAAGATATGGATGTAGATAAACAGGAGGCAACATTCTCTTGACATCCCAGCCTGCTCTTGCTATTTATAAACCCAGAACAACAAACAACTTTGAATGTCTGATTTAAATTTAAGTTATAAACCCATAAATAAATAATAATAAAAAGGCAGTAATACTAATAATATTATCCAATCTCAACAGAAAAAAAAAGTCCTATTCAGAAAATAACTTTTTGAAAATTATGATGATGCATTTTGGTCTCTAATAATTTTGTAAGGACTTTTTCAAAGGAATCAGTGGGAGCAGAGATCCATTTACTAACAAATTTCAGTAGATGTATCTTTTTTCTGAGCCTTGGAGTATACCCTTTAGAACCCAATCTTTGGGCAAAATTGAGTCCATTATCCAACTCAGAAGTAAAATGAGAAAAGGTTTTACTGAATTGTTAATGACTACCTCAAGAACTTCCTAGAGCTTTTCAGACAGAGCACATGTTCAGGAAGATATGTTCCAGAAAATGGGCTTTCCCAGACAATTGTTCAATATGTGTATCTAGTTCCTTATTATATAGTTGCATATATTTCCATATGTTCATCTCTTCTCCTGAATCTTCCAATGCAAATGTAACTCTAAAAATATTTTCAGATGTATAATACAGTTTTCACTCCATAAAATATGACATTTTACCAGGAAAATAATGATGAAGTTTCTAAAGGTGTTATGAATCTTTTCTCCTTAGAAGAGTACTTAAAAATTAAGCCAAGATACAGCTTAAATGAGCTACATTCTACCTCTAAAAATTACTAGTGGTTTTCTATAAAATTAAGTTAATTTCATTTTTTATTAAGATATGAGAGAAGAAGATAAAATTTTTGATCTAGACACTGAAGGAAATTACTAGATAGTAACTGTATTAGGTCTGGCTGAGATGGGAGTTCATTTTGTCCACAGCAGCCCTCGAAGTGCCGTGCTTTGCATTGGTAGCTAGAAAGGTGTTGATAACACACCAGCGTTTTGGCTACTGCTGAGCAGTGCTGGCACAACATCCGCACTGTCTCTCAACATTCCTCCCCCATTAAGGGGCTGGCGGTGGGCAAGATCATGGGAGAGGACACAAGTAAACCAGCTGCCCCAAATTAGCCAAAGGGATATTCTATACCATATGACATCAGCTCAGATATAAAAGGTAAGGAAAGGAGGAGGCAGGGGAGGTATTTGTTATTTACAATGTTTGCCTTCTGGAGCAATTGCTCTGTGTGCTGAAGCCCTGCTTCCCAGGAAGTGGCTGAACAGTGCTTTCTGATGGGAAGTAGAGAATAAACGTATTTTTTTTCCTCTTTCTTTTTATTTTTTCTCTTTGATTTCTCTTTTCTTTTTCTCTCATAAACTGCCTTATCTCAACCTAGAACTTGTTTTACATCTCATTTTCCAGCTGGGAAGGGGAGAGATGGAGTGCCTTAGTGGGCACTTGGCATCCAGCCAGGGTCAACCCACCACAGTAACTAACTTTAAAATGGTGTAGGAATGGCATTTGCACCTAAAAGATAGCAAGAGAAGAAATGCTTGAACTTGAAAATTCTACGCACCTCTCTAGTGCCAGAACACTGGTTATTGATCTACCAAGAAATCTATTTCTCCAGACCTTATCTTGCAAAACCCCATGATATGAATGATCCAAACATACTAGCAGCAGCAAGAAATCCACCTCACTGAAATATATCCATAAGATACCTAATTTCTTTAATTTTCACTGTTAACTCTAGGGAAAAAAAAAAAAGCACCTAAAGACTGCTAATAATGTCTTGCCCACCCCTTGCTCATCAATCAAAAAGAATTTTCTGGTCACCTTCTTCACTGGTAGAAGAGAAACTCGCAAGGAGAAGAAAATACATCCTGTTTGTATCTGAGTGTCCTCATATGCCCTCAGGATGGTTAATTGCTTTTGTGATGAGGGTGTCTGAGTACTTCCCAGTAAGTAAATGATACGCATTTATATCTGATGGTATAAGCTAATGAAATGCTGCTGTCTGATTGATAGGCTTTCCCTCCCTAATTTTCCACAGAATCACAGGTCCTTCCATCAAAATAATTGTGTTATTATATATTTGATTATAGAAGAGTAGTTTCAGAAGGGAAATATATTGAATCCATCATTTATTATACAACTGAGTTATAATTTTATTTAAATTATTTATACTAGGAATAATTTTATTTAACATTAATACTACCAATGGAGCAGCTAACTCTGGAAAATATTTTGGACAAGAAAATCACCAGGAGTAGTCAGCATGGCTTTACCAAGAGGAAGTTATGCTTGACCAACTTTGAAAGACTTCTATGATTAAATAACTAACCTGGTGGATGAGAGAAGAGCAGTGGATATTTTCTACCTGGGCTTCATGTAGGCCTTTGACATTGTCAAGATATTAATAGACAAGATGTTGACGTGTGGGTTGAAGAGACAATGAAGTGGATCGAAAACCTGCAGGAAGTCTGGCCCCAGAGCATATTTATCAGTGGCCCAAAATCTAGTTAGAGGGCAGTAACTGGTGATGTATCACAAGGGTCAACAATGGGACAAGTCCTGTTTAACATCTTTATTGGCTGTCTGGATGATGGGGCAGAGTGTACTCTCAGCAAGTTTCACAACACCAGAATTGGAGTAGTGGTTAACATGCCAGAGGATCATGCTGCCATGAAGAGGAACGTCAACAGGCTGGAGAAATGGACCAGTAAGAATCTTATGAAGTTCAACAAATGGAAGTATAAAGTTGGGCCTCTGAGAAGGAAGTACCTCATATACCAGTACACAGTGGGGGTCATCCAACTGGAAAGCAGCTTTGCAGAATTGTACCTGGGGGTTCTGGTTGACATCAGGTTGAACACGAGCCAGCAATGTGCCCTTGTTGCAAAGAAAGCAAACAGTATCTTCAGCTGCATTAAATAAAGAATTATCATCAATATATTTTGCCACTTTCTAAGGAGATATGTTAGGAAAAAACCTGAAATATTTTTGTGGTCTTTTGCTCTAATAACTTTTTTGTTTTAATTTCCACACACAGGAAGACAAAGATGCTCTAGATAGCCTAAAAAAAAAGTGTGATTGGCCAGGACCACTAAACAGATAGTAAGAGGAATAAGCAGGAAAAAATTCAACTGATCTGTAAAACTACAATGAAAAAACTCATGATCATTCTTCCCTTATAAAACTAAGCTCAGTCAGAACTTAAAAAAGGAAAAAAATGATTGTTCTTAAATAGCAAAGTGATTGCAATCATAGGAAGGGACTGAGGACTTATAATTAACTTTCCCCTGCTTCTGTTCTTCCTTCCAGTAGTTACTCAGAAAGGATATCCTTGAATCCAGCATAGAAGTCTGCCCTTCTTAATCCCACACAGGATAAGCCATTTGTTCAAAAAAAAAAGCAGAGAGATCACTAACTGATGTCAGTCTAACTTAATGGGCAGCTACACATCCTGAAGGAAACACAGGAATCATACTGGTGACTTAAGTCTCAGCAGACATTCTTGCAAGTATCACCTTCAGTTTGCATCATAAATGTGTAATAGCTTTACATCAAAAAGTTTTGGGAGTATGGAGGGACTGCAGGAGTCGCTTTGGTGGGAAGAGATTGGCAGCTGCCCCCACGTTGGACAGGGATAGTTCCAGGTGGCTCCAAGACAGACCCACCACAGGTCAAACAGAGCAAATCAGGCAAGCTGGTTGCACCTCTGTGGTAACTTATTTAAGAAAGTGTAAAAAATGCTGCACAACAGCAGCTAAAGGAGACAAGTAAGAATATCTGAGAGAAACAAGACCACAGACACCAAGGTCAGAGCAGGAGTGCAAGGAGGTGCTCCAGACACCAGAGCAGAGATTTCCCTGCAGCCTGTGGAGAGGACCATTGATGCAGGTTGTACCTACAGCTCATAGAGGTCCCTGGTGGAACAGAGATCCATCTGCAGCCTGTGCAGAACCCATGTTAAAGCAGGTGGATATGCCTAAAGGAATCTGTGACCCCATGGAGACCCCTTGGGGTAGCAGGTTTCTGGCAGGACCCATGACACCATGGGGGCCCATACTAGAAGAGTTCTTGAAGAACTGCAGCCTGTGGGAGGGACCCCATTCTGGAACAGAGGAAGGGCATCAGGAGGAAGGAGTGGCAGAGATGCACTGTTACTGACTGACTGCAACCCTCATTCCCTGTCGTCCCTGTGCACCTCAGGGGGAGACATAGAGAAGTTGTGAGAGATTTGAGCTTGGGAAGAAGGGAGGGGTGAGGGGAAGGTGCTTCTTTTAGATTTGTTCTTATTGTTTGTTATTCTACTCTATTTTGACTGGCAAGAAATTTAATTAATTTTCCCAAGTTGAGTCTGTCTTGCAAATGGGAGTAACTACTGAGTGATCTCCCTGTCCTTATCTTGACCCATGATCTTTTTCATTGTATTTTCTCCCCAGCCTGTTGAGGAGGAAGTATGATAGAGCAGCCTGGTGGGCATCAGGTAGCCAAGGTTTGCCCACCATAGAATGGTACCATGAACCTTTAAAGGAGTTCTGTCACAGAAAACAGAAAAGGTATATATTGAGCAGAACAATTTCCTATAAAGATCACTCGCAAGAGCAACCAAGTGAACTCAACCATGGAGGAAAGTGACAAGTCTCTGCCAAAAATTCATCAAACAAAAAAGACTGAAACATCTCAAATATTCACAGTGCAAGAGCACTGGAAATTTCCTATCAGAGTCTCTTAGTCATATGCATATGTCTTTTTAAAAGTTCTAGCTTGGGTATGCATATTCATAAGTACAAATTAGAAAAAATGTTTGCATTCAAAGTAGATGGGAGATATAATTTTAAGAACTTATAGAAAGTCAAACAGAACTAAAACTAAAATTCAACATTTAAAGGTGGAGTCAATACCTGAAATACAGGCAAGAGCTAGAATCTAAATTCATTGATGGCTGAAACAGAAATAATTACTTTTGTTGAACTTATTGCAATAGGCACAGTCTCACCCCTTCCCTATGGGTAGATTCTATTTTCAGAGTGTGAAACATCACTCCTATAGTCACAGAAATGACAGGAAAAAAATTAGCCAAGCAAAATTTACAATATTTAAGAAAATGAACCTGTCCTCCTTTCATAATGAAAGTATACCTATAGCAAAATTTCAGGATGGAAGGAAAAGTCTTGTATCACTCTACAATTGCACATACCTCCTGACTCCAAATGCTATCATTCACCAATTTATCTTTCACAGATGAACCTGCTAAATTCCCGTCATAGGAATAGCTGGATCCCCTTTGGGCTCTTATTCTGCTGAGAAAATTGCACTTCTGTCCACATATATTTCTAAGAATTTTTTTTTTAACTGTAGTATATATGTGACTCAGATATTTTTAACTTGTACGTGAACAATATGGAAGAATAGTGTAGCTAACACTACAAACAAATTTAATCAGAACTCAAATATTTTTACATTTTCTATTTTCATATTGGATAAAAATTTATTACCTCCTATTGATAAATACAGTACAAGCTTTTTTAATCTACATGGATCAAAAATAGGATTATGTTTAAAATATATAGTTTAGAGCGAGTTTAAGTATGCTCATACTTTCTTATCCTTTCACTGTCTGGATGACCCGTGGTACAGCTTCACACTAGGCTTAGGGAAAGCCAAGTTTGAGACATTTGCTTGTAAAAAGAGGTGCAGTACAGTTTGTTCCAACAGGCCTGACCAAAACAAACTTAATGAAAGGAGTGTTTGAGTTCATTTTGAAGCACCCAGCCTGCTTGAGATTTATACCGTTAACATGATTATATATGAATGGCAACTGGGTTTTGGCTTAACAGCAAGCTTAGGAAATGTTCCACTGACAGTTTTGACATGGTTAACAAAATAACACAGCTGTGATAAATTAAATGTAAATAGCATTTTGCTGAATTTGTTTTGCTGATTTTTGACTTGGCCTAAAAAGTAAAAAACCTCAGAAATTAAAAGATTAATTTTTTTTTCAGGAAGAAAACAGTAACTTAATGACGTAAGGAAGGAGGAAGGGAAGAATAAAATGTAAAAACACATTAGAAAAGATTATTTTAATACAGAGTGATTAAATAAGAACCATATTTAATATTATTTCAGTAACAGTTGCAAGTTATTCCTTCAGTATAATTTTTCAGACTGGCAGAAAACAGCATGTGAGGAGTTTCTCAGATATTTTGAACTATTTCAAAAGTTTCTCAGAAAGTAAGGAACTACAGCACTTGGAAATAGATGTCATAAATTTTCAGTAAGTCCTGCCATTACATCAAAATTCAGGTAACAGAATTCCTAACAGATAATTGACATTAAAACAAACAAACAAACAAAATCCAGCCAACCAACCAAAGAAATCTCTAGCAAAAATAATAATAATTTAAAAACTCTTTAAAACCAGTATCAAAAGTCAACTGTCTCCCCGCTGTCAGGCATAAATCGTTATTGATTTCAAAATTATTTCAAAATGAAAGAGATAAAAAGATAAGAATGTGAACACTGACAAACTTTGGAAACTTATATTCTAAAGAAAGCATTTTAAAGAATATATTTATGCAAGTAGTAAGAATATGTTATGCCTAAAATACATGCAATGCAAAATTTAGAATATGATGGTGACAAACAAAAAATAACACATGATCACATAAAACTTCTTTTTTTTAAATTCCTACCATATAAAACTAACAGAATCAGGCCTAGTTTTCAGATGCATCTAAATTTAGCAGTCAGCTTACATATTTAATTTCTCCTTACAATTTTGGAAAAACAGCTTTTTTTTTTTTTTTTAAAGGAACCCTTTTGCTTGTTTTTCTCCTTGATGCACGGTGATGAACAATATGTGGTGTGAATGTGGCAGAGATCTGTCAGAAAGTCTGTCATTCTAGCACTGATATTTTCCACAGTGTTTCTGTCACTGGGGCTTAGAAAAAAATCAGCAAGTATAATTTACAAGCCTTGAACTCTGGTTAACTTTAGCCCTAATTCAGATTTCACTGGTATTTTAGCTTGTAGTTAAATTTAAATTGATCATTTTGTAGCCTTTCCTTTAGAAGGGAAAAATCAAGAATCTGGGCTTTGTTAAGCCCACTGGAAATCATTATTTTCCTCTACCTATGGTTTTTCTACACAAATATCTAAATAGAATAATTCTTCTACTCTAGGCTTCTCTACTCCACTTCAGAGGATGCAAACTGCTATCTGCTTTTAAGAAGGGCTTTTAGTCCATGGATAAACCAACTGTATGTTAGAATGAAGAATAAGTCATAAGTCTTCAAGACAACTGGCTTCCTGGGCTCATAGACAGTGATGGGGAGCCAAATAGCCCCTCTGTTATCCAGAAGGAAGAAGTTAGTGATCTGCTGAACCACTTGGATTCTCACAAGTCATGGGACCAGATGGGATCCATCCTAGCGTGATGAGGGAGCTGGCAGAAGATCTCCCCAAGCTGCTCTCCATCATTTACCAACAGTCCTGGCTCACTGGGGAGGTCCCAGATGATTGGAGGCTGGCTAATACGACACCCATCCACAGGAAGGGCTGGAAGGAAGACCTGGGAAACTACAGACCAGTCAGCCTGATCTCAGTGCCTGGCAAGGTTATGGAGCAGATCATCCTCAGTGCAATCACACAGCACCTACAGGATGGACAAGGGATCAGAACCAGCCAACACAGGTTTAGGAAGGGCAGGTCCTGCCTGACCAATCTGATCTCCTTTTATGTCCAGGTGACCCACCTGGTGGATGAGGGGAAGGCTGTGGATGTGGTCTACCTGGACTTCAGAAAAGCCTTTGACACTGTCTCCCACAGCACACTCCTGAAAAAGCTGCAGCCCATGGCTTGGACAGGGACACTCTGCTGGGTTAGGAACTGGCTGGAGGGCCAGGCCCAGAGAATGGTGGTGAACAGTGTTGCATCCAGTTGGGAGCCAGTCACTAGTGGTGTCCCCCAGGGATCAACGTTGTGCTGTATTCTGTTTAATATCTTTATTGATGATCTGAATGAGGGGATTGAGCGTACCATTAGTAGATTTGCAGATGACACCAAGTTGGGGAGGAGTGTCAATCTCCTGGAGGGTAGAAGGGCTCTGCAGAGGGACCTGGACAAGCTGGAGAGATGCTCTGCATCCAATGGTATGATGTTTAACAAGGCCAAGTGCTGAATCCTGCACTTTGGCCTCAACAACCCCACGCAGTTCTACAGGCTGGGCACAGAGTGGCTGGAGAGCAGCCAGGCAGAAAGGGACCTGAGAGTTTGGATTGACAAGAAGCTGAACAGGAGCCAGCAGTGTGCCCAGGTGGCCAAGAAGGCCGATGGCATCCTGGCCTGAATCAGGGACAGTGTAGCCAACAGGTCCAGGGAAGTGATTTTGCCCCTGTACTCAGTGCTGGTGAGGCCACACCTGGAGTACTGTGTCCAGTTCTGGGCCTCTCAGTCCAGGAAGGACATTGAGGTGCTGGAGCAGGTCCAGAGAACAGCAGCAAGGCTGGTGAAGGAACTGGAGCACAGGCCCTATGAGGTGTGGCTGAGGGAGCTGGGGCTGTTCAGCCTAGAGAAGAGAAGGCTCAGGGGAGACCTCATCACTCTCTACAACTACCTGAGGGGAGGTTGTAGCCAGGTGGGAGTCGGTCTTTTCTCCCAGGCAACTATCAGTAGGACAAGATGGTACAGTCTTAAGCTGTGCCACAGGAGGTTTAGGTTAGATATTAGAAAGAAATTCTTTGCAAAGAGAGTGATCAGACATTGGAATGGGCTGCCCAGAGAGGTGTTGGAGTCACTGTCCTTGAAGGTATTTTGGAAAAGACTGGAAGAGGCACTTAGTGCCATGGTCTAGTTAACAGGTTTGTGTTGGGTCATGGGTTGGACTCAATGATCTCAGAGGTCTTTTCCAATCTGGTTGATTCTGTGTGATTCTGTGATAACAGGACCTGAGAAAAAGAGCGGTCTGGAGCAAGATGCACATAACTTTAAAATTCAGCCTGCATTCTTCTTTTTGTGCATACAGTCCATACCTGAAATAAAATAAACCAAATGCAATACCAGAACAGTTATAAACAATATTTCCAGCTGTTTCTTACTAAGAAATACTGCTCAAGCACCTGATCTTATACAGAAACAATTAAAGGAAAACAAGTTTTAATTTTTTAGGAGAAAATCTGTAGAAAAATGCAATGGGCAGGGGATGTGAATTAAGTCACAAAAATACAAAGATTTACTACTCAAAATGTTAACATAAAATTATCCCATTACCTAATGTCAGAATACACTACTGGCAATACATAGCATGGTCCAGATTCTAACTGATGAGTTTATACAACATCTTAAGAGATGTTCAGGTATAACTTCCCTTAGAGGTGTGAGAAATGTAATGAAATTAAGTAAAAACTAAGAAATCCTTGTTCTCATTTCTGAGCAGCTGTTTACAAGAATTTTTTCAAGGGACCCAAGGACTTAATATGTGCATCACAGTTCAGAACAAAGCAAAGAGCTTTAAAAGTTGTTGCATCTTCAGAGTTCCACGTAAAAGAATGATTTTCCTGGATGTTCTTTCAGGTATATCCCTGGGACTACAGCTTTGTTATTTTTGACCAAAACAGCTCTATTTGAGTCCAGAGTAGCCATGGATAAAACAGTGGCAACAATCACTTGATTGGTGTATATAAAAAATTAGATGGAAACCATGTTAAGACAAACGAGAAATGGAAAAACTGTCCATGAATTTCCTCCATCATATACTGTTGGAGAAGCCTCACATGTGAGGGTACTGATCACAGGGAATTTCAACCACCCCAGTATCTCCTAAGCAAGGTACAAACCATCAAGGAGGTTTAAAGAGTCTATTGGCTGTGATACCATACAGGCAATGATAGATATTTCACTGTTACAAAGTTATGTACAAAGTTATGATTGCCCATATTTCTTTTTCCACTGAATCACTATTCAGAGCTTTGGTGTATCATAGATTTATTTCTAATTATAATATTAATTATTGAAAAAGGTCTCCATGGGGTCACAGATTCCTTTAGGCATATCCACCTGCTTTAACATGGGTTCTGCACAGGCTGCAGATGGATCTCTGTTCCACCAGGGACCTCTATGAGCTGTAGGTACAACCTGCATCAATGGTCCTCTCCACAGACTGCACAGAAATCTCTGCTCTGGTGTCTGGAGCACCTCCTTGCACTCCTTCTGCTCTGACCTTGGTGTCTGTGGTCTTGTTTCTCTCAGATATTCTTACTTGTCTCCTTTAGCTGCTGTTGTGCAGCATTTTTTACACTTTCTTAAATAAGTTACCACAGAGGTGCAACCAGCTTGCCTGATTTGCTCTGTTTGACCTGTGGTGGGTCTGTCTTGGACCTGACTAGGACTATCTCTGTCTGATATGGGGACAGCTTCTGATCTCTTCTGAGAGAAGTCACCCCTGCAGCTATCCCTGCTACCCAAACCTTACCTTGTAAATACAATCGAAACATAAGTACTAATCAAATAAAACTGAAGCATGAGTGCATTGAAATGTTTTACTGAACCAGTGCAGAGATTCAACCTATGAATTCTGGGACATCCCCAAATATTAAAACTGGGTGTATACTTACATATTGTTATCAGTCAGGTTCTGGAACAGTTTTCATGCTGTGCTCATGTGTTATTTTGCAGGATTTACAGTTTCAGGGGAAAAAATCAATACAAAGTAACTTAAATGCATTTTATTTGACCTATTACAGGTACAGTCTATGAACAAAGAGAGGGTTTATATTGTTTTCATTAAAATTGGAATTTTTAAACTTGATCTTGTGTTTTGAGAGAAAGGAAAACAACTGCACCTGCCAAGCACAAGTAGGGGAGTTCCCCTGCTTGAGCAGGGGAGTTCAACTACAGGATCTTCAGAGGTTCCTTCCAACCTTAATCATTCTGTAGCTCTGTGAATCACACCAACAACCAGAACTATTTGTTCAATTAATTTTCTGCACTCAGATTTTAATTCAAAGTTTCTTAAAAGCAGAAACTGTACATTCATAGGGAAAATAATACTGAGGAAAAATGTTTTTGAATACTCCTGTAAAGAATATTTTTGATCAAAACAAAATTCGGAGGTTTTGAAGATAATATTGCATAAGCATGTTGTGAACTGGCAGGGACAGAGGAGGAAAGCAACATTAAGACATGAATATCTTCATCTGAGTGTAATCCTTAACAATCTCCAAGTCACTAATATATTAAACCTGCAATCACCTATGACTTGCCAGTAAATACATACCTGGTTTTCAGCTTAAAGTTTTGTCTCTACCATTGGTAGAGTGTCTAAAATCTTATTTGGTTATGTTTTTGTTATGTAGATATGCCCTTGCTGCATTTAAGAAAGGAAACCATTTTATGCAAAATATGGCAAAAAGAGTCTAAATTTCATTCAACGGCTCAATAGAGGTTTTCAGGTCATTTAATAAACTTGTTTAAAGTGTAATAGCTGTGTTTCATTTCCTCACACAGTATGATATTAAATTCTATCTACTGTCACATTTGACAAAACTTTCAGAAATTCTAGATGTGCACAGATTTCATCTTACCAATAGTTTTTCATTAAAGAAATAAAAATATGAATGAAATGGAGCTTAACTATTACTTTTGAACTTCTTGCCCATCTGTGGAACAGAGATTGCATCATTTTTCAGAGCATCTTGACACATTTTTAATAACTTATAAATTGAATAAATTGGATTAGCAGTCCTTGGAATAAGAATTAAACAAACAATCATAGCTCCTCACCCGTCCCCCACCAAAACATGACTATAATTTCCATTATAAATTATAATTAACTGTTTAAATATCCTTCTCTCTTCTACTAAAGTGAAACATAAGGATGGCTTCCACACAGGACTTTGTAAAATTAGAGAGAGAAATACACCAGTGTAGCTAAATGGTTTCTGAAATGTAATGAGGTTTTCACTGAGTCCTCTGATGAACTCAGGTGCAAAGAGGTAGGCCTTCTAGGCCTGTCTGATCAGTTAATGGCGTGTGATGCAGATGGCAATATAAGGCAGAAATTAGAGGTAGAATATATCCCTGTACCAGCAAACACAGATGTTGATAGTCCTTTATAAAACATTTCTGAGCTGCACAGCTAATTTATGTTTTATTACATCTAAACAAGTCCATTACACTCAGTACAGATAAAATGATACACCTGGAAATAGAATATAGCCATTGCTGCCAGGTGTCTAGTTCTTGAAATTAAAGACAACTTGTGTCATAACTTAGCTTTATTGCTCTACTTTGACTCATCTGGCATTATCAAAACTCCTAGTACTTTTGGTTTAAAATGAGGCATAAAGTATATGGGATTTTAATACAGTGGTTCAGACAGTGAAATAAACAACTTCAGAACAGTCCCTCATGAAGGGAAAGTTTACTTCAGTGACTTCTTATATAGTCTAAGGCCAAACATGATATAAACAGTTTTATACACAAAACTGCTCTTCTGGTTGTAACAAAATATTGGTAGACCCATGACTTTGCTTCATACCATTGAGTAGTTGCTTCTGGGAATTCATTTAGAGAATCACATAAAAACATGATAGCATCTATTTGGCATACAAAAAGCAAAACAATCTTGAGGGAAACAAGAGGTTTTAACATCTGTCCATACTTATCTAAGAGCAGACATTTCTTTAAAATGTTTGAAATGCACCTAGTACAGCAGCTGGACTGCAGAGATAAATCATATTAGTCAAAAATGTTATGGTCTGCATGTTCTTTTGTTTGTCTTTTTTTTTTTTTTCTTTTGTAAGCAAAGACAAAATTTTAAACTTACCTTATTGGTATTGATAGCCGTGATGACCCACACACATTGAGCATTGCTGTCATACTGAAATGGAAAATTAGGTGATGTGAAAGTGCCTCCAGGTCCCTGAAGATTGGATCCACAAGTTTTGACTGCAAAAAGAAAGTTTATCTTTTAATTCACATAGAAAATATATGTAGAAGATTCATAAACCAGTTTCTAACTTACTCTAATCAAGATGTGAAGAATTAAAATACCATTGACCAAAAATAGAACCACCTCTTACAAAAGAATCAAACATTCATGTTTACTTATTCTGACAGAATAAAATAGACTTTCTCTTGTGTATAAGCTTATAATCTTAAAAAAAATGTATTTGCAGTAAAAAGAATAGTTACACTAAGAGAAACTGTCCTATTTTTAAAACTTCAAGAAATAACTTATCCACCTTCACTAAGGTCTTGAAAGACAAGTTTAGATAGTAGAACAAAAAGATCACTTTTATCACTGTGCTTTTTTGTGCATATGTATTGGTGTATTGCATGTCAGCATTTTTTCTGCTGTGACCACTGCTCATTAAACCCATGGCTGAAGCACTGAAAACTTTAAAGGAAACTTGTAGAAGTTAGACTTACACAAAACAGTGTTAACTATTTCTAAAGACTACAAAGGACATTTATTTATAAATCAAAGTCTGTATAGTTATATACAATAGCATATCTTAAATAAAAAACAAACACTTTCTTATTTACTGTAGGTTGCATCTTGCATCACAAATAATACAAAGGATATCCTTTCTGCTTGCAAATGAGACTTTTAAGGCACTAAATTCCTGGTCTGCTGAAGTCAGTGACACTTTTATTGATGGTTCCTTGATATTCAGGTCTTTGCTGAATGTTCTACTGGTTAACTTTTCCTGTATGAAGACATAGAACTGACAAGCAACCTCACTTTATCCCAGTGATATGTCCAGTGATTATTATTATACCACTGTATTCTGAAAGACCATCTTGCTTAACTGAGTAAAAAAATTACACTTAGATATGTGAAATTACCCTTCAGTTGCATTGCACTTTCACAAAGCATGTTTATTTGATCAATACTGAACACAGGAAGATTCAGCTGCTGCTGGATGAAGGCTTGTTCCTTCCCTCACATTAGCCTCTAGAAAGAATGTCACTTTTACCACCCAACCTGCACCACTTCTACCCCTCAAAGAAGTTATATTCTGGTGAAAACTCTGTTCAAAGACACAACAGAAGCCTGAAAACAAGGAGAGAATATGGAGGTGAGAGGAAGGCTCCTCAGGGATCCATTGAGAAAATGATGAAAAATGCTGGAGGCCTATATGTATACAACTCATGAAGAAGGACTGACCAAACTGCTGTTGGTTAGTTTGAAGTAGATCAGGTATTCTTGAAGTATACAATAAGCCATTGAAAAGACAAATTAAAAACCTGCCCTTTATATAGAAGCACCTATTGAAAGAAGTTGTTTAAGTACAGCAACAAATGTTCACATTTGAATTAGAAAATCCCCTACTTGTAAGGCTAATGAAGCACTGGAGTGCTTGAGTAAGATCTAAGAGCACTTCCCTTGGAAATACATAATGTTAGACAAACACGTTCTGGGAATAAATACAGCTGGAGCAGTAAGGAAATAGAACTGACTGGCTAGGACCACTTTTGTCCCTATTTATCTATGATGCATTACCTGGGTCTATGTGTGTGTGTGCATATACACACATACATGGTTAGTCAGCAAGACATTTAAGAGGTCCAGATACACATCTGCATTTCAGAGAGAAGTGAGGTAAAGGTGGATTTTTCAAAAATGCACTGAAGGTAAGTAAATGTATTTGTAAAAGCAAGATCTAAAATTCATAATGTACATTCTGCTTGCTTATACATTTTAATCAGACTGATGTTTACAACCTATTTGAAAATCACTTTAGTCAGTGAAATGAACTGACCAAAATAGCAATACAAAGCAAAAAACTTGTGTTCTAAATTTGCACAAACCTAATTCACATACATAGTATCATTTGATTATTTTTCTACTAAGATTCCAAATTACTTTGTAGCATGATTATTAATTGGATGATCATGATAAAGATCACAAATCGTATATCTCCTTTAGTTTTCTCAGTTATAAAGAATTATTTCCTTCTTATAAACAATTTTTCCTTCTACAGATTAGATGAGCTTTTCCAAAATACTGTATTTGTTTCTGACTTGCCAGAAGACTTACAAAAGGCGGCATTCATAAATGTTTCACAGGACAGTGACTAAAAAACAAGCAAGCAGAAAACAGAAGTGGCAGGCGTGAAAATAAGAAGGCTGATGAACTAAATGTGAATAGATCTATCTGATTCATTTCCTGAAACGTAAATGAGAGGAAGAGATTTATCAACTCACAAATAGTTTCATAAAGTAGATAATTGTCTGCTTAATCAAACTGGCTTTGTAATAACAGCATTGCCCTGTAGGGGAATACTGAATCTCATGGCAGACAAATAAGTAGGGTTTCAATCTTGAACTGTTTAAACTTTCTCTCTTGAATCACAGAGAAGTTGATGTAAAGCAGACATGGTATTACAGCTACATATATAAAGCATTTCTTGGGATACAAAATAACTAACAACAAGAAATTTTCATCTTTCAAATGACAGATTTCAATCATAACTCAATATGTAATGAACGCCTGGGCAAAGATTCTCATGTCATTCCCTTTAACATTTTTTTTTCTTTCTCAGGAAGGATGGGAAAACATTATCTGTTCTGCTGTCCTCTAACAGTGGTATGTTACAAGATTTATATGAGGCCAATTAGATTGGAACAAATTTAAGTATCCCCTTCAGAGTTTTAGGCTTATATGATGCATCGATCTTGAAAATGTCAAGCTAAAGAAACCACAAATATCTGAGAAGATTAATCAAATTTAAAATTCCAATAAAATGGAGCAATTTAAGAGTTAATTTTCAGCTGCTGCTTATGTTAATCTATTTGTTTGCCTACAGCAAAGCTATTTCCTCATAGCCCTAAATTTTAACTTCGTTTCAATATCACTTGTCTGTAAATCAAAATACGGCAAATACCTTGATTTTTTGCCATATTTCTTTATCAGCCAAAACTCAAGAGAAGAAGTCTAAAAGATGTTGATCATCTACAAGGTTTGCTTGTGTTTTGGAAGTGATGTACCACTTTTCCTTCTCAAAGTCCAACTATATTTTTCCTGTAGAAATGCTTCAAACTTATACCAGGTTCACTTTCATGAATATGATCTTATGCCAGTTCCAGATGGTATTGCATGATAACTCCTAAAGAGAGTTAATCTTTCATTTTTAGCGGGCTGTTATATTCAGTCACTCATATGCTGTATGAGGACAAGTCCTGAGAATTTATGATGTCAAATCAAATGCATCTAACAGAATTGAAAAGCTCCTGTTCCTGCCCAATTGCAGTATCTCAATGCAACTAATTATGGATATTCACAAGCCACTTTTGAAAAATGTATTATTACTATAGGATTTTTGGTGTGTCCTCAATATAATTTGTATAAGTGAATGAAAACAATTGCAAGCTGTACTGTTCAAATAAGAAAAAGCACATGATAAAAAGCAGGACTTCAAGTGACATTTTAGAGAATAACAGATAGATGTTATTCTAAAGATGTTATATCTAAAGAGAGAAGTATCTAATATACCACCTGTGTCCTTGTTCTCTGCAAAGCTGCATCAATTTACAAGAAAACAATAATTTCTTGCATAAAATAACATTTGTGCATGATTGCCTAATTTGTTTTCCCAAATGGTTTCTACACAGACATGCAAGTTCAACTAAAAGAAGTAAACATATTTTTTCAGACCCTTCATGTTACTATATGATATTTATGCTACTTACACAAAATTCTTTTAAATGTTTATCATGTGTTCTGTGCATGAAATGTAAAGAAGACATCATTACTAGTCAGGAAGAAATGTTTATATTCCAGCTTTAGTATATCTAAGAGTGTAATTGAAACACCTTGTTATGAAAACAACCAAAATTATAGCACACCTAAGGTACTTAAATCAGTATTTTTAATGCAAGTAATGATACTCTAAAGCAGTTCATATTTGCTAAACTATAGAATATCTATACCGTCTGTCTGGCTTCACCATGTGGTATTGTATCAATTCCTAATAACTTTTTTAATATTGGTCATCTGCTTTCTAAGGTGAAATTAGTTCTACGAAGTTAGTGAGTGTAAAGAAGTGAAAGGCTGTGGTTTTCGGTTTGAATAACATGTTTCCACCACCTATGAATAATTAATGCTTACTTTATAATTAGACACATTTACTAACATGATTTATAAATTATGATTATAAATTATAAATTATGATTTATAAAATGATTAGTTCTTAATCATAAGAAAAAGTGGAAAAAATGAACTGAAGAATGTGGTTACTCTTTTATATTTAAGTACTTTAATATCTGCTGCTATTTAGAGTTCAAAACTTACACAGAAGTGAAAAGCAATGTATTTAATAACCACTTTTTCTTGAAGGCCATATTCCCCAAAAGCTACCTTTCAAAACTTACAAGTAGCTGTGCATACATCCCAGTCTTGACACAGTACTGCTGATAACACTTTATTGTCTGTTAGGAGAGATACAGTGTGTATGCTATTGATAAATTAACTGCTAATTACAGTATGCTTTCCTTTTAAAGTGTCTTTTAAATGACAGATTGTTAAATTGTATTCTCAAATGCATAATATGCAGAGGATAGCAAGACTTGGGGGCACTGTTTGACAGCCGGGTCAATATGAGCCAGTAGTGTACCCAGGTAGTCAAGAAGGCCAATGACATCTTGGCCTGTATCAAGAATAGTCTAGCCAACAGGACTAGGGAGGTGATCATCACCCTGTACTCGGCACTGGTGAGGCTGCACCTCAAGTACTGTGTTCAGTTCTGCGCCCCTCACTTTATAAAGGACATTGAGGTGCTGGACCATGTCCAGGGAAGGGCAACAAGGTTCATGAAGGGTCTAGAAAACATGTCTTATGAGGAGATGCTGAGGGAGCTGGGTTTGTGTAGTCTCCAGAAGAGGAGGCTCAGGGCAGACCTCATTGGTCCCTACGACTATCTGAAAGGAGGTTGTAGTGAAGTGGGGACTGGTGTCGTCTGCTCTGCCTGTAGTGAGAGGACCAGAAGAAATGGCCTTAAGCTGAGACAGGGGAGATGCAGATCAGATATCAGAAAAACTTTTTTCACTATTAGAGTGGGCTGGCATTGGAATAGGTTTTGCCCAGGGAGGTGGTGGAGACACCATCTCAGGAGGTGTTTAAGAGGCATCTGGATCTGGCACTGGGTGATATGGTTCAGTGTTTTAGGGGTTACAATGCTAGTTTTGGTTTGACGGTTGGACTTGTTGATCTTAAAGATCTTTTCCAATCTCAATGATTCTATGATTCTGTTTGTGGTACAATTACCATTTATATTACTGTTTATGTGGGATATAAAAGCCACGTATCTTTGGATTGTCATTTTGTCATAGTTATCATAGTAAATATGTAAATCCTATCATGCAGCCATACCTACATATGATCTTCATGATTTTTTTTTTTAAGTGAATGAGTTTTGAAATTTAAGTGTTCTTTCTCTTATAAAACACAGAGAATAGGGATTGGAAGAACTTTGAGGAGGTATTTAGTCCATTACCACACCTCAATATGAGTCTGTGTGTGTTTAAACTCTCCTGGATATACGTGTATCTCATATGCTATGGAATACTGCTGCTCACGTAGCTAAATTTCTTTAGTTCAGAAAGTTTTGCTAGCGTCCAACTGTAAACCTGCTTTTGCACAATTGTAGCGCATTATATCTTATACTTTCCCTCTTCTTTCACTGGATTCTTCATTCTTCAGATCAAAACAACCCAGTTCTTTTACACTTGTTTATACTGTTACATTTTAGAGAATTTTGATATTTTAAAAATTTCTTCTGTCCCATTTTCACAGGTCCACACTTTTCTTGAGACCTAATTTCCATAGTGGAGAAACTCTGGGGTACTCATATGGCACAGCTTTAGACACTTAAGGTGGGAGACAGGATCCTTGGTTAATTAGCTGTGTCTGACAACCATCTCCAGTGAGCTATCCACAGACAAAACAGTACAGGTGTGTCCTTCTTTACTAAAACAGTGGGGACATTGGGATTAAAACTTCAGGTACTTACAAAATACTAATTTAATAGGATTGGCTTTCAAACAATAGATAGATGTGAAATAGAAAAATCACCGTAAGGGTAAGAATTCCTCCTTACCTTTACACACGGGTCTATGATCACTCCATGCAGCAAAAACTTCAGCTATCCTCTGACAGGTGATACTTTTGGAACCTTGAAGCACATAATCTTCATCGCAGGAGAACTGCACTGTTGCTCCCAAGCTAAAATCAAACAATGACATAAAAAGAAGCATTTTTTTACAAATGGATACCAGTCATTTTTTTCCATTCTTTTAGATATGACAGCCCTGACAAACAATACAAACACATAATCCAGTAATTTCTGCTCTCAGTAGTAAAAGGCTGAAGGCTATGCATCAGCCTGACAGTGCACAGCATTCAGCCCTCTCTGGGCTCACTTTGGCATGAGCTGGTTTACCTCTTTTTAACAGTGATTTGGAGGTCAAGTGAAAGAATGGGATAAAGAAGAACTGCAGAGTCCACAAAAAACAGAGGAAGATATAAAAGTGAAAAGCTTAAGAAAATAAGAAAGTAAACATAATGTAAAGGCCCTTACAATGTAAGGTTGAAAAGCTTCTATATGAGACTGAGGAAAAAGAGTCACAAGACAGATCACAGAGTTGGAGGCAATTTCAAAACTGTGAAACACAAAGACTATATGTCACTAATATCAAAAGTTATGCACAGCTACTACAGGGACTACACTGTTAGAAAAGTTCAAAAGGTAGCATTGTAAAGACACAAATATCTTTCTCTAGATTTTCACAATAATCTATCTGCTTTAGAAAGTCACGTTAAGAAAATCTGAACCTCTTTGATTATTAGAAAAAAAAAAGGAACACATGAATAAAAATAACGTGAAAAATATAAGTAACCTTTAAGTAACCACAGACTGATTTAAAGAGGAAATACTGAGCAGAAAGTACACCATTTACGAATTACATTGAACTCATGGCAACCAAATTGTAACTGGCAAAAATTCCAGAGGTCTGAATGATTATAAAGAATGTACAACTATGATAATTATTTTTATCACCTTCAAAAGTATAAATAACGCTTACAATATGAAGTCCACTTTACTTGTACAAATCAGTTTTGATATTAAACTGATATTTGATAGTATATGATGTAAGCATACTTGACTCATAAACACAGTGTGATTGGGTAATTTACAAAATCTGTGACATATGTGCCATGTGTTTGAGACCTAATAAGGGCAGTTAGATAAGCAGATGATAAAACACCAGTCTAAGAAAGAAAATAGAAGAGCCAGAGATCAATTTCCATGGTAGATCAACTAAAAAAGACAATAATAAGAGAGCTTGATAAGGAAATATTAAAATCTGTCTCTCAGTAACTTAAAAGCCTAGTCTAGATTACCATTTTTTAATACTTTTCTGTCATTATCTATCTATACACTTTTTTAAAAATGGAAAAAACAGTAATTCTTTCAAAATTGTCTAGTAGGAGAGATCCTTCTTCTTTCTGATGACAATATTTTTTCTCCACTGACTTTAATCTGTGACATAAAAGAATTCAGTTCAAAATCCATCTTTCTCTTAAAAAAGTTTCATAACTTGAGTACAAGAGGATAGTGTCACCTCCCTACCTAGGAGGGTGCATGAGATACCTGAGGCGAACAGCGTGAAGATTCAAAAAGGACATGCAAATTAGTTTTCTGTAGAGCACTTGGCCATGGGTTTGATGAGGGTTTGATGAGGTAGCAACTTCATTAAAGTTTGGGGGTTTGTTTCATTTTCTTTTTCTTTGACAGAATCCCAAGTAATTTGAGGATGGTTTTATAGGACAAAGAGAGGTTCTTGATAGGATAAAATTGATGATATCTATTGCATATCCAGAGGTATTGCAGGAGGACATGTGAGAGTCCTGATCAAAGCCTGCTTGTATGTTAGAGAACTAAAAACCTGAGAATGAGAAAATCAGATCATGGAAGCCTGGAGCAGTCCGCCTCTGAACTGTGGGCAGGTATTATTCTAGAGAAAACTGGCAGACTATTCCAAAAACAGTGTGTGGGAACAAGTGACCAAAAACAGTGTGGAAAAATAAGGACAGTTTGATTTTCTGACTTATATTTGACCCAAACTCTTTACCAGATGAACCCTCCTAAACGTGTGACTGTATCTGCTGTGTAAATCTCAAGAGAACTGAAGCACGATATAGCTATGAAGTGGTTAATTTTTGTATATTACATAGACATACATAAACCAAAAAAAGAAGAAAAATCTAAAGAACAGCATGAAAATCTCTTACAAATTTCAAAAGCAAAACATATTCAGCAAAAGACCAGTTGTCTGTGGATGCAGCCAAAGGCCAGACTGGGTTCACTTAGTCCAGTATGCTAACACTAAAAGTGATGAAAAGTGAATGCTTAGAGAAAATCTTTAGAATACAGCAAACATTTATAGTTCACCTTCTGATCATTACCATATTTCAATCATTTATGATTAATGAACTTTCTGAACCAGAGCTACTAATTTAGTAGTCCCTGGGTGACTAAATTAGACTCTTTGGACGAGCCCCTTGCTAGAGCTAAGACTGGCAAGGCACATTAGTATGGAAACGAGCTTCTGTGGGTATATCAGTCACAAAAGAAAGTTCATATACAATGTGGGTTCATTAATAAATGGATGAGGCAACTTTGTGGTGCTGAAATCCAATATGGAAAAGCCAGAAATACTAAATGTCTCTTCTGCATCAATTTCTACAGCACGTGCTCCCAGGCATCTGTATGTACCAAGATGATTTGTGAAGAAGAGGGACAGCCAATACTGAGGAGCAACAGGTAAAAGAAGATGGCTGTATTCAAAGGCAGGGAGCCAGAGAACTTTCGCCAAAGAGTGCTGAAAAATCTGACTGAGCCTGTGCAAGGTTGGTATCATCTATGAAAAATTATGGTGATGAGAAGTTCCTAGTGACTATGGAAAGGCTATCATTATATGAACTTTTAAGAAAGGCAAGGAGAAGCTAGGAACCTTACATCAATCTTTAGAAAGAACACGTACTCTAGGAAAGCATGAACAGGAAATTAAGAACACTTACACAGATTTACCAAAAGATGAACTGTATTTGATCAACTCGCTTGTCTTCTATGCTAAAATGACAGGCTACATAGACCACTGGTAGAGCTATTAGTGCTCAGTGTAACAGCGCTCAACATCAGCAAGGTTTTTGACAGCATCTCTTACAGCAGTGTCTTATGAGAGATGACAAAATATGCACTGAATAAATATTCAAAATTGGCCTGGCAGCTGTGATCAAAGGATAGGAATCAATGGCTTCATATTCAGCTGGTGGCCAGTAATAAGCTGAGCATTAGGAAATCAATATGGAGTCTTATCCTGTTTAATATTTACATCCTCAACTTTGACAGTGAGACAGAATTTATGGATCCATGGATTTATGGATCATACAAAAGTAGGAAAAGTAGCTGACACACTGAATAGCAGAGCTTCAATCCAGACACCTGACAAAGTTCAGCACTGGGCCAACAGAAATCTCATGAAACTCAACAAGTAGAGGTACAAAGTTTTGCAATATTGATCAGTAATGTGTTCTCATCCTGAATAAAATAAACTATATACTTAAGTACATTAGAAGTGGTGGCAGCAGATCAAGTGGTGGCAGCAGATCAAGGGAAATTATTACTCAGCTGGTGAGGCCGTGTCTGGAATATTAAACCCAATGTTTGGCCTCCCACTTCAAGACAGAGATTGCTAAGAACTCTAGCGTTTGGAGGTTAGTCAGAGACTTAGAGCACCTGACCTACAGTAAAAAGCTGAGGCAGTTGGGCTTAATTAGTCTAACAAAGGGAAAGCTAAGGTACTATCTAATAGCAAATCTTAACCCCTTCAAGAACCATTACAAAGCCAAACTTTTCTAAATGTGGCAAATAATATACGAGGGACAGTTTAGAAGATTCAGATTTTACTTTGGAAGGAACTTCCTTCAATAAAGCGGAGCAGAGCTGCAACAGCATATTCAGACTCCTGTGGACTCTTCAGTCTTAGGAGTTTTCAGGGTTGGCTAAACAAAGCCACAGATGATCTGATTAGTCCTGCTTTGGGCAGGAGGTTGGAGTAGATGCCCTGTGAAGGACCCTTCTAATCATTTTTCTGTGACTCACTTAAATTGTTCAATTTATTTTGAATTCATTCAAAGCTTTTGCATATATAATATAATGTGCTAAAGCATTTCAGAGCTCCACATTTGAATGCTTGACTCTCAGTAACTTTATCTGCAAATTTCTCTTTCTAATAGGACAAAAGAGGATTGCCATTAGGTTTGAATTTCATGAAAACCTCCAAATTTTGGATATATTTTTGTTAGAAAAAAAAGTATGAGTAAATATTAATAAGGAAGTTATACAAATTTGTAAAAACTTTAATCTCGTATCTCTTTTAAAGTCTCCATCATCTGCCTCAACCCCTCTTTAAACAACACAAACTGAAAGCAGTAAGAAGGAGTCTAAAATGAAGCTACAGAATCTCTGAATGATGAGAAAGAGTAAGCCTAAAATTTTGAACTTCATATGAAGTTTATACTGAATAGTATTCTTTTAACAGCTGGCATTCATGTAACAAACTACCTCATTTTAGGTTTTTTTCCTCCATTATTTGATATATTCTTTAAATTATTATTGATCAAGAATCAATTATTCAAGGAATAAAAACCTCAAACTCAGCTATAGTGATAAATTGTATTATTCTGCACTTTGAACTTACATTTCTTGTGTAAATTTTGTGATGAGTAGGTGAGACAGACTAGAAAAAGAAGATGATTCAGTTTGGATTTTTGCACTCATATGCAGGGAATACATCTGAATTTGTACATTGAAGTCCCATATTTTTTCTGTGGAATCAACTGAAAAGTCACATATAAATTCAAGTACAGAAAAACATTCTCCAAGATTCACATGTTTCTGCTGTATTAACCTATTCTGCTCATACCTGCAACTGAACAAATTTGAGAGACATCATTTTTAGCCATTAAAAAAAAAAAAGTACAACCAGAAATAACTAACTATTATCTCTCAAAGTCCATCTCTATCAAATAACTAATTTAATATTATGATATATTTCAATGCTAGCGTAAAGAAACAATCAGTATGTCAGCACATCTCATGCTGTAAATAGAGTTTTGTTAGATTTTCAGGATGTTTGGCTTGAAGTTTCAGAGTCTAGAAGCTCACCTTGCGTATCTGCAGAGAAGAGTGTGTGATTCAGAGAAGATTTAAGGAAAATTACATGTGAAACTTCTAGCTAATCTAGCCAATCAGTATTTCACTTCAATGTCATTCTTCTGAAGAATAACTACAAATTAATTTATAATATAAAATGAAAGAAGATATTATCATTATTTATACTGTAAGTCAAGTCATTGATAAAATAAATTGTCTTTAATATAAACTTCATATTCTTCCTTCTCTCAATAGAATATGTATTTTAAAGAGTACCCTAGCATTTTTGTGGCTGTCCAAGAGCATTCACTGTTTTGTTGTGATCCAAGTTTGATCAGAATCTCAACTTTATAAATAGCAGTTGTATCACATTACAGAGGTAGAGGGATAGAGATGGGCTCATTCATTCATTTCATGAAGACAGAACTTTGGGATGGCAGTGGAGGAACATGTTTGCCTCATAATAAAACACCTGCGCAAGTATAATTCAATCTGGACATGTTTATTCCACTAGAAGCAAAGAAAAAAACCCTTCAAAACTCAAAAACTAAAAAAAGCAACATTATCACATGAAAACCTTTTCTCTTTATCTACTATATCTTTCTTATATTTTCCATAGCGGCATCGGTTCTAAAATTGGACACGTGTGAAAAAGATGTGTATTTTATTGTATGACAGATAAAGTAAAAAGGAAACTCTAGCATAATACTCACTAGTACATCTAAAATTTTAACAAACTTATGGGGAAGAGAAGCTTTCTTTCTGAGGTAAAATATTTTTCTTGTACAGGAAAAGATGGCAGCCTTTTTGACTTTATTTCAACTCGCAAAATCTGTTATGCTCAAATGGGCATCTAGCATCAGAAACAAAGTCTTTACAACTTCAAAATGTAGCGATGGGGAATTTTCACATTAGATATTTTCATTTGAATTTTCATATTAGAAAAAAATATCCAAAAGGTAGTTTCAGGTCCCAAAGAATGTCATGAAATGCTGATATTTGTCTTAGAACTTGCATTACAGATTTTCTAAGTCTGTATAAGAACCATGTAAGAACAAATGAATGTGCTGAGAGTAGGTAGTGTTTATAATCAGAACAGGAGTGAAATTGCAATAAAATGCTTCCAAACCTACACCTTCACTTTGAAGAAAGCTAAAGAGAAGTGAAAAGAGCATGATCTTCTCTAAAATAGACTAAATTGTACCAAAATTAGATTTTGATTGATCTTAATAAAGATAGAACTAAACCCTTCTTCAAAATACTGTGTTTTAAAATGAAGGTATTGTAATTGGAATTTTCTCTTTCTTTTCAGAAAGGAGAAGAAGAAAGACAAGGTAAAGTAAAGCTATTTCCTTCATTACAGAGAGAGGGACTTCAAGAAGGGAAAGGTGAAAGCATGCTATTTTTCCCTCCGTCAGATATAAGACAGCATGGGAAAGGTTTTCTATAGTACTGGATGTTTTTAAACAAATGTAAATGTATTATTTATTTATTTTAAAGAATTTGTAACATTCTTACTTTGGAAGCTTATGAAGCTATTGAGCAACCACTATGATAGTGGCAAGAATTGAAACCATGTTAACTTAAAAAGGAATTTTAATGAGTCTGCTGAAAATTTTTAGTCTGCTCTTGTTCCCTGTAAGATCTTTTTTCAATGCACGAAGTGTTCAACATGAAATAAATGTGCATATTCTATTAACATCCACGAACGCTGTTCTTTACAAGTACGAATCTCAACATTCACATTCATAAGATATTTAACAAGCCTTAGACAGAAAACCACTCTATTTATTCTGAACATATTAAGAGGAATACAACCCAAAGAGTAATTGTTACCTTTTTCAAAGCCTGTCAACAAAGTGGCTAGAAATTGTGCATATATATGTATATCTCTTCTCACTATTTCCAAATACAATGTTTTTGTGTTATAAAGAGAGGCTACCACAAAATAGTGGAAAAAAATCTTTTCAAAGGAAACTAGTCTTTTTTGGGTTGTTTCTAAGAGCTACACTCAGAATACATCTTCCTGAACTCTGGCAGGCTTGGTGCTGTAACCATTTCCCTGGGAGCTTCTTCCAGTGCACAACCATTCTCTGAGTGAAAAACCTTTTTCTAATATCCAACCTAAGCCTCCCCTGACAAAAAACTTAGGCCATTCCCTCTGGTCCTGTCACTGGTCACCACAGAGAAGAGATCAGTGCCTGCCCCTCCTCTTCCCCTCATGAGGAAGTTGCAACTGCAGTGAGGTCTCCCCTAAGTCTCCTCTTCTCCAGGCTGAACAGAACAAGTGACCTCAGCCACTCCTCTTATGGCTTCCCCTCAAGGCCCTTCCCCATCCTTGTGGCCCTCCTTTGGATGCTCTCTGACAGCTTAATGCCTTTTATATACTGAGGTGCCCAAAACTGCACACAGTACTCAAGGTGAGGCCACAGTGCAGAGCAGAGCGGGACAATAACCATCATATCTTCTTCAAGGTACTGCCCCTCACACAGAATAATCTTGGCAAGTAGGTCTTTCAGTGACCACATGCAGAGATAACACTAGAAAAGGGTGGGAATCTTCTCTGTCAAAGGCGTTCATTCTCAAGGAGTATTTTTGAAGTTAAAATATAAAACACTGACCTATATAATGATTCTAGAGAGCATGGTAGTTAAACACAGTGAATTTATTTTTATTTATCTGAAAATATTGACAATTTTTTTGCCAACTGACATCACAAATGACATTTTTATAAAATTAGTTATAAAGCTTTCTTTGATGCACATTAAACTTTTTCTTTTCTCAAAACTAGAGAAATAGGAAGACTATAATAACTGAAATTATAGCGACTGACTGCTAGCTAGCACATTTACTTAGGATGTCATTTTCAATTTAATGTTTTGCTTGATTGTGAGGAGAAAAAACAAAAAACACACAGAAGAAGGTACAAGAAATTATGTAAAAGAATGAAGTATCCTAGTTTCTTGTATCTTTGTACATCTCCCAGATTACTCTAACAGTTATTATCTTCAAATGCTTCGAAGTGTGCTATGTGATATATAAAACACAAAATATGTAATAACAAACCTGAATGTAATAAAACCAATTAATTTAAAAATTATCAGTCTCCCTTTTAATAATTTTTTCCTTTCATTTTTCCTCAATTAGGTGTTTCAGAGATTTGTAAACATAATGATAATGTGAAATTAGCATATGATGTGAAACTAGAACACAGATTTATTCTTTTTATACAGTCTAAAGTGTCTATATATAAAATATAAAATAATATGAATGTTAACACTTTTAAAATAATTGTTCAACAATTGAAAAGGAAGCAAGTGAGAAACTCAGAAAAGAGATTAAAATGAATTCAAAACATTTTCAAAAAGTGATTATGTATGTGTCTCTCTACTCAACCACTGCTGATACTGAAATTAGGAGTCATATGTGTTCACTGAGAAAAAGACAGTAGAATGCTTTGAAAGAGTATTAAAAACCTTTTTTCCTTACAAGATAAGGAATTTGAAAGATAGCTGAGAATAGAGGAGAATATTTAAAAATTAATGAAAAATATAGTCTGCATTAAAGATGCTAAACCACTACTAGGGAAATACATCTGCATGTATCAAATCTCTGGATTCCTCAAAAACATACTGTAGAAAATGCAGTACTCTCTATTATAGTCCAGTGAATATTTCTATAATATCTGAAATTTCTTCTCTGAGGTTTTATTGTTCTTCTTGTATTGCATTCAGTTTTGCTTTGTCCTTCACAAAAACCTCCAGTACCACATGTATGCTCAATATTTGTAAATCTAATACAGTATTTACAGAGAAAATTACTTCAACTTACCTTCAATCCAATTTTTGCCAGATTATCAGAGATATATGCTCTCTTCCAAGTAGGAATTATATTTCTTTGCATACTAAGTAGAGGCTATATTGAATGACATAATTTTACACAGAACTTCAGATTACTTTTTACTGAGAAGGTCACTTTTGAAAGAGTACTCAACAACAGTAATACATTTTTAGCAGATACATTTTCCAAGTTCAGTATTAGAGAAATGATACAATGGTAGGATTTATATTTTACCTAAAATCTGAGCCTATCCGTTTTCCATTTTCTGGTTCTCCAGGATCTGGACACAAATTGGACGCCTGTTTAATACCTCCCTCATTTACTGAAAAAAAAACAAAAACAAAAACAAAATAAAATAAACAAAAAAAGAGATAAAATAATGTAGTTTTTACAAAATACAGAGTTAAGCAATTAAAATTGACAAATATGAAAAAGTATATTCTTTCCATTTTAGGTCTTTTAAAACAGATTTTCTACAGAATACGATCACCAATATAAACTCTAGTTTCAATACATAAGTTTGTCCTCCCTATAAGAAGCAAAGCATGTATTTTCTGATTTTTTTTTCCAAAAAACCCCACACTTTTTAATAAGATGTATTAATCAGCTATTTTTTTTGTTTGTAATATTATTGAATCCGTATAGAAACTTATTGCTATTTCCTTAGAAACATTAACATTTAAAGGAGTGTTCATCAGGTTTAGGGATCTAAGGTTTTATTATGAATATACGCTAATAAATGTCATCTCCACTAAGAGCTGACCTTTTCTCCTTGAATTATAATAAAATTTGAATGTATAAGCTCCTGCTGAGAGAATTGTCCTTAATCAGTATGGAAAATGTATATATTCCCAAAATATGGTGATCTGAAGGTAAACTCAAAATGCCAGTTTGATTTGCATACATTTATCTTACGATAAACTAAAACAGATCTTCAGAGATAAACTTCCTGTGAACCATTCTGTGTGTTTTTCTGAAAATTTGTATGTAGCAACCTAAGCCTCAGCATATTCCTCAACATATTCAGTTACCTCTTCACTTACTTTTTTTTTCTTTGAATTATATACTTTCTTGTAATTTTTGCAGCTTGCAAAAGTATATCTTATAATAATAATTTTAGGTCAAAATAATTCTACTAACTTTTGCACTTAATTTTTCAAGTTCATTGAACCCAGAAGTAGCAGAGTTCAAAAAAGCCAAAAAGTTAGCAAAGGAGGTTAGTCTGCTATTACTTGGTAAACTCATAGCCTTATAGAAGAATATTAAAAAAAAAAATAATACAAATTTACATGAAGCCAAGAGATTTATATTAGGCAGAAAGATTTTAACATTTATTCATTTTTATTACTGAACTAGATCAACGGATTTGCAGTACTAGATTTTTACTTTTCTTTAAGGAAAAAGTTTGCATATAATTAGGGCAACCACATTACATTGTAAATAATACACATGAATAGAAAAATATATATTCTAACTATGTTTCTAAAGGGTGTTCATTAAATTTCAGCTTTTAATGAAGAAGAAAATAATTCAGAATACTTGGGTGTTTTCCCTTCCTTGAGATTTGTCTTACACACACAGAGAAAGGGAAAAATTGGTTTAGTAACCCTGAGAAAGCCAAAGGCCAAATGCAAATGTTGCAGAGGCTTAAAAAGAAAACATCTCACATTAGCACACTGCTCAAAAAACCTATCAAGCTCAGCCCTTGTCAGCTGGATCCATAGTATTTACCCTCTTCTGTCCTAAAATACCTCTAAGCTGTTCAAGGTTGCTCTAGTAGCAAACCAAGACAGTCTCTGTTCATCTGCATCTCTATGTTCAGGGGACTTTAGGGACAGGACAACTTTTTCTCCTGGTTCAGGGTTTCAGGTTTCAGTCTTTTCCTCCCCCAATATTTGTACATGTGATGAAAGTATATTAGCTACAGAAACCCAAGTTCATGCTAATGTTGGAAAATATATATATATATATATATATATATGACAACTACAATTGAAAAAACTGCATTTCACAAGGCTATCTTGTTGGATAAGCATTTAGAATTAACTGAAATATCTTTGGAAATATCTGGGTGGTTCATTATGAGACATGAGAAATCCAGAATCATCATAAGTAATCTGAATATACAGAGAAGACATTTCTGACATTAAATATATATTAAAACTATAGTTAGGAAATTATTCATGATGCCTGATAATAATATTATAGAAATTATAATGGTGCCATTTGGCCATGCATCATATAACAATGCACACAGAAAAAATTCTTTACTATAAAAAATAAAGTAAAACTATTATTTAAACAGATTTATTTCTATTTATTATAATTCATGTTTTCATATTTCAAATAAATATTTTATATTTGGACATTATGTTTCCCCATACACAGGTGCTAGAGGAAATATTAATATAAAAAGAATATTCTACTGGATTTCAAGGTATTATTATACATTATTATACACTATTATACACTTCAATTTCTATAGAAAATGGAAGCTTGAAAATCCTATTGCTTTTTTATATCTTCTGTAAAAAGTTTCATTCTAGAAATAATCTACAAAATAGATTTTTAAATTATAAGATATGGATTTGTTAATATTCATAAATAAAAAATATAAAGGCTTATGTTAAAGAAAATCAATAAAATAATTAATTTCTAAAAATAAGACATATAGTACAGTAAAAATACAGAAGAAAATGAATAGGTAGAAGTCATTAAACAAATTTCTGATTTGATCCCAATTCTAAAATGCATTTACACAATTTTAAAACCAATCTGATTTCTGTTAAGTACTTAGTAAAAAAAAACTGCACATTTTAGGATTTTTGTATTGATGTTACTTTTACAGACATAATGCTTGATTTTTCAGTCTACAGCTCCATGTAATTCCACAGATATCTGTTTTACACCCCAGATGCTCATATGACAATAAGCAAAGAAAGGGTTTCCTGTAGTAAATTAAAGGCATCTTGGGAAAGCACTCATTGATGGTGTGGTCAAGAAACTGGGAGCAAGAAATTCCAGAGTACTAATCCTGGTTGAATTAGTTCCCCAATGAATTCATTTGGTGTCAACACTTCTAAAATTAGGTTGATGCATACTTGTTTCAAAGTGTATCATCATACCAAATATCACCATTCTGGCTTTCCTCTATGCAAATCACCTATGCATTAGTATTGAATGTTATATAACATGGAAAAAAAAGATGTAAAATAATGAAAGGACATACAGATGAGAATGCTAGATGAAAATTTCTAAAGACATTGCTAATATAAGACATAATGTAAAATAGGTCACTTATCCTTATCCTATTACCACTAACAGTTGAATGATGTACGTTGTTTTTTTTAAAGGACCTTATCTGTCATTGTAATGCAAGTACAGACTCAGTTGAGACCACACTGCAAAAATTGTCTAGTCAACAGCCAAATACATAACTGTCTTATGAAATACTGTTCTTCAATTCCCCAGCTACCAAAGTGACTAGCTAACTAAAGGCTAATTGCTATATAAAACCTTAGTTATCTATTTATGACAAGGTTAGGATGACTAAAGACACCAATTACCAAGATTTTCACCTTCACTTATTATTGACTCATATAAATAATCTATTCTGCATAATCACTAAAAAAGATAAAGAAGTTTTCAGCTTTACATAGAATATCATAACTATGAAATTATATAAAGACCTTCAAAAATATATTGACAAATTTCATCACTAATTTCATAATAATCAACTTTGGACATCAAAAGTTTCTCATAATTCATTATAAATATGGAATTTCTATTAAAGTTTATATAGAAGAAAATGTAAGGATTAGTGCAAAATACATGTATAGAGAAAGTCTCTTTTATCATCCATTGTATTATTATCGTTTTTAACTATAAAAACACAGATGGGCCACCAGACAGAGATCTCAGTGATGTACTTTATAAACACTACTGTCATTATCTTACTGTTATTTCATATTGTAAAATCACTCTACTTTCCATTCACCCAGTACTCATAAAAAGAATATTTTTTTAAAAATATCTCCATACAATTTTTTTAAATAAACCAGAAATGCCTTACAGAACTATTTAGGTGATGCAGTTTACAGAGAAGTTGAATATGGCAATACGTTACATTACAAAACTGAGTAGAAGTGTGTTTTGCTTTGTTTTTCTGACTTGGTAAATGTTAAAGGGTCTTGCTGCTTGAAGACATCTTTCTATAAAAAAAGAAATCGTATCTAATACATTGACAGTTTAAAATCTAACACCGAAAATTAAAACCTATGCTAATGTGTCCTGCTAAATTCTGGAAACTGAATCCATCACTGACAGTGTTTAACAAAAAAATTAGTGCAAACATGTCCAACCTAAGGTGCTTCAAAAACAAGTTCTTTCATTCCTGTGAAGAATAATGAAATGTAGTATAATCAGACATAGGCTAAACATTGTCCATTTTATTTACTTCTAATATTTAAAATCTGGTTCTATTCCAAAAAGAAACTCTATAAAAATGGCACATTCTTTTACAAAAGTATCCTTTTAATGTATTTAGTGATGTATGTATGGCCAGTCTTCGCGAGCGAAGATTTGGGAAAGGTCATTACCCTTGGAGCCTGCGCAGTGGATTTTTTAGGTGAGACACAGTGTGCGCTGAACTGAGCCCACCCTTTAATCCTGAGGTTCATCTGCCGGGGCCGAGCAGGCTTGGACAGTGGCAGTGAGGTCCTCAGGACATAGGTTTGTTTAGAGTGACCTTCTCTTAGATGGGTGGCCTTACAGGGCTGACGAGCTCCATCTGCCCAGGGGAGTTTCCCTGACTGGGAATCGAACCCGGGCCGCAGCGACTTAGTGATACACCTATTTAATTTGTGCTAGAAAGTCACCTGATTCAGTTTTTAATTTCTCTAATTAAAATTGAAGGTACTAAGCATCTCCAGAATTTTTAAAATTTTGGTTAGTTAATCTGTTAAAAATGTCAAACTTAATGACTTTTTTAAAAAATAATTCAAAGAGTGACCTCAGACGTGTCTCTTGAAAAAATATGTGGTTGTGCATTTGTAAATGAGGATAGGCTTTGGTTTGCACAGCCTTCTGATGTTAATGTTCAATTAAAATAACAGATCTGTTCATAGGAACTAAGTTTACAGCTGACACCTAGTAGGCTGAATATTTGTTTCCTTATAAATATTGTAAATTTAGTTTGAAATGACTGACAAAATAACATGTCCTTCTACAATGCCAGATTTATAGAAAGACTGCCTTTAGAGTAGAACCATATTTAAAAATTCACCATGCAGACTGGAGAAACCAGTTCTATTAGAAATACATAAATAATTTTGAAAACACACAAACAACACAGCACAAACTTCACTCTTGCACTAGAAAAAAGTAACAAAAAAGGAGTACACTCACAGATAGAAAACTTGTTGCTGTTGTCTTTCCCTGGAAACAATTTAAATCCTCTAGATTTAAAATCTATGGCCTTTTTCACTAGTTAAAAAAAAAACAAACAAAAAACAAAAACATGTATCAGGTAATACAGTCTAGAATATTTCATTTCATTTGACAAATTTTATCATGGAAGTATACGCAAATTAGAGTACTGGCTACCTAACAAGTTCAGATTGTGTACTTTTGGTGGGAAACAATTTACAAAAATAAATATTGAGACCGATTTGTATACTTGACAAAGGAAAGAAATGAGATTCGTAACTTATTTTTCTCCTCCATAATAAGAAAAAAAAAAGTATGGCCAAAAGTGTTTATTTCCATGGACCATATAATTGTGTAAAACATTGCCACACATTTATGGAACCTGGAAAATGAAAAGAATTATAATATGTTTGCTCTAAACCAGCGGTTTCTTCTGTGTTGAGAAAATGTAGTTACTTATCCCCTGCTTTCTCCATTAAAAAAAAAAGAAAAAAGATATTTGAATACAAAAAAATAAAATACAGTCTATTGTTGATTCTGCAGCTGATCTTCTTTCTACCTTAAGAATTGTTATTTTCAAAGTGTGATATGGAAGGTAGCTGGCTCCCTCCTCTCCCCCAAGCCCACAGCTCATCTGTTTCTGTAAAAGTTGTTATTTTTGTCTGGCTTTATGATAAAGATAGTTAATCCAGGCAAACCTTGTGGCCTCAATGTACCTTTGAAAGAAAACAACCAATAAAAAGAGAGTAAACCCAAAACTTATATCAGCAATGTAAGCAAGAATAAAGCAAAAGCATCACAAGAAACTTTCATTTTCAGTCATTAAACTAAGGGCCTCTTATCTCTAATACACTTGGCCTATGAGCAATGAACCATACACTAAAACGGACCTCCTAAAGTATTTTAAATTTTTAAGTATAGGTTAATTTAGGTAGAGTGTACTTGACTGGCTTTATAGAATATATATATTTTAAAACTATACGGAAGAAGATGTTTTCTATTAACTACAAGCAAGTACTGCAGATGAAGACAGCATAGACTAAAGGAACTAGGTCTAGCAGAAGTTAACATAAGAAGATAGACTGTACATCATCAAAGAATTTTTCATGCCCATTAACTTCTTACAGAAAATTGATGGATATTCAAAGAACCCTGATGTGAGGCATAAATACCAAAGTAGAAAAATATTATTGATATCTTTTTATAAGTAAATTAATCATTACCATACACAAGAGCAGAACAGGATTTGGGAGAAACAACATACTACTAAGGAAGACAATTTATAGGACAGATACAGGATGTGCTGATAAATATTTTTACACTTCTGATGGAAGAGACCGTATTTTCTTATAAATACAGAGATGTTACTATCTCAAGAGGCAAAATGTAAATTTCCTTGTGTATTATTACAATTTAACTTATAAACATTGATAATGGTTCTGGGAAATACATTATTTGCAGAAGCAGAACTTGTCTGTTGCACAAAATACTAGGTTATTTTTAATCCTTAGTAGTAGAAGTCGTCCTTCCCCTCCAAGTCCAGTGGAAGTCATGGGCCCTACCTTCTCACAGCAGAGCCGTACTGGAATAACAGCAGTGCTCTCTAGCCATTGTCTTAGCTTTCTAAAATGCTATTTCTATGTAAATAGGAATGTTGGAGTATAACTGTAACCTTCTTTTGGCTTTGAGGATCAATATAAAATAACTCCTCATGAATCAGAAGATAGACTGAATTATTCTTCCAGTACCTAAGTAAAATGGGAGTGGGCTTGAATGAATGACCTCAGGTGCTGGGACAGGTTTAAATACTCTCTCCTCTATTTTCAGAAATCATCATAAGAACAAATGGAAAAAGGAAGACTACTTTGTATTTTTTTGTTTGTTTCTACTCATTCTCAAACACCTGAATGGCATATCCACAGTTTATGTACACAAGAATAGTTCATAAGATATAAGGTGGAACTCAAAATAGTTACAGGAGTGTCTTGGTGAAGACATTTAAACACATCAGAGATTTTAATAATAATTTGCATCACTTTGCTAAGGCTATTAAATACCACTAGGAAAGTAAGCAATTCCAGTTCTCTGAAGAATCTTTACAACACAAGAGTAAGAGATTTAACTGGATGTTAAATCAACGGTATGTTGATTTATTGACCAGTAGTTTCTGAATACCCTGAAGGAGTAGTTATAGAAATTTATTTGGTCCAAACATGCCATCACTAAACTCGGTGTTAGGCTGTATATGCATGTACATACATAAAAACAACCCCACCATTGCAAAAAAAAAAATTCTCTACCCGATAAATATTCTATACTCGGCAAAATAAGCATTATTTTGCACGTCATACACATGGCAGTAAATATTGAATGTGGATTTCACTTCTCAGAAGTCTCAGAGGAGGGGCTCGTGACAGAAAACAGAGCAGTTGTACATTCTAAGTAGTCCACAAAGGGAAACAGACACTTTAAGAATGCAATTCATCTGGCCTTAAGATACCTACTTTTTCTTCTGAAGAGAAGAAAATAGCTTACACCAAAAAGTAGGATACTCCTGTGGAGGCATACTAATGTAATAGGAAGATAGGGATAACATTCTCCCGTACTTTGGGGAATAATATTTCATAACTTAAACTAATTGTGCACCTAAAGCTTCCTTTATGTCCTGTCCTTCAGTTCCTTTCAGAATCAACCAAAATATAAAACTGAAAATTTAGATCAAGAAAATAAAAATGCTCAGAGATCAAACTGAGCTAAATTCTATTTGCAGTAGAATAAATCTTCAGTATCACTTTCATGTCATTAACTATGTGACTGTAAAGACCAGACAAGTATATTTTAAAAATAATATAAATTTATAAAAACCTATCTGACATAACCATCTATCCAGTGTATAATGCAAGGAGAGGCTTAAAATTTTTTTTAAGACTACTTCAAATACATATGGCTTTTAGGTTGGTTGGGTTATTTGCTTTAAATTTATAGATAAAGACAGCAAGTTTGTTTCTTTTTATTGTTTATTTTTGGAGGAGAAAGAACACTAGTATACATCTCCTATCCAAATACATCTCTGACAATCCTGAATGTATTTTTGACTATGTGACCTGAAGAAACATAAACAGTAGCATCAGAACTGTGTAACACCAAATCAGAGATTACATCAAAAAACCCTGAAAACCTAAAAATAATTTAGCCATCCACCTTGGGACTTCTGCTCAACACTGTTCATGTTGGTTTTTTTCCCCAGTTTAAGTCACTTTAATACAAATAGAAAATTAGAATGATAGAATCATATGATGGTTTGGGTTGGAAGGGACCTTAAAGACCAGCTCATCGCAACCCTTCCTGCCATGAGCAGGGACATCTTCCACTAAAACAGTTTGCTGAAAGCCTTATCCAGCCTGGCCTTAAACACTTCCAGCAATGGGGCATCCACAGCTTTTCTGGGAAACCTGTTCAAGTACCTTGACACGCTCACAGTAAAGAACTTCTTCCTAATATCCAATCTAAAAATACCCTCCTTCAACTTAAAGCCATTCCCCCTTGTCCTGTCACTGCATGCCCTTATAAAAAGTCCCTCTCTCTTGTAGGCCCCCTTCAGGTACTGGAAGGTTCTCCAAGGTCTCTCCGAAGCATTCATTTCTTTATATTGAACAGCCCCAACTCACTCTCTGTCTGTAAAGAAGGCCTAATGTTTTCTGTAAATAAGACAAATGGAACTGAATGCTTTATTGAGGGGGGAAGGATACGAACAATCCCGGTAACAAAAAAAGTCCAGGTAAGAAGTTTTGCATGACAGATGTGTGTGTTAATATTCAGTCAATAGTCAAGCCAGAGTCATGTACATTTTTCAAGTAGCTAATTTATGTGTAAAGTGAAATGTATTCAGAATTATTTTGTTGAGGTTTCTGACCAAAATGGTCTCTCATGTAAGATAAGGGAGATTCAAACACTTACAGGCAAAGTTTTAGACACGTATAAGAAATAAAAGATTTTCTTATTTTTTTTCATAAAAGGGCTGTGTAATTATGTATATTTATGCATATTCATAAACATAAATACTACATACAAACACTTGTGAGAGATGACTAATCCAGACAAGTACCATATTTTCATATCCTCTTCAGGATAGATGTTGCACTAAAAAAGGACCTCAGGTAAATAAGTTTCAAGCATATATGTCATAAAAAAAAAGATAGGTGTATAATTTGACTAACAACCTTGAGTGCAGTAAACTCTCATACACTAGAAAAAAAATAATTTTGAATAAAGAAAAGATTGTTCAGTTGACACAGTTCCGGTTTCATTGTATCATGAGAGCTACATTAGACATAAATTTCAGGAAGGAAAATTTTCTTCTACAACAGAAGCATCGGGGTATAGAGCCATGTGAAGGATATTCATTTAAAACACTGTCAACTTACAAATTCTTGCTTTTATTTTGTAAAGGAATTTTCCGTCTTGTCATGTCTACATTCTGTAAATTTTCAAATCAAGTAAAAACTATATTTAAAATGCTGAGGGCTACAACAGCATTGTTCTATGCAAAATCAGCACTTGGGTTGCATTACTATAAGTAACTCTACAGAGTATTAACCAGGGAAACTTGGGCCTCATCTGACTTTATATATTTATTTCCTTTGGTGTAGCTCAATGTAGTTCAAGAACTGAAACAGCCTTTCCCTTCTCCAGAACTGTTCTCACTTTATATTCTCTACCACTCAGCTAGTGGAGACAGAGAACGATATCATAATATCAAAGCCACTATTTCAAGCCCTATTTAATTGACATCTGCAAAAATACAATACCATGTGAAGAAAAGGCAGTAGGTGGTTTATCTGACTGTGCCTAAACTTTTTTTGCATATACATCTTTTTGCCCCCTCATAATCTTTGTATTGCTCTGTTTCTCATCTTTGACATTTTTTTAAAATCAACTGCAAAGGATTCTCTTCAACCATATCTGAAACAAAAAAAAAACAAAAGTAGTCTTAACCTACTTTTTTTCTTTTTTCTCACAAGGCTGAGAGAGAAAAGTTAATCTTTCCTATAAATTTGACCTCTCAAAATTATTCCCACCACACTGCTATTACTTGCAAAACAGAAATCAATACCTTTTGTTTACTTTGCATTGGATCCAGATGCTAGGGATACAAGCTGACAATAAAAGCAGTTGTAGACTCAGAATTACATGACCTTCACCTTAACTTATCTGAGAAATAAAGAGTAGTTAACTCTTTTACTGCTTTCTGAAGTGACACAAAACATTTGTTTGGAATACTGTGTAGAACTGATTTTAACTTGTGCAGAACCAGTAATTCACTAATTATTTAAAAACTTAAATATGTCATGATGGCAGATTTTACTTGCAGCAACTGCTATTTCTAATGATGGAAACAAGTGCGTGATATACTCTGGACTTCCAACATTTGCTGCTCATGTGCAGATATGCCAAATAAATTATGCATGATACTTCCAGTTCATCTTTGGCATATGTCTAATTCATTGTATTTGCACTAGAAGTTGATCTACATGCACAGCACATCCACAGCCTGAATGTGTTGAACTTACTACTCACATAAAGGTCAGTTCTATTTTTTTTGTGTATGCATGTCATGTTCGTTATGCATGTGATGCAACTGATCATCCAGAATTTTCAAACTCTAACAGTACAAGTGTTAGAGATCCAGATACCTTAGGGATCACCACCCCAAGGGATTGCACAAATAGGGTGGGAATGGGAGAGAAGAGATAGCAACCTTTTTAGTTTTTATGTGATGGCACTTAAGGCTTCAGAAATTTACATTAAAAATCTCTAAACCTAGTGATCACTATAACCCAACACACTCATTAATGTAGCACTGTCTTCCAGAACCTTTCTGCACTTTGAAAGGACATTAGAGGACATAAATTTTCATCAATTTTTGTAGTACATAATGAACTGCATAGGTTAATGAAGAACCATCCACTTTTCATACTATTCCATTTTTCTCTTTTTACATGAGCTGATCTTAGTTTCTCTTTTATTATCCAACCCCTCCACACACCTCCCCACACCCTTCTGCCCCTTTCAACTCTATAGCACCCTGATCAAAGCAGATTGTATAGAATATTTATATTTCAAATTACTGCTACTACTGCATTACTACACTGAATTAATATTTTAAAATGATTACTAGTTTAAAACTATCAAAATTTCAATTTTGCTACTATATTCTGCATTATATGTGATATGAGAGATATATCTATCTCTCAAAGTTCTCTAATATGGAAAAATAATTACTTAAAAGGAATCAAGTATGTTAATATTTATATTTTAATATTTATATGTATATTTTAATATTAGTTTACAATTGCACTAATAAGAAAATTTTTTTACATTCTAACTACAATGAATCTAATATATACCAACAAATTTTTGTCAAAAGAAGAAAACCTGAAATACTGAGGGAAAGTGATGACACAGAATGTCAGAAGCCAAATAGCAATTATAGAATTAAACATGGATAACATAACGAAGAACACTAAAGAACTGCAGGAATTTCTAGAAAAAATAAATAGAAGAAACAAGTTTGGAAAATAAAATTGACAGGCAAGTATAAAAGGCAATAATTCAATTAAAACATTAACCAACTCATTTATTGAAATCACTATGACGGATTTGTTTTTTCACTTCCTTCTAATCACTCCAGACTTGACTATTGGACATTATTATCAGGTTTTATCTAATAAAAATCTTGAAATTAACAAATCATAGAGTTCATCCACCAAATAGAACATATATATGTGATCTGTTGTACATATTAAATAGGTATTTACAAATGTACTATGAAATTTTAAACAAATATAGTTCACTAAATGTTTGAGTGCATCTTAGTTACGCTTATTTCTTTAAATTTTTAAAATTTTTGCAAAAAAGAAGAGAAAATACCATGTATACATCATGCTTAATTTCCTTCCTGGACATCTGAAAAACACAGATCATACTAGAAACTCTGATTGCAGTATTGATTGAATGAAAGTGGTTAGGGTTCTCTTTTTTTCCCCCTACTTTGGAATAGGGGAGAGGATAAACTTTCCTGAGCTTGACCATTTGGTTTCTTTAGAACTAAGGACCCAAGAGGTGCTTCCAGCTATCCTATCTCATTATATTTTTCATTAGACTATCAAGGTGCACCTTGAAAGTAAGCTTCTTGTCCTTCATCTACTCCCTCCTTCCACAGGAAGACTTCATTGTTCCAATAACAAGAACTCTTCTTGCTCATCTCCTTACTATATCTTCATTTAAAAGTATATCTTAGTATATAATACAGTTGTATATATTATATACTAACTTGTCCTTATTTAGGTTCTCCATATACTGGCATTCACTTCTTGAAAATTTATCCTTTCATCCTGTCTTACATTTTATTTTCTAAGTTGAGACGATCAGAAAAATGTAACATCATTATAGTACTTTTATTCATCTAATGCAGTCTGAATTATTCTTGATGAGGACACTATAATCATGTATAGTATTCCTCATGTGATCTCACTACTGCCTTATAAAATGATACTTATACTTCCCTACCTCTAATGAAAATATTTCACCAAATGCACCTAGGATTTCTTTTACCTCTCAAATAATCAAAACTCAAAGTCATGTCTTCTTCTGTGATTTCCAGCTAATAAGCTTAGAGAAGAAATTCTTCAGACAGCTTTTGACACAAATTAAAATTATTGTTGAGGATGACATAGTAAGTTTGGTACAATAATTCACATGTAGTAGCAGAATTTTGGATACATGTTAACCTCTAGTTCTCTCTCCACATCTCATTCATGCATACACTTCAAAAAATATGTTTACAAAACAAAACAATATTGTTATCATCTATTCATTCTGAAAAACCTTATTGCCAGAACAATCCCATGGAAGGCAACAGTATTACTCTTTTTCTGTAGTTATTTTGCATCAGTACTAATAAAACTCCACTATTCTGATCCTACTAGCAATATTCTCAAAAAAGCCTACAATAAAAACTATATGTACAGTACATTTTTACAATTTTAAATATCTGCACATATATATAGTAATTTTTAGTAAATTATATTTAATATATTAAATTTTATCTTCTCAAGCATTAATTAATTTGCATAATTTGCATGTGCAATTCTTAAATTACAATCAAGAGCACAGCAAAAAATGCATTCCTAAAGTAAAATCTAATTTTAATATCTATTAAATAGAGAAATAATTTAAAAAGCAATTTATATAAAATTCTTAAGTAGTTCATATATAGTTCCATAGTAATTGAATATGCAGAGCAAGACAAGTAGTTTTTAGAGTTTTGTGTACATTTCATTGTCAAAGAGAAAGTTAAATACTTCAGTAGTAACCTAAAGGAAACTGCAGAAACACCTGTGGAATATCTCTCCATAATGGAAATTCTTTCAAGCCAAATAACAATGATCTCACATTCACAAAAATTCCTTCAAAATATGTCTTTATCTTTGCAATAAAGAATATTTTATGGAAGACAATTGTTGGTTATTTATTGAGGGTCATTTGATATGTTTGAATGACTATTATATTATCAAATATTGGTGTTTGCCAAGTAAAAATGGTAATTTTTTCCTCAGTATATGCATACCACTTTAATAGCAGGCACACATACAGTGTTCTGTGAGTATGACACAATAAAAAAGAAATTAAAGATTTTCTATAAACAATGTTAGCAAAATCAATACTTTAAATGTCATGAGAGAATAAAATGCACACAGAAGTAGGTGTGGGCTTTATTCTCCAATAAGGTCTATACAATTCTGAGTTACTTGTATGTGGGTTGTCGTACCTTTTCATATCTGTGGTACTACTTTATCATGTGACAAATAAGCACTATAACATTAATTTAGCAGCATCTTGTCTCTAAATTATTCTTTCTTTTCATAATTTAATGTTTATCACTTTAAAATGACAACTTTGAAGTATGTGCCTTACCTCTATCTTGTATTAAAGAATAGGTCACAGAAGAGAGGAACACAGAAAAAAGTGGAAAGGACACTGCAGTCTAATGATTACAAGCAGAAAATAGAAAAAACTGCTTGCATATCACATTTAACTGCCAAATTAGTACACTCATACATCTTTAAAATACAAAATATTATTACGGGCCCTCAGATACTCCCTCTTAACTGAAAATAAGACTGCTTTTTTTAACTGGATCAAAGATGTTCTGAAATGAATGCATATCTATACAACCAGTACAAACCAAATTGTTGATTAATTTATACCAGTCAATAACCAGAAAGTACTTCAGATTTGTATTGAAATTAATATGAATTAAATATGAACATCTGTTTAGTGATTTATATTTCATATGAAAACCAAATACTGTTTGTGTTTTAGTTGTTCTACTTAAATTACATATTTTAAAATTCTGAAGAATTGCACCTCTGCTGTTTCAAAAGATGTTAGTAAATGACGCTACAAAACTTATACTAGATGACTATCCAGTAAGACAATAGATTCCAATCTAAAGAAGTCTTTACAAAATATCAGTCATATAATGAAATTTCTGCAAATTGCTTTAGCTATAAAATATGTTTCTCGTCCATATATTTCATATTTGTGTTTATAAATTCTTAATGTACAATTGATTAACATGAAAAATCCAAAATATATAATAAATTATATTCAACAAATACCCTGCAAAATTAAGCTGATCCTTCTCTGAACTTGTGTATGTATAAAAAACCACCACATTAATTTTTTTCTGAATGTCTGCTGATTAAATTAAGAAATTCCAGCATTACTTTTTCTCATCCTCATGTTTCAGATATCGACCTTTACCTTTTAACACAGCAAATCATCATGGTTAGGCTTCACGAAGATTTGGGAAGGGCTCTACCCACGTTTGTTGCAGACGCGTTGGTGGCTAAAAAGGCCAATATGAGATAAACACGTCCGGTTGCAAAAGGCACAGCAGAAAGACTCCTTAGGAGGTATATTCTGCAAGGCACAATTCTTTCTGCGCTGTCTTTGATCATTGATTACATATTTGACGGAATGAAAATGTACAGATGTTTTAAAAAGCCGAAATTTTGCTGAAAATTTAAGCAGAAGGGAGACGAGTACAACTGCATCACCTACTAGTTTAGAACAGCAGCTATTTATAAAGTACATTTTATTATGCTATAGTTAATTATGTCTAAACACATATGCAGAATAGATTAATATCCTAATCTCAATTCTCTAAACTTTCATCAGATGTTACTTACACTAAGCTGCATTATGAAATATAATGATATAAGCTATAAAGTGGCATCAAAAGAAAATTCCACATCTTTCCCTTTTGTCTTTTTATAAATCAAATCAATTTAAATTACCAAGATAATATTATTACTAATTTCATTTTTCCATTTGGCTGCCCCATTAGAATGCAAATTTAGGCAGATTTAATCCCTTTCCCATTTGGTTCAACTACATTTCCTAAAAGGATACCTGAACTTTCACTTTTAACTTACACAAAATATTTTTGCATAACTACATGGGCACAAGTAAAATAATATCCAATACCTCTATGAGTAACAACTGCAAGTTCTTTAGTTCTTTCTATCTGCTCAGCATTTCTTGGTCGTCTTCTTGTGCTTTGTAAATTTGCTTGATGAAGAGAGAGTGCTTCCTTGTAACTGGCCGACTCCCGAACTGATTTTCTTATATTCATAGCTTGCACTTGTTGTTCTTCAGAAGGTTGTCTATGGGTGGTCACTGCACTGGATACAGCAACATCAGCAGATGTGCTAGCAACAGTAATGGCACCAGTAGTGGCCGCAATATGCTCCTCTAACTCACCAGTGGAGGCAGTTTTGATGAAAGAAGAACCTGTGGGACACACAGTAGCACTGGATGCTAACTCTTTCTTTTGAATTGTGTTTTCCTGATCAATCTAAAAGATTAAATTTCCTTCTGTTTAGCATAGTAAAGACAACTGACATAAAAAGAGGAAGGTCAATATGCTTTATTTAAAAATTTGAAGCAATCAGAACATTGTTTAATGCTAGTGAACATTTTGTAATTGTAGTGATATTGCATTTTAAGTTTTAAATGTTCTCAAAACTTATACTATAAACTTTTATACCAGGCATAATGACAGCACATAATTTTCACTTCTGCAAATGCAGTCCTGAAATCAGCATGGCCAGAGCAAAATATACAGCTATATCATTAAAAGGACCCCCATATGTAGAAAAGTGACAACCATCCTATTGAGGAGTGAAACAGCAGCATTATATAGTAACCTAGGCAGCAGGCAAAGCCACTGTACTCCAACTGCTAATAAGGCTGCCAAATACGTTCATTCTTTCCATCAAAGCTTGACAGGGCTCTAAAAGCCCATTTAGACTTGACACAAGGCCAAGGGTAGATGGATAATAAAAAGTACACATTTAAACAAATCATCTCAGCATAATTATTTATACTTAAGATTGTACAGAGGCTTCATGTGTAATTCTCTTTTTGCTCTCTGATTACTGTAATAGGCCAGATTATTTTACTCAAAAACCTCACTCACAAAATGTTGGACAAGCTAAAAAATTGTCTATGAAAACATTAACTTAGTACTTCTAACTTTTTTGTACTTAAAATATATAACCCATGTAGGATTTTTCAGTATTTTATTAACATTTTCATCCTTCCCCATTCCCCACATTGGGTTGCAGATGTTGGAAGCCAAGTCTCTCACCTGTGAGCATTTAGAACATCTAACACAGTAGAAACTCCATCTTGACTGGAACAAATAAATGACTGGGCAATGCATAACAAAATTCACCATAAAAATTTGCATAAACAAACTTGATGTAGCATGAACTGTACTATGTCATACTAGTATCTTTAAAATATGGTTTTTTTATTCCATAATAATGATTAGGAGTTCTTGAACAGTCATTCAAACAATAATGTTCCACACTTCTCTTTTTACTTTTGAGTCGTTCTATCATACAGCCTTTGAGACTTGTCCTTAACGTGTAGTGGGTGATATCAGGATGAAAAGAAGTTTTCCCACTGTTAGAAACACCTATACACTAGAAAATGGGAATAAGACTCCCAGAGGAACTAAGCAATATATATAATTTTTCATGCACAAGGCATATCAGATCTCTGATCAGAATTCTACAATGTTCTGCATAAATAAATGGAACAGATCCTCATGCCGAAAATACTCAGTCTTGCTAATTAAGTCTCTATTGTTTACTGCAGAAATTTTAGGCTAAAAATGTTTTATTTCATTATACTATTAAAAAATACTACCATAATAGAAAACTTTAGCGTTATATAGACAAGTAATAAAGCTGCTGTAGGTACATTATTTTTGCGGTCTTACATTTATTTTCTTAAGATCTGTTGTGCAGTACAGCACTTCTAAATCATACAGTGGTGGTTTCCTCTGAAAAACTAAAAAAACCTTAAAAGCACAATGTAAGACTACAGATTTATGTGTCAGGGACCAAACCAAAAACTGTTTACTGTCCTATGATGACAGGGGTACAAGTAACTAAAATAGACCTAGACACGTTTTATTCTTTATTTCAGAATAAAAGAAGAAAACTGTCATAACAATATATAATATCAAAGGATTAGACTATTTATGATTCAGTATACAATAAATTTTGACAGACTGGTACCAAGCTTAAAACACAGAAAATACAAATGCACGGCCAAGAGATATTTTGTAACAGAAAAATGTTGATTAAAAGAAAGAAAACTTAATGTATGTTACATAACCGCTATTATTAAAGCAAAATTTATGTGGACGCATCTTTATCATGCAAGAAAATGTACAAGAACAAGCAGTCACCTGCTTCCAATACCAAGCTCAAAGCAAAATTAGATTCAGAATCTCAGTCAAATGACCTGTTCTATGCAATTGATTTACAGAGGTACAGTACTTCAAATGAAAACAACTTAAAAGAAAATTCATCTCAAAAGAAAAAAGCAAGAAAAATTAAACTTAACTAAAGTTGCAGAGCTTATACATTGAAAAGTACTACTTTGATACAGAGGCAACTTTCAAGCAGAACACCTAAGTCGCTAGGCTTCCACATCCACTTACACTGCAGAAAAGAACCGATGAAGAAGATCAGTAAAGTCAAACAGCATGGTTTAATTTACACGGAGGATTTTTGAGAGAAAATTAATGTATGTTATGTATAAACAATCTTGTAAGTATCAGCTACTGTATAGAAGAGATCCATTGATCTTTCTCTAAATATAATTTATAATTTGTAAAAGCATGAACTTTGATGTCTTAGTATTTTATGGAAAGTTTTAGACCAATTGAAACACCTATATTGTATGGGCATTGTAACATACTCTCCACTTCAGTCATCTGCAGTCACATCCGACATTTCAGTTTGTCAAAGAGATTACTTTAAAAATTATATTTTCCTATATAATCCAAAATATTATTTTACTTTAATATTCTGGTTAAAAAAAAATAAAGAAAAAAAGAAAATAAAATTTAGCAATAACAAATGGCAGAAGACAGAAGAAAGGAAGACTGAACTCTGCTTTTGGGGAAAGTTTAAACCAACAATTTGCAGTCAGCTGAAGTCATCTCAGAGGTAGGTCATAGCTTTGAATTCACAATCAGCAACTGAGAAAATTTGAGGCTTGAGGAACTGCCAGGCGGCACCATACAAAGAAGCAATAAGGACAAGGGGTTGAGAAAGAGTAATTGTTGCTCAGGGCATGTGTGCACAAAGAAAGAGAACCTGACCAACCCAGCTGAGACCTACTAGACTGGACAAGTACTTCTCTAAGTAAGTCACTGTGGAAGGAGACCAGATTAAAATCAGTAAAACTGAGGTACTTTCATGTATTAAATTAGCCTGCTTACACAAGGAAAGATTTGAAGTAACAGTTACACATAAAAATTTGTAACTATGTAGAAGTGGAAAGAGATCAAGCTGATGATCTACAGAGCAATTCAGTTTAGAAAACTAGTCTGAACAAAACACTACTCAAAAGTGTTGTAACTGCTAAAACTTAGGATAATGCAAACATATGGGAGACCCATAAGTCTTTCTATTTATATATGAGTGGAAGTTCTTGATTACAGGTTCATTTTTAGTAAAGGAAAGAGGCAATAGCCTTTGACATTTGCCTGAAACAAAGTTCCAAAAATAGATTATGAATCTGTGCTAGAAACACACGCTTTGCATATGCAATATACTACAAGTATACACAGGGCTCCTGCTGTAAACATGATAGCAAAGGAAATTTACCCCAGATAAACTCATAGTGGAAGTTCTCATTTAAATTAATTTAATGGACTAACTATTACAATTTCTGAGGAAATAAACTAGGAAGATAATAAATACCTTTGCCCACTCTGCAGAAGCACTCACCAGAAAAAAATTAAGGCAAAAAAATGATATCTAATAGAGTGAAAATGCTTGTTGAAAATTATCTGTTTATTTTCCCTTTTAGAAGACTATAACTTGGGGAAGTTTACTTATTCCATTTCCCCTCTTCTCCAGGTTGAAAAAGCTCAGCTTCCTCATCCTCTTCTCACAGGGCAAGTATTCCAGCCCCCAGTCATCTTGGTGGCCCTCCACTGAACTTGTTTCAGTGAAAAACCCTCTTCCCTGTCATGGGGCCCACAACGTGATGCATTATTCCAGCTATGGTCACAGGAATGTTGAGTAAAGGACAATAATCCTTCCTTTTAGTCTACTGGCCACAATCTTATTAATGTAACTCAGGATGCTGTTGACCTTCCTTGCTGCCAGGGCACACTACAGGGCCATGCTCAGTTTGCTGTCTGCTGTAACACACAGGGTCTATTAAGCAGAGCTCCTTTCTATCAGACAATCCTGTTGCCAGGTGTTCTTCCTACCCAAGTGCAGGACTTTACATTAGCCCTTGTTGAGTTTTGTAGGATTCCTTTTGGCTCATTCCTCCAGATTGTCTATGTCCCTACGGCAACTCTGTCCTCAGCTATACTGACTGTTGGTCCTCAGCTATAATGACAGGCATTTTGGTGTCATCTACAAATCTAATAAGAATGCACTCTGTCCTTCATTCAAGCTCATGGATAAATACATTGAACAGAATTTGAACCAGAACAAACTCCTGTAGTACTACACTTGTTACTGGACTCTAGGTAGAGAGTCTGGCCCATTTATGATTATTCTCTAAATTTAATTTTTTTAACTGCAGTGGTGAAGGAACAGATGAAAATAAGTAAATTGTTTATAAGACCAAATAAATGGGATCTAAGGCTACGGTCCAACAGCTATTCTAATTAATTAGAACTAATTTTGCTGATTAATTCCTACAAACCAGGTTGAGTTCAAAATGTGAAAGCAAACAGGGATATTCACTACCTTATTTATTCAGGATGAATTCAAGATCCAGGACTTTATCAGTCCTTGTGACACATATGATCCAGCCAGAGACTTCTCAAGCAAAGTTAAAGGTCCTTAATGCAGATGACCCTAAATGGAACTCAGACGACAGTAAAGTGCTAATGAGGTGTCTGATGTGAAGTCAGCCTGGGACTTTTCCTGTGTATCTTATTAGCAAGTAAGCCAGTCTATCGTTTTGCAATGGGTAATTGAGAAAGAAATTTAGATTGTCTTCAGCAAAAATTAAAAAGCATATCTCATTAAAGAGAAAAAGAGCTGCTTAAAATTATATATAGAATTTAAAAATTAGTAATAACTATCTTCTTTCTTCTTTCAGATCTTGAAGGAATTTTAGTCAAGACTTATTTAGCTTCCTTATAAACTTCCTATACTTAACTAGCTTTGGAGTGACCAGTGCATCCTATTAAGAAGACTTTTTTTCTTTCCTATCTTAATTAACTGTTCTTTTTGATGTTCTCTGTCACTAAATATCTGAATGTTAGCAAGAAATTTCCAATAAAGTTACAAAGCTAATTAGAAGAATATATTCTGGATCTGTTAAAGGGCTGTTCAAGTTAGTGTAGATATAACAGCTTATTTGACTCTTTTAACATATTTTAAATATGTCATTCCAACCTTATTATTTTAAAAAATCACTTTTTTTACTCTTCAGAAATTTCTAGTGTCTTCTAAGTTCAAATTACTGTTCTGCTTCTGTTGATTTACAAGAACCAGATACGTAAACATACATTTGAGAACTTAAAATCAGTGTTAATAGCTGACATAAAACATTCTTCTGACCAAACCGATTTTCAGTTCCCAGCTATTTAGAAAAGAAATAAAACTGTGGATTTAAAGAAATACATGACTGAAAAAAAAAATATGGTTCAAAACAAATTGCTAGACTTTAGTTCAAATAGACAATGATCCCTGGATTTATACAAATAGCAAAGACTTCAAAAGCTGTCTAGCCAGACCTTTAATAAAGCACTTTGTGTTCCATTTGTTTTCATGTTGTCCACAACTGTGTGAATTGATTCAGAATTTAATTTTTGTTTTCTTTTGGTACCAGAAGTTACTTCTTTGCCTTACTGCATTCTTCTCTGATTTTTTTTATCCTTCCTTTTCCCCTCTCTCTTTTCATCAACCTCTCTATTGTTATTTCTTTCTTCTTTTTTTATCTATTGTATATCAATTTCAAATGTAAATCAATTGCTGCAGTAAGACGTATACCAGAAAAGTCTGAAAGTAACAATTAAGCATCAACCAGAAATTTTCGGTGATGCAGGAGATATGTCATTCTTCAGTACACACAAATCCATGTGTCTATGATCTTCCAAATGCTTCTCTCAGTGAACTTAAATCACTTTACATTTTTCAGTAGATACTGAAAATATAGTAAATTTATACATCTTAAAGTTATAAAACTGATTACTTTTGAAAATCTGAAAATCCAGACAAAGTCGACCTTCTAGTTTTTGATAACACAAACATGCCAAACATCTCTAACATGATTTATCTCCTCTCCACTAAACTAAGGACATAAACAGAGAACTACTACTTTTCTTTTCTTTTGCATATAACTATCCAAATAATAGGTTTTATTGCAGAAATATATGCTTGTTTAATAGAAAAAAAAAATCCAATATAGGCCCACATATGGATACTGTTTTCAGTTGGTTTAACTTAGAAAGTACTTTTTGAAAGATCTATTATTTTTAAGACAAAACAAAAAACAAAACCAAAGTTTAACACAAATGAATGTTAGTAAATGAGAAATCAGTGATTTGAGATACAAAATAATTATATTCATATAGTTATACTGTGCTTTCTTTTCAAAAGACATGTGCATCAATGATAAATCTGCGTAATCCAATATAAACTACCAAAAAACCCCAAACAACCCAGCTTATAATTCTTCAACAATACTATAGGAATATATTAAATGAATTATATAATGCTGGCAATGGAAAATATTCATGTCTACTGGCCTTATTACCTGTAGCCATCTTAATAAGGGTACCTTTATTGTATATGTTAACTAAAAAGCCTTGCCAATATTGTCTTATATATATCTTTTCTTTCTAACTTGGTATTGTGAATCGCAGTGCAACACAGTGTTATTTCCCCTTTTAAAGGATAGGATAAAATCAAATAGGCAACTCTTAAAGAATAATTACTATACAGATTATGTACACAACAATGTATATAAAAACCATTTAACAAAAAGATAAGTTTAAAATTTAAAGGTTCTGATTTCTAATTCTGTTTCCTGTGTCACCATGGACATGCCATCACATTGTAGTTCTCTCATTTCTTTTCAACAAAATTAAATCCACACTTTCCTTTTATTGCCAGAAAGATATTAATATTAGTTGCTTAATATCTGTTCAGTGTTATTAGCAAGTAAAATGGCATCCATAAATCAAATATACAGTTCAAGATAGAACAATACTTGCCAAAGCTTGAACTATATAATGATATGGGCTTGACACTCCTTTTTTTTCACATTTTCAATGAAGTTCAGATACGTGGAAAACTAATGAATCTTAAAACCAGTAATAATTACCTTTCATTTATTCTTGATAGCAAAAAATCTTTGTACCATTGCTCTTGAGTATCTACATCAGGTATCTAACATTTGTCCTAAGCAGGCTAAATGCCCAAATTTTCTATTCTAAATCCAGTGTTAGGCATCAAGAAGCTATTTGACACAAACTTAGAACTAAAGATTACTAAAGACTCCAGAAATTTATCCAATGCAGTCATCTTCACTACAGGGAAGATTATTTTAAGAGCTTTTTTAACACTTAAACACATATTTTGCATTGTTTACCCTACCTGTGTCTAGAAAAATTAACAGAGATTGCCGTCTAATAAGTATAATTTTACCATTAGTAATACAAGGCCATGGAATTTATATTGACCCCATGCAGGCTGGCCTTGGCCTGAGGACGTTTTCATTATTTTTGATAGCTCATAGTTGTCAAGTGAATATTTCCTGACCTGATTTTATTTCAGAAATGTTGTGCTCTGATAATACTGCATACAAAAATGGTCTGATAAAGCTACATAATCCCTGCATAGCAAGCAACAGCCCTTTATACTTAGTGAGGCTGAGGGAGGCTAATGTGCAACTTTCAGATTTTAATAAACAACAATGAGAAAGAGGCAGACTGTGTTAAGAAAACATACAAAAAAGAAATAATCGAACTCCAAGACTGAAGAGGAAGATTACTCCACCACCTCCAGGAGCATCAAACTCCTTCTAACAGAAACCCTTGGATGATCTCAATTAATTGTAATCTCCACCCGAGGGCACAGTAAAAAAGGTGAAAATACAGTGGAGAAATACAGTGGAGAGTAGGAAGGCAGTTCTTAACTTTTATAAGTGTATTATTATTATTATTGATGCTATTCTGTATTACATAATTTAGACTAGCAGACCATTAAAATTTTATTTGAATAACAATAAATTATCAATTCCATATAAATTGTGTTCCCTTCAGCCACAACAAGGTTCTGTGGCTAATATTATATTATGTAAGTGAATTACAATCCAACTAACTTTAGGTCTGAAATTTTGTATACCAAACATACATTATCTTTCAATGTATTTTACACCACTGAAGTACTCCTCAATAACTGTCAGGACTCTGAGAGTTCTAAGAAGCTAAACAGCACTGCCCATCCTTCCCTGGGCCTCCCCCCACACACGTCCATGGGTCCAGGACCACACATGAAGCCATCAGTCTCTGCCCCAGTGATGCCACATCAGCATTGGTCCTCTGCTCCCCACTTCCCTACCCTGCCCAGCCATGGGGCTAATGTCCCTGCCTGTCCTTGGCCTGTCCTCCTTCCCATGGAGGTGCCTGATGCCCTGGCCTGGGTCTGCCTCCAGGTGCCCCCCACAGCCTGCTCTGTTCCCTGGCTGGGGGCAGTGGGACCAGCACTGGTTGCAAAGTCCAGCACTGATGGCCTCAACCCCAATTCTCTGTGGTCCCCAGCTCATCAGCCTTCAGGGAGCCAATGGCCCTTGTTTGTCTCTTATTCATTGTGAAAAATAAAATGCCTATGAACAAAGCAAAGCATTACATTTAAAAAGAATTATTTTTCCCTTTCTTTCCTCACTTGGAATAAATAAAAAAATAAAGTTAATCTCTAAGCAGTATAAATGTTAATTATAAATAAAAGCAAAGTTGAATGATTTATAAATGAAACTGTACCATATTTGATTTTTTGATTTTATCTAAAAGGTCAGGACAGTTTAAAAAATAATACTTTTAGAGAAAGGTCAGGTCCTAAGTCAGATGAAAACAATTCTCTGGGAAGAAAAAAGTTCCTTCAGTATGAAAACTGATTCAAAAACCACTTAGACTTTACAGAGATAAAGCTATTCTTGCAGAACATTACGTGCTGTCAGCACCAAGTGGGCAGTAAGTGAACTTTTAAGCTATGAAGTGGCATCCAGTGCAAAACAAGAGCTTTGCCTCAGGAAAAGCTTCCCTGTGAGATGCCCCCAGTAATCCATTAGCCAACAATTTCAAGATGCCCTAAAGTAAATGCTTACACACTAAAATAAATTTCAAAATCATTTTGAAAAGAGTTACATATGCATTGCCTTAATGAGCATTTCAAGCAATTTTGCACCACAGCACAATGATAGCAATGAAAGTGTTCTCGTTTAATAGCCAACATGACTAATATCCAAAATAGCTGTCTCCATTGCTGCAAGTATCTTCCCTTATCTTTTTGTTGTACAGAGAAATGTTCACAAAGAGAAATTTTCTACAGGAAAAAGATTTATTGGCATGTCTGAAAACATGGCAGTTTGACACTGTCTCCCATAATATCCCATAATAACCCATAATACAGGAAATGTGGGTTAGATGAATGGACAGTGAGGTGGATCAAAAACTGGCTGAATGGCAGAGCTCCGAGGGTCATGATCAGCAGTTAGAGGCCTGTAGTCAGTGGCATCCCCCACAGATAATACTAAGTCCAGTCTTATTCAACTTGTTTGTCAATAACCTGGATGAAGGGAGAGAATGTACCCTCACCAAGTTTGCTGATGACATAAAAACGGGGGAGTGGCTGATACAGCTGAAGGCTGTGCTGCCATTCCGCAGGACGAGTGTGGCCAGCAGGTAGAGGGAAGTGATTCTCCCCCTCTACTCAGCCCTAGTTGGGCCACATCTGGAGTGCTGTGTCCAGTTCTGATCTCCTCAGTACAAAAAAGACAAGGAGCTACTGGAGAGAGACCAGTGGAGGCCACAAAGATGATTTGGGGTCTGGAGCATCTCTCTTATGACGAGAAACCATGGAAGCTGGGCCTATTTAATCTAGAAAGGAGAAGACTGAGAGGGGATTTCATTAATGCACATAAATATCTCAAAGGTGGCTGCCAGGAGGATGGTGCCAGACTCTTTTCAATGGTGCCCAGCAACTGGAAGAGGAGCAATGGCCATAAACTAAAACACAAGAAGTTTCACCTCAACATGAGGAAGAACTTTAGGTTGAGGGTGGCAGAACACTAGAATAGGCTGCTCTGGGAGGTCATGGAGTCTCCCTCTCTGGAGACATTCAAAACCCAGCTGGACATGCTCCTTTGAAACCTGCTCCAGGTGACCCTGCCTTGGCAGGGGGGATTGGACTAGATGAGTCCCTTCCAACCCTAACAATTCTGTGATTCTGTGATTTTTCAGAAATGGCAGTTGGATTTGGATACTTCTTACACTTCTTGGGTCATAGAACTTAATAATGTCAAATTTTGAGGTGGCTGGTTGCTCACCAGATATGAACATTTCAGACCTTCACAGAATGTTTGAGGTTGAAAGGCACCTTAGAATTTGGTTTTTGTCAAAACTGTCAGTTTTACAGTCATTGCTAGATACTTAACATAAATTAAATGGTACTATGCCCATGTTTGTAGAGGCAAGAGCTTCCAAAAGATTCTACAGAGTTTCAAAGTAACTTCTTTCAAATGTAAGAAAAAGTTATTGGATAGCAGTGACTGAGAGTTTTCAGCAGTAAATTTGTTCCCTCAGGAAATAAAAAATTAAAAAAAAAACAAAACAAAACAAAAACCCCACATTACACTAATTCTAAGAAAATGTGAGTACAAAGTTGAGTAAAAAAAGAGATATTTTGCCTCTGTACAAAGACAAATATCAAAATTGCACTCAAAAATGATATTGTGATAGCCTCCACAAGAGGTATAAGGATGAATATATGATATTCAAGAACCATCTGGTCACGATCCTGTGCAATGTGCTCTAGGAAGACCCTGCTTGAGCAGGGAGGTTGGGCCTGATGGCCCACTGGAGTCCTTTTCAACCTTACCCTTATCAAGACCAAGCTGGATGGAGCTCTGAGCAACCTGGTCTAGTAAAAAGTGTCCCTGACCATGGCAAGGGGTTGGAATTAGATGATCTTTAATGTTCCTTTGAACCCAAACCATTCTATGATACCCATTTTGTGATTCTATCAATTTTTTCCACATTGGTTAGCATTCAAAAACTCCCATTAGTGTCATTGGGAACTTGAATGATTCTTAGCTTAAGTACTATTGACCAGTTTGCTGTAAGTGTCAAAAGAGTGTGTTCAAATGGCTTCAACAAACAGAATAAGGTCAATTTATTTTAACTGAAATTTCTTTCAAAACCATAATTATATTTTTATCATTAATTTACTTAAATTATATAGGTTTGAGAAATATATATGGAAGAATATTATTTAAACATGAACCTTTCATGAAAAGACAAACTACCCAACACCATGCTGTCTACAAATGAAATATATATCTTCTTATATTTCCAAAACCTGCTTATGCTATTTACCTGTTGCACTTATACACTAGACATATATTTCAGGAATTAAAAAGTATTGCTTTTAATCCCAATTAAATGAGAAGAGCAGTTTGTTTTACTTTCACAAAGTCAATATTCCCTTTTGAATTTGAGTCAGCCTTATTGAATTTGAATATATGTCCTTTGAGTCAAGGATTCTCTTCACAATTATTTCTATATATCAAAGTGTATCAGAGTAGTACTATAAACTAAACTACAAACATTACCAAAGCAATTCTGCCAAATCTGTGAAAAGTGGAAGGGTTAGCATTACATAGTTTCCAGCTGCCCCAGATTAGGGCTCAAAAGCCTTGGTGTCCTACTCCACTGGTAACTTTCTGGGTGACTTTGGGTAAGTCACTATGAAGTATGTGCCTGAATTTTGGAATCCAGAACAGACCTAATAAATATTTCAAATACTATCCCTGTGATTCATGACTTTCTAATCTGTGTATCTCCCCTCCTCCCACAGCTCTATTTATTTTCCAAGCTGAAGGGTCCTACACAGGTCAATCACTTTTCAGTCAGAAACTTATCCATGTGTTTGATGATCTTTGCTTCCTCTGAACTTTCTTCAACTTTGCTAAATTCTTCTGAAATGCAGAGAAGCCAGAGCACCAACTGGAGTCAAGGTGCAGGTTGATTTATACAGCAGCGGGTTTTATGTTCTGTCCTCTACTCTTTCCCTAATATTTAGTTTAAAAAGCACTAAGGAGTGCTTTTTTTAAGCATTCTAAGTATGGACCTGAGGAGTACGAAGTACTCCTAGTATATTGACTATGTTAGAACATAAGAGATTGCTGATATTACTTAAAAGAGTAATGATCAATAGCTCTCATAATTTTATTTGCAAACTCTTCTGATTCAGTCTTCACTGACAACTTCTCTTCCCGCACCTCTTGAGTGGACAGACTGCAAGACAGTGACTGGAAGAGCAAACTCCCTTACACCGTAAGAAAAAATCAGGTTCGTCCCCTGAGGAACCTGCACATACATAAGTCTAGGGGACCTGATGAACTGCATCCCAGAGTCCTGAGGAAATTAGTTGATGTAGTTGCCAAGCCACTCTCCATGATATTGAAAAAGTCAAGGCAGTCAGGCGAAATCCCAGGAGAATTCAGGGAAAGGAAAAACATTTTACCCATTTTAAAAAGGGTAGAAAGTCAGACCCTGGGAACTAATGACCTGTCAGCCTCACCTCTGTGCCTAGAAGCTATGCTAAGGCACAGGGAGAACAGGGAGGTAATTTGGGACAGTCAGTACAGCTTCACCAAGGTCAAGTACTGTCTAAGCAACCTAGTGGCCTTCTACAATGGACCAACTGCAACAATGGACAAAGGAATGTCATCTCTCTGGATTTCTGTAAAGCCTTTGACAAGGTCACCCACAACATCCATTTCTCTAAACTGGAAAGAGATGGATTTGATGGGTGAACTGTTCAATGGATGAGGAATTGTTTGGACAGTTGCATCCAGAAGGAAGTGGTTAACAGTTTAGTGTCCTGATGGACATTGTGGTCAAGTGGTGTCCCTCAGGGTTCCATGTTGGGACCAGTGTTATTCAGTGTCTTCATCAATGATATAGACAGAGGGATCAAGTGCACCCGCAGCAAGTTTGAAGACTACATCAAGCAGAGTGGTGTAGTTGACATCCCTGAAGGATGGGATGCCATCCAGAGGGATCTGGACAAGCTTGACAAGTGGGCCCATGGGAATCTCAGGATGTTCAACAAGATCAAGTGCTAGGTGCTGTACCTGGGTCAGCGCAACCCCTGCAATCAATACAGGATGGGAGTTGAATAGAACAAGAGCAGCCCTGCTGAGAATGACTTGGGGGTGCTGGTGGATGAGAGGCTGGATGTGACCCAGCAATGTGCACTTGTAGCCCAGAAGGCCAATCATACTCTGGGCTGCATCAAAAGTAGCGTGACCAACAGGTCAAGAGAGGTGATTCTGTCCCTCTACTCTGCCCTTATGAGATCCCATCTGGAATACTTCATCCAGCTCCAAGGTCCCCAGCACAGGAAGGGCATTGACCTGTTAGAGAAGGTCCAGAGGAGGGCCACAAAGATAATTAGAGGGATGGAGCACCTCTCACATCAGGAAAGGCTGAGAGAATTGAGATTGTTCAGCCTGGAGAAGAGAAGGCTCTGGAGAGGCCTTATTATGGCATTTCAGTACTTGTAGGGGGCCTATAAGAAAGATGGGGACAAACTTTTTAGCAAGGCATGGAGTGATAGGACAAAGGCTAATGCTTTTAAACTGAAGAAGGGTCAATTTTTACTAGATATAAGGAAAACTTTTTACAATGAGAGTTGTAAAACACTGGAACAGCTCACCCTGAGAGGTGGCAGATGCCCCATTCCTGGAAATTTACAAGACCAGGCTAGATGGGGCTCTGAGTAACCTGATTTAGTTGAAGATGTCCCTGCTCACTGCAGATGGGATGGAGTAGATGACTTTTCAAAGGTCCCTTCCAACTCAAGCTATTTTATGATCCTATGAAATTAAGATAATTTTGCAGTTCTTGTTATGCAAAGAGAGAGGCAAAGAAGCCACACAAGCTAAGGTCTTTAAACCATGATAACTCTGCATGACACTATTTTTAACTGCTCATGATGGAATCCACTCTATACAGTCCAAAAAGTACCTTGTTAACCCAAACTTTTATGCTAGGTTTCAGCTATTTCATGTCGGAAAGGTGAATTTTCACAGTTCGAATTCGAGGATACTGGCAAACTCATTTTTAAACATTTCTCCTTGTGCACACCATCTTGTATCTTCTAAGATTTGTCCTCTCTAACTGTTAAATCCAACTAGCACATACTAGATTCCAACCGGGGTATATATCACACAAGAAGTTTTCTTATCAGGTTAGTCATAATTATTCAACAGATTCCCTACAGGTTCCATCTCCTTATTACTGTCCATCTTGTCAGCTAAATCTTTCCTCACAATGCCTCACTCTCCACTCTAACCACTTTACTTGGTTCTCTATCTTTCTCCTACATATTCAGAAAAGTTCATTTTCTGAAAAGGTAAACCAATGTTCATTGCTACAGGATTCAGACAAAAAAAAAAAATATATATATATACATCTATAAAACCAAACAATTAAGTATATCAAAAACAAACAAACAAAACAACAAACACCAATGCTACAATATACTTTAGTATTCACACTGTTACTCTACATTTGTTCTTGCAATTTTCAAACAGAAACAGAGAAGGTTTGACCACCATGGTTCTCAGGAGACTTCTACTAAGTTTTCTTTCAGATATGAACAGTATTGAAATTTCACACAATGAAGATCTAAAGAAATTGCATAACTGAGAATCTCTTTGGTAGTAGTTATTGATTTTGCAGATTAACAAACTCCATAGTGTGGCACTAAACCTGCATTATATGGGAAAACTGTTGTTTAAACATGTCTTAAAATGGTTTTTGGTCTCTTTGCAAACACGTGTTTCTTCTTCTCAAGACCCCCCACGGTAGTGTTATCTCAGGAATGTCCTGGGAAGGTGTCCTGAGGTGTTTCTCATTGGTCCTTGGTTAACCCCTTCCTATTGGTTGTTGACCCTTTACCTGATGTTTTTTTCTGTGTGACCCTGAACTTGTGATTGGTTTCCCTTTGACCCTCCTAAAAGCTTTATAAACCCCTTCCCAACAATAAACTCTCTCTTGCCTCCTCTCCACTCTGGTGTGCTGTCTCTGTGCCTGCCATGGAACCACGTAGGTGCTGGGGGGAGGGGAGGGCACCTCTCCCCTCCAGGCTCGGGGCCTGAGAAACCCCTGAGGAAACCCCTGGAGTTCCCTTTCCCCATCCCTCAAGACGTCGGAATGGTTCTTCAGATGGAGATGGAACTAGAACTGGGCCCCCCCCACATTGTGGGTGGGGAAAGGGATCCAGACCATAGAATAATATGCACTAGTATGTAAGGTTTATTGCCTCAGCTGCATTTAAGCGAAAATACTTTGTTGAACGAAGATGTATATTTTAATAATTTCCAGGTGCCTGCGAATGGAGAAGAAAAGTCAAATTCTTTCAGCTTTCTCATACTGCTACTGATACATTACATGAATAAAGGGGTCAATGTTTTAAAGTATAAAAGTATTCATTGGCAGGAACTAAGGTGGGGAAAGTGTAACTGGAAATTGAAAAATTAGTTCAGAAAATTTCCTTCCTTACTTGAAGAAGCATTCATTAAAAGATTAATTTTTCATTAAATAGATTTTATTTCCTATTTACTGGGGGATACTTTGCAAAGGGTACTTTTACTTCTGAAATTAGATAATCTTAGACAATTCTGAAGAGCAATACCAAATGTCCTCAACCTTACTTACACTGGGAATGAGTAAAAACTGAAGTATCTTATCTAAGACTAAGAAATAACTTCTGACATAACATGTCACATGGGTCACTTCCATATTCATATTCAAAAGCAGAATTTTGGATCTATTTTTTCTATTGGAAAAAGAATAACTTTGCTATCTTTAGGCAGGAGGTTATTCAGCATATTATTGTCTAAACATATATGGTATGGTTAGAGTTTTCACAAATAAAAGAGGAGGAAGAAACATTTAAAAGAGCATAAAAGTTATATTTGACATACTTTATGCCTCAACACACAGCTAGCCAGTTTATATGATTAAAATTAAAACTAAATAACTACTCCACCTTTATATCCTCAAAGACATGAAAACATGCTTTCTGTCATAAGTGCAAGTGTTCTCTGTAACTACATAACAAATGATTCTGTCTTTAGGCTGAAGAGATGGAAAGAAGAGATAATTCAACATAATAATTTATACAGTCTGTTTAGAAAGTACATGGGAAAAAATCCCCATATTCAGTTACTTCATTATCTCTTCATCTGACTGTTGTTTTCTCATCAAAATGATTTCTTTTATTGTGTCTGTGTCCCCCAATGATAGAAGACCGCCCCCTCCAAAATGAAAAATTACCTCCTAGAGCTTAAAAATCTTGAAAATTCTAGGTGAGGGAGGAGGGAGGGAAGGAAATGGGAGTAAATCTTCCAGCAGAAATAATTCCAATACATCTTATGTCCGTGAGTATTAATTCAACATTTAAAATCTGTTTTCTAAAGTTCGACCACTTCAGGTTTGCTTCCTTTAGTGTCCAGTAAACTTTATAATGTTCAAAACTGTTAATAAACCAACTTGAATGGCTTGTCACGTTCGACCATGGTAAAATGATTTTCACTACAGAAAAATATAAATCACTTAAAAAAAAGCCCAAGCATATTATGAGAACATTTGCATGTCAACAATTTTCAAAGGGGAAACAAGATGTTCCAACAGTTAATTTCAATAGCACTAAATATTTTGAATGTAAACAAGTGTTTCATTCCATGTTCTTCCCTCAGTTGTTTTATCATCTTGACACGAACAGATCATCACTGCAATATATTACAGTGTTTGGAGGCTATGAACCATACAGATGTATAGGTTAATGGATCAATGTTTTGACCCTATCAAAATTAAGTATTTTGAAGGTCCTATACACTGTATAGTTTATGTACTATCAATAGAAGTGTTCAATTGCTAGAGAATAGTTAATTTTTCTTGAATTTTAGTGGATTTCCTTGAATGAAATATTTTTAATATATGTATAAAATATGTATATGTATACATATACACATATGTATTACTATATGTAAACATGTATATATAATTATAAATAGTATATGCAGTTCTATATAAAATATATATTATATATTATATAAAAATAGTTTTATATATCACTGTATATAATATTTATATATGTATTAACAGGATCACTAAAACCACACTGAGCTTTAAATACTTTTTCCCCTTCCATAAACCAGGATTATTCATATTACCTACAGATTTTATAGTTTCAATATATCCTTTCCTTGGTTTTTACTGTTGCTTGAAATTATGTTTTTCATTTAAATTTATAAATTACTGAACTTTCAACAAACCTGACCTAACCAAAGAAAATGCTTTCTAAGCATTACCTAAATTGAAATAAATAGTATCTCAGTACATTTTTCTTGTCTTCTACAAAGGAGATGGAATTATTTAGTCAGTAGTACCTAGAATATTATCATTTGCTCTTTTGTAAACAAAACTAGAAGTGCGTAGAATAGTAAATGAAACAGAAAGCTATTAAAATGTTTGAATGCACCTAAAATATTAGAGGTTTTTCTTTATGGCAAGTATGAAATTAAGAAGATGCATCTGTTAAATCATTAAAATTGGAAAGCACTCTTTACTGCACCACTTAATGCTTATTTCAGAAGTAAATTACAATCCAACAATTTAAACATTAGCACAGACTGCCAAGTTTTAATATTTAACATTAGTACTATGAACTTTTTTAAATGAAGCATTATCTTATTTGAAGTAGAAAAAGGTGAGTTAAAATTTTAAAAACAGATCTTTCTGGATGGGCACACAGAGCTAACTGTCAACAATGACGTTTTTAAAACCTATCATTGGTAGAATTCTAAAAATAAGTTCTTTAAAATGGGGGAGGGTCAAGTAAATGCAGCACTTTTTCTCCTCTATGACTTGACTAGAGCAAAATCAATGTAATTCTTTGCACCGTTATTGTGTGGGTGTATAGTTGTGAATAAAAGACATCTCAAGGGTGCAAAGGTGAAAAATAATCTGTTTACAAAATATAACTCAGTATAAGATGAAGTGTAGCTAAAAGACCCACAAGTATGAAAATCCACTCCAAAAATTGACTTAAGTGGCAACGTATGCAATTTAAGTTTTTGTTATGTCTGGAGGAAAAAAAAGAAATCTTCTGAGAAGCCCTAGTAATTTCCTTTCAATCTATGAAGAGAGGATTCCTTTTGCTTCCATCCATTGAAAAATCAGGTAGACATCTGGGCTGTTTTGACAATAGAAGTTCAGTGTCTTAAAAGTCACAGATTTGCAATTCTGTTAACTAAGTATCTGTCTAAAAAAAAAGGAAGGAAAAATCTATCTTCTGTCAAATAAATTATCAGTGCAAGCAGCAACCTATTTGCACCGGTCTGAGCAGAAGCAGGCACAGCCCTGTTCAAGTAGCAGACTTCTACAAATGTGACTCAAGTGATGCAGCACCTTTATTTCTCTCAGGGAATCTCAAGACCATGAGACTTCTGGTAGCAAAAAAACATTTCAGTAAGTGCGTAGTAGGTGCAAGTTGAGATTAAGATACCTACATCAGTGTGTCTGTAGTTGCACTAGACATACAAGCTATTATAAGAAATGGAAATTTAGTCATTGTAGTGTTTTAATTAGTTTTAAAGCATGTACTTAAGGACATAACAGTTGCCTATAAGTGTTTATTCTCCCATCTTCTAGTTTCTGTGCCAGAATGGCATGCTGTCCTGATTTTTGCTGGGATAGAGTGAATTTTCTTCCTAGCAGCTGTTACAGCGCCATGTTTTGGATTTAGGATGAGAACAACACACTGATGTTTTAATTGTTGCTGAGCAGTGCTTACCCTGAGTCAAAGAGTTTTCAGCTTCTCATGCTGCTCTACCAATGAGGAGGCTGGGGGTGCACAAGAATTTGAAAGGGAACACAGTGGGACAGCTGACCCCAACTGGCCAAAGAAGTATTCCATATCATGTGACATCATACTGAACAATAACACTGAGGGGACTTGGCTGAGTGGTTGCAGCCACTGCTTGGAGATTGGCAGGGTATCGATCAGCTGGTGGTGAGTTGCTTTGTGCATCACTAGTTTTGTATATTCTTTTATCATTATTATTATTTTCCCATCCTTTTTCTGCTGTTAAATTGGCTTTATCTCAATCCATGAGCTTTACCTTTTTTCCAGCTCTCTCCCCTGCCTCACTGGGAGCAAACAGCTGCATAGTGTTTAGGTATACACTAAACCACACCATATGTTCTGTAAATTCAAAATTGCCAACACTATGCAGATGTATCTTTCACTCTAGAGCACCTCTACCTAATGCCACCTGGGTCAGCTCTGGGTCACTCTGCAATCCTCACTAGCAGGATTAGTAAAGTATGGGGAAGGTTCAGTTACCAATACCTAATTTGACTTGGTGCAATTTTGTAACTTCATTACGTATCTCTTTGCAACTCCCTGGTTTGCCTGCCCGAAGAGCCTCTGCACTTCTGTCACTGCTATAAAGACATCTTGGGTACCCTAGGCGATTTCAGTGATATATCAGTGCACATATATTCATGCACAGTGCTTCACAGCTCTCCAACTTCAATGGATATCTTGATACCTATAGGTGTCTAAACATAAAAATCTCACCTATGTTACAACGGCTAAGTTTTATGGCAGTAGTACTGTGTACTGTTTGTTGCAATAGCTTTTGAGATGAGGAATGAATGACAAAATATGTTTAAATTGCTAAATGTTCTGAAAAAAGTTTTCTCCTTCTGGCAACTCCAGCCATGATGTTCTGAGGCAACTTAGCTATTGTTCTTTACCTGATTGCCAATTGCTTCAAATTCTTTCTCAAAGCAAAACCAACAAAAAAAATTAAGAGAAGTCCAACTCCATAAATAATTTCTGAATGAAAATATATTTCTATTCATATGCAAAATAAAAGAGAAAGAAAATAACAACAGAAAATCAAGCAGAGCAAAAAGAAACTTTTCAACATTTTTTCTCCATATTGCAGCATCCCACATTCAAAGCTCTTGCATTTATCCAACCTCAGTTCTATATACCTGGCTGTCAAGTATTAAGAAAAGTAACCATTTGCACACTTTTAAACATGAGCATGACAATTAAATTTTATTTTATTCTGAAAAGCTGATGGATATATTTCAGCTCTTCATCTGTATTTTCCTATAAGCAAAAATTCCTAATGGCAGGCAAATGTAGTTGTGCACTCAATTTACATTTTTTACATATTTTATACTATTTTCTTCATAGTGGAGGCATTAGTTTTCATATGGCTTAAACAGAAGCAAATGAACAGGAGAAGGAAGTAAAATCAGTTTAGAAATGGATTTCACAAGTGAAATAAATAGCAACGGTAGGGCTGCTAATGAAACCTTCCAGAGCTTTAAAGGAGGAGGAAGGTAGAGAGTGAGAGGAAAAGGATGTGGGATCTAAAAAGATAGCAAAGTTATAGATGTTTAAAGTAATATTTAACTATCAGATACTGAAGTTGCTTTGTTTTTGTTTTTTTCTGAAAACCCTTTCAGAGTCTGGGTATGCTTGATATAAAGAAGGTTGAAGTTTGTGTATGCCAGTCTGTAAGAGCAGATGCTGTGAGGCTAACTTAATCCCTTACTGTCCACTTAGATAATATTATGGATTCATACATAAGATACAGAGTGCCAAAAGTAGCCAACAGAAAGCAGTGACCAAAAGAAACTGCAAATGGATGGAGTAAAAAAGCTCAACTAATTTTAGAAACAGCAAAAGAGGATTACCATTGCCAAGAAACACTGAAGCAGCTGCTTCAGGAGGATCCAAAGCTTTTGTTCTACTTCAGCCAACAGTTTCTGATTCAAAGAGAGTTTTAACAAAGGAACGAGAAGAGAAAACATCAAGACAAAGAACCCTCAGTGAATAGAAAGATGTCCTGAAACACAGATGACCAGACAAGCAAGAATAAGTGTGTCTTGGGTAGGGAAACATTTTGATTCTCTTCTAATTGACACATATCACTTTGATTATTGTTTACCAATGTCTTTTAAATATTGTATAAATCATTATCATTCATGAATATAAAATTTCTATTAAAAGAAAGTAATACGCATAACTTTCATTGCTATATTCTTATATGAAGCTGAGAGTTTCCCACAGTTTCATGTATCTCAGTAGATTTCATTTGTTCTGTATAAATCAATTTAAAAATTTTCAAAGGCCTGAACAAGCCTTTTCCTATTTGCAAGGTCTTGAACAGAAAATTAGGAAAATATGGTAATTAATTAAACTAAAAGGGTGTTTACAAAAAATTACAAAAATTTACTAGGTTTTCTGTTGTGGATTTGGTTTTTTTTTCATAGGCAACTATATTTTGACTTTACATTACATCACTTTTAGGCTACAGTAGCTTCATATATTACACTGATATTTGGCCATGTGAGGCTGCCTTATGAAAAAGAATCTTAAAAAACCAGCTTTCATAAACTTAAGAGAACAGAAGGGAATAAGACTGTAATTAGTATAAATGCCAGGGGTTTGGAAGCAGGGGGGTGAAGGGGCTGCACATGTGCCTTCTGCCCTCAGGCAGCATGGAACTGTCCCATGCTTATCACATCTGGTTCCACATGGGCCCACCACAGGACACAATTGGGCCGACCAGTAGAATTTGTGGCATCTCTGTGAAGAGGTATTTAAGATAAAGCAACAAACACTGAAGAAAAGGAACAAGGTCAGAGCATGAGTGCTCCATTCCAGAGTTAGTAAAACCCTCTAGGGACTGGAGCCCATGGATAACCCACACTGGAGCAGGTTCTTCCCCTAAGAGATTGCGGTCCAGGGTCAGTGCACATCAAAGCAGAAGAAATGAGTAAGAAGAAATAAATGAAAAAGAAAAGAGTAAGAAATGAGGAGTAGCAGAAATTAACTCCTACACCTTGACCTGGACCTCCTGCACTGCCCACCATCAGAGACAAAGTGTAATCTGTGGTGGAGTAGATAGAAGAAGGGGAAGAAGTGCCTGGAATGAAGTTAAGCCTACAAAGGGGAGAGGCAGGGTGTTTTTTGTATTTGTTTTCCTATTTGTTTTTGTTTTCCAAAACCCCAGTCAGTCATTAAATGTTTTATAATATGACTGTTTTACCCAGGAGAGTAATTGATGATTGATCTTCCACATCTTCCTTTCAAACGTCCTTTTTTAACTCTTGTTCTTCTTATTTTCTGTCCTCTTCTACTGTGGGGGTGGAGTGAGTGAGTGGCAGTGGGAGGGCTTCACTGTTACTCAGGATTAAACCATGACCCAATATGCTAGCATAAAATGTCTACTTGTGAAAATAAAATCAGTAAGCTAAGGGAGTAATTAGGTGAAAAGGGTATGAAATGCCATGGAGCTACAGAATAAAATTATGCACTGTTCTGAAGTTCAGAATTTGGTGTCTGGCCCCTTCAAAATGTTTTAGGTTAAAGAAAATTAAAGTAGAGGAAACAGTAAGAAATTAGTAATTCTGGTTACAATGGTACTATGTAGGAAATATTAAGTTTCAAGGAGGGAACTCAGAAAGAAGTTACAGTTATTACTGTGTAATACAGTGACAATACAGGCTATTGAAAGGATTAACAGACGCCCTCCCAAAAGTGATGCAGAAAGAAAAGGAGGCACCTGTACTATGTGGCTTTTTGTGAATCTCTTTTGGATTTTTATCAGGTATTCGGTTTTTTGAAAACTCATGCCAGCGCAGCAGTGAGGTTAATGTTTGAAAATGGTCTTTATAAGAAGGCTAAAGTTGTCTCTAACTGAAAAAAGGTAAGGTTTCATTTCTTAACAAACTGAAATACTTTGTGCTATATGTTTTTGTTTGTTTCCTAAATGTATTAAAGATTTTTAATATATCCCATCCTTAGAAGTGTTCATGGCAGGATTTGAGCAACCTGGTCTAGTGAGAGGTTCCCTGCCCATGGTAGGGGGCTTGGAACTAGATGATCTTTAAGGTCTCTTCCAACCCAAACCATTTTATGATTCTATGATATTTATTTAATTTCATCACAGTCTCTCCTTTAGTCTACCATTGACCCAGAAACTACTCATCCCTATTACCTGACCATGCATTTTTACATTTCTACTATTAAGGCTATTTTTTATTGATCATACAGATTTAAGTACGCACACTTAATGCCTTAACATGCTGAATATTTTTCCTGCCTATTTTTTTTTAGAGAGTTGCAAAAGACATTCCTTTAATTTTACATACGGTGGGTTACTGAATCATTTGACAATATATATACATTCATCAATATAACATTAAAAATTAAATGAGCAAACCAAAACAATAGTAAAAACCCCATTATGTAATCACTACACTCGTAGGTAGTAAAGAGAAATAGAAGAAACACAGCATATTCAAATCTCCTACACCTACCAACTCACAGGTTTTATGTGTCTTGCCTAAAACACATTTTTGAAAGTCTGTTCTTTCATTACGTATTACCTCACACTTTCAGCAGGAATGCATGTATGTGTGCCATCTGAGACATAGTTTGTTCTTTTTTTTCTCACTAGTTCAAAATGAACAGCTCGACAATCCAAACTACTTCACTCAAACCACCAAAATAGTTATCATGTGATTTCTCAATTGCGGGGTAGATTTAATAGAGAAAGTTCCTACTGTCTATTTTTTAACAGTCCTGTAAAATAGAAGTTTCCTAGTAAAGAGTGTGATTTATCATATTTGATATGAAAGATATCATGCAAAAAACAAGCCAGTGCTTTTCATAAACAGTTATAGCAGCCCTGGAGCTACAGTAAGAAAGCTTCTTTCATGTAAACTCACAGAGAATGCACATTCCAGAAGATCTATGAATCAGGAAGTCCAAATAGAGATATACAATATTTGTTGAAAATAGTAATCAAATATTTTCTGTTCTTGTATAAAATAGGCTATTTGAGACAATGACAGAGTTGTAAAATTTACTATTATCAAAGATCAATTTCATGAAAAAACCAGCCATAGGCTTATGTTAAGTGCAATTTTTACATTAGTTGACTAATTTTATCAGATTCTGCACTGCACTTTATGTAGCTAATCTCTTCCTATGCTAAATTTTCTATAAGAAATAAATGAAATTCTTGAACTAAATCCTGATAAGAATGTCATGATTTTTTTTTTCATCAGATAAATGGAAAAAACACAAAAAGGGTTGCTGTCCCCTGAATATCCACTGTGGATATTGAAAAATATTATTTACAGTATTCCCATACACTAATGAAGTTCAGTTTTCATTAGCACTTCAACAATAGAATGACCTTGTTCCAAATGGTGATATCCTCAAATTAATGCTTCAGATGATTTCACTCTTATTCAAAATACTGCTTGTTCATAAAAACAGTGGGTAGAATCTTACAAGTTAATTAAACCTTTAACAGCGCAAAGCATTCAGAAATAGGTAGTAAGAGATAATAGTAACTAAATACTACATTAGTAAATAGAAACTTACTGTTTTACAAACGTAATTTATACAACTATAGAGTCAATTACATAATTTAATTATAAAACCATGATTTCTGTATCTGTTACACAGTATTTTTCAGAATATTAGGACCTTTTTTAAAAGCTAAGTACTGTCACAGGCTAAAGTAAAGCAGATGTCTCCTGATAATAAACTACCCATACTCTAACATACTGTAATTTGATATAGCAGGTTGTAAAAAAAAGTATACTTTTATGAGGATTTTTTATAAGGGGCACTTCCCATTTCCTCTAAAACTTCAGGCACTATTTATTCTAACAAAAACAACCACAACAAAAAATGTATTTCTTTAAATGTACCTTGGTAGTGAGCACTAAATCCACGGTATCGGTGATTGCTGTCTGTTACAAAATGTAGTCTGAGCCAGTTTTTGTTACTGATAACTGGAGGAGGTATATTCATTCCAGACAGCCTGAATCAAAACAAAGAAATAAAGACTATTATTAAAAGATTTAAAAATTATCAGGAAAACCTTTATATTCAAAATAGTATTCACTGACATGCCCCCTACGGAACTTTTTATTTATCAGTTAGTAGAGTTTTAACAAGCACGAATACTCAAAGTTGTTCACTACGCATGACCAAATGATGGGATACAAATGAGTGCTAATCCAGAAACCACACAATCATGTTATTGGTCAGACACAGCACTGTCAAGATGCAACTACAATGGCACTCAGGCTAGAAAGAATTTGTGTCTATCCAGGTCGGATAACAGGTATAGTGGGTTTCTGTGGCTGGGTTTTGGTAGCGGGGGGGGCTACAGGGGTGACTTCTGTTAGAAGCTGCTAGAAGCTTCCCCAGTTCCATGCAGCCAATGCCAGTCAGCTCCAGAATGGGCTTCCTGCCGCTGGCCAAGGCCAAGCCAATTAGGAGTAACAGTGATGCCTCTGAGATTACATATTTAAGAACAGAAGGTTGTTGCGCAGAAAGAATTCCAGCCAGGGAAGAGCAGAGAGAGAACATGGGAACAACAATGTAGACACCGAGGTCAGTGCAGAAGGAGGTGGAGGAGGATCTCCCGGCACCGGAGCTGAGGCCCTGCAGCCCGTGGTGCAGACCATGGTGGAGCAGCTGTGCCCCTGCAGCCCATGGAGGATCATCGGGCTGCAGAGACCCACCTGCAGCCCATGGAGGAGCCCATGCTGGAGCAGGTGGATATTCGAAGGAGGCTGTGACCCCGTGGGAGGCCCAAGATGGAGCAGGGTCCTGCAGCCCATGGAGAGGGAAGCCCATACTGGAGCAGCTTTTTCCCAGGTAGGATTTGTGGCCTCTGTGGGGGACCCACGCCGGTACAGCTCATTGGTGAAGGACTGCACCCCATGGAGGAGTGACCCACAGGCCAGGAGCTTGGGAAGAACTGTTGCCTGTGGGACAGACTCACACTGGAGAGGTCCATCAAGGACTGTCTCCTGTGAGAGGGACCCCACAGGAGCAGGGAAAGGACTCCTCTCCCTAAGCAGTGGCAGAAACAATTGCCATAATCCTCATGCCCTGTCTCCTTGCACCATGGCAGGGGAGGAGGTAGAACTTTGAAGGAAGGAGGGGTGGGGGGAAGGTGTTTTTAAGATTATTTTACTTCTCTGATCCTGTTTGTAACAAATTCAATTAATATCCCCACTTTGAGTCTGTTTTGTCCGTGACGGTGATCACTAAATCTCTCCCAGCTCTTAACTCATGAATCCTTCACTGTTTTTTTTTTTTCTCTTCTCTGTCTGGTTGTAGAGGGGAGTGAGAGTGCAGCGTTAGTGGGTACCTGGCATCCAGTCAGGGTCAATCCATTACACGGGCTAGGCAGAACCTTGCTCTGGGCACCAGGGAAAGGACTGTGCCCTGTGACTTTCACATTCAAGATATGGAATAAGAGAGTTTAGGTTATGCAGATCACTCTCTGAAATTACAATACTGACACCTATTTTTCAAGAGTAAGTAATTTTCTACATTCAGGGTATAAAGAAAAAAGAAATATTCCATCACTTGAGTGACTTTGAAATCAGTTATTAAAAGTACAAGAAGAGAAGGGAACTGTAGTGGATTGAACCCACCTAGCAGCCAAGCACCACACAGCTGCTCACTCCCTCCCTTCTCTGCCCCCAACAGCATAAAGGGGAGAGAACAGGCAGAGAAAAAGCAAGAAAACTCATGGGCCAAAATAAAGACTCTTCAAAAGACAGTTTAATAAGTGAAGAGGTGAGAAAAAAGAAAAAAAAACCCAAGTGATGCAAAGGCAATAATTCACCATATTATACAAATAGATAATCCAACCAATCTCCAAGCAATGACTACTTGTCTCTCAGCCCTTCTCCTCATCTTTTATTGCTGACCAGGAGGTTATATGGTATGAAATATCCTTTTGGTCAATTTGTGTCAGTTGTTTAGGTTTTGACCCTTCCCAGTATCTTGCCTATGCCTGGTCTATGGGGACAGAAGAGGGGGAAAAGAAAGCCTTGATTGTTGTGCAAACCCAGCTTAGCAGTAGCCAAAACTTTGTTGTGCTATCAACTCTGCTTTAGTCACAAATCCAAACTACAGCATCATATGGGCTTCTGCAAAGAACATTAACTCTGAGTCACTAGACTCAGTATACAAAATTACCTGACTTTTTACCGGGTTTTTTTCTGTTTGTTTTTTTTTTTTTATTATTATTATTTTTAACATCAGGATATTGCTCCAATTACTGTAGTCTTTCATCTTGACTTCTTCATTAGGAATATTTGTATTTAAGTTTTTGTTGGTTTGGTTGGCTGTTTTTTTTTTTGTTGTTGTTGTGTATTTTTTTCTTTAAATTTTATTTTTAGATGAGATGTCATGTTAGAAAGAAGGTGAATAAGCTACACATAAAAAATTCTTCCATCAAGCCAGTAATCCAAGATATATTTCTCACCAAAATCAGAAAGATAAGTCACATCTTCAGGATTATCTATGTCCTTCCATTTATTTCTAAACAAAGCTTTTCCTGTAGTTAGAATAAAATACTAGCCAACAAGTATACCATTTTATGTTCAGACATAGAGGATTCCTCTTCTATTTTGTGATAAACTGTATTCATAACAAAGCAACTAATTTTTAAGTGTTTTTTTAAGTGGGAAAAAAACCCAAACCTTCCTTAAATAAATAACTAATAACCCTATGTAGGTATTATTTTGTGAGGAAGACTTTTGAAAGAATAACAGTTTGGAGGTAGTGTTCTTTTGATCTTTTCCCAACCACTCTATCTGAAAACAGAATATGTTTAAGAACACTTTCCAAATTTCTGAAACTTTTCTAGCACCCTCTTTCCCTCAGGCACTAATATAAACGACAAAATGCTTGATGGTTACCACGGGCTATAAAAACTCCTTCAAATCCTTGCAAAAAAATTTATTTTATACTATGGAGACACATTAACTCATCTAATTCATTTCAGTCGGAGAACAGAGAGAATCTAAGTTCTTTAACCTTGTGAAATTGACTCCAAATCCTAGATCCTAGATCCTAGAAAGAAAAAAATAGGACTATGAGATTGCAGCAGGACGAGATAAACGGATTAGGTAATATTGTATTAGTTCTTATATTAGTACCTCTTTTTTGCTGTACCCCCTCACCTCAGCCTCACAGAATTGCCACACGTTTCTGCATGGGCCTGTAAAAACACCACTCCAAGGAACAGCAGTTTCATATTAGTTGGTATTTGGGGTTTAAAAATCTAGATAGTCCATGTAGTTCTCTGACAGGCTCAAGCCATTAATACTATCCCTAATACAAAATATGCAAAAATCAGTCAGAAATTATACTTACGGTCTCTCTTGATTTATTTATTTATTTTTAAAATATATATTGCAAATTAAGAAGTTATAGCACTTATACAGGAAACTGAACATATCAGTTTAATCCTTCTTTCAGACAAAGGGAAGGGATCCAAAAATGTCATTTAGTTCATCACTTTCAATACAACATGACATGTACAGAGAGGCAGTTTTAATACAAATATATGTATTCATTTATGTCTTCTATCTACCATTCATATTACTAAAGTGCCATTCTGTGAAAGGATCAATGTGTTCATCAACCCAGCAGGAAAATGAAAAGTGTTCTGGTCTGCAAAGGTTAGAGTGTAGGCAGAAGACACAGAAAGGAAACCTCAGCTCTCTAACTTCCTTCTGAGGCTGGACTGAATGATCTTGGAGGTCTTTTTCAATCTTGATGATTCTGATTCTACTCCTTTCTTGTTTGTGTTAAAAAGGGAAAGACAATATTAAATTTGTATTTGTGATATTAAATTGTTACAGTCAGTAAGATTGATAGAAATATTCATTCTGACAAAACGTGTTTTTCCAGCTGCTGGTACTTTGCTATGTGGCTTCCAGGATCACTCTGGGCCCCCAGACTGCCTGGTTATTCAGCTGCTGGGCTCAGTGGACCTTTCAGTTCTCTTTTTCTGATTTACCTCCCAGTCAGTACAAAAACTTTTTCTACCAAACCATTAGAAACTTCATAAAATTATATGCAATACTAATATTCAGAATTTAATGACAAAATAATAATAAAAAAACCCCAAAACCAATTCATTTCCTTTTCTGGTTAGCTTTACTACATGATGCATGGTTCCAGCTAGATATTAAATTACATTTGCACATTGCTTTGTACCAATTAAAGTCAGAATTGCACAATAACATGTATTCAGCATTAAGAAGCAGAAGCCTAAACTTATTGATTAGAAAACATCAAATATTTCTGAATTTTCACTCTGAATTTTATCATGAAATGCACTTTTCTACCAGCCATAAAGTGACTTTAGTTGCTACAAATTTCTTATTAAAAATGTCAGAAGTATACTTTAGTTTGATGCTTGTTTTTTGGAAGGTAGAAGTTTAATTAGGTGTCCTTTTTGGTACAGCTATTTCTCTGTATAATAATATTACCTAATGATGCAAGAGAAAATAGTTCTTTTACTTAAATTCTCACCCTCCAACTAATTTTTAGGTGATATGGAGGCATCAACTTGTCACTGGTTACATATTTTAAAATAAGCTTGTTACTGGAAGAGGTCTTACTGAACAATTAGAACAAAAATAAGGCTGTAAAGCACAGTTCCTAACACCTATTTTGACTCATATATATATATTCTGCCTATAATGAGGTTTCTCTTTAAAAATCACAAAAACATGTGAAAAATAAATTTTAAGTAAGTGTATTGTCCAAGGCATGAGAAAATGTTGCACCAGGCATTTTAATATGATCATGGTAAAAGACTAATTTTGTTTCTAAAATAGCTAATATCTAGTTAAATGTACCTAACAAATCAAATATTTACTAATACATCTATCATCAACAGCTCTAAGTTATATTTGAGGTGATACTAAGTAAGCACATGCTGAGTTCTAAGTAAATTCACAGTTCCTAAAATTGGATTTTTACAGTTCATGATTTCTGTCAGATTATTCCCGGAAAGTAGATTTGCATACTGACAAAATTTATTCTGTTTATACAACTGCCCCTTTTCTCATGTCAATTTATCTTCTCAGCAAATTATAAAGCTGTTCACTATTACCATAATGCATTGGCACCCCAACCTACTTCTGTGCCAGCTACTATTCCACGCATAGCTATGCTGCATTTACAGTATTTTCCTAAAATTCAAAGTAAAACACCATATCTTCCATAAAGGAAATGCAGCTGTTTCATCTTCTTTTATAATTCAAAAACTCCCTCTCAAGCTGCACTGAATCCTTCATAGCAAATTTCAGTCAACAGAGAGCAAGATTCCCTTCTGCAGCTGTCTTTCACAAACTCTTAAATATGTTAATGGAGAACCTCATTTTAAACCAGAGATTTAAAGTATCTCACCACTGTGTATAGTCAACAGCATTTACTGTTATTTACTTTAAAAGTATTGGAAAAAAGAAGTGCTTACTGAAATAACGCACCTTTGTTGCTAATCAAGGGATTAGTAGAGGCGTAAGACTGTGCATGTAGATGTGTCAGTAAAGTTCCCATCTATGCATTTTATTTGCTTGTGGGTAAATCACAGTTTACAGGAGAAATAAGACACTAACGCTTCTGAGAATCAAAATTTCATTCTTCATGCACTTCATTACAAGAGCATGGCTCCATCCCACTCCTTCATGCACTAATTAGCTAATAATTAAAAAAAAAATCACTCTGCTTTAGGCTAACCATCCAGTGAAGTCAATTAGTATTTTATTTGCCCTCAAAATTCTAACAAAGAACTCCCACCTTATGTTGCAAAGTGCTTTTTCGTTTTTTTTTAATAACATAGTGCAGATCCTCCATTTTTCCAGAGGAGGAATACTGTACAGTTACTTGGACATTTGAAATGTACACTGTCTTCTAGCTATAATCATCAGAAGAGGTTCAAAAATTCCTGTCTTGTTCATGTACCAAGGTAGCTTTAATTACTAAAAATCATCCAAAACTGCAGTTCTTACAAACAAATTGTTACTGATTGTCACAATTGTCAATACACTGATTATTATCAAGTAACAAGCACACAAACCCTGCTAATAAAAGCTTTAATTTAGGCATTCAATGTGTCCAAAAATATTCCTAACAGAAAAAAAAGTTTTGTGTTTTTTTAAAAATATACAGCAAAGTTTTTCACACAAAACGTTTTATTAAGCATATGATTCCTACATTTTCTCATGTACCAGGGGATTCACAGAAATGGATTAAACAAAAAAAGAATTTGAGGTTGATACCACATCTAAAACCAGTGCTGAAACACATTCTAATACTACCAAAGCTTTAGACTAACACAGACTTTCATCTTAGCATGACTGGGTGCACACATAGATCTCATCACTCATGTATATGCACTAGAAAAACCTAAGTGCTTGTTTTGATTCAAAGGAGCTGTGCGGATTCTTTTTAATTGGAATTATTTGTCTCTTGAAATAAAACTACTATATAAAAAGCTTTGATTAAAAAAGGGCAAAGCATCACATATTTTGATAAGGGCTATTGAGCATTGTCCATGTCCATGTACATACTAGTGGGGCTTAATATTTACACAGTATAATACACTAAAAAAGACAGCAGCCACTTGCCCCTTGAAAGGAAAGATGTACCCAATAGAACAGCATCTGATCAATGACCTGTCCAATTTGGTTAAATTTTGCTTAAATTAGTCAGTACTCGTATTAAACAGAAATTTGAAGTATCAACCACTCACAGCTTATTGTGTTTCCTATACTTGTTGTAGTGGTTTGAACCTTGTTTTCCCCAGAGGCTAAGAGAAGTGGTAGACCCCAAGGGGTGGAAACCCCTGGAAGTTTTGAAGTTCTGCCCAATGGGCGCTCCTGCAGGAATGTAAACATATCACAACCAGACCGGAAAAGAAGAGTTGTAGTTTTGGTTGTTGTAGGAGAGGTGGCCATGTTGTAGAGCCACGAGGAAGGGGCTCTGAGCCCCTTGGGGCCTCTGGCCCCCTCCCAGCCCCTGGCTGGGGGCTGCAGGGACCTGGAACAGCATAAAGCTGGGCTAGGTGCCTGTAGTTATGCCGGGAGATGTTTTCTCCATGGGCACAGAGCAGCAGCCGACGCTGACCAGAGAAACAGTGGCAGAGAGCCAGAGATAAGAACCTGAACTGAAGAAGCAGCAGAAGCAACATGCAGCACTGCAGAGGAGACTCCTGGAAGGAGAGTCGAGGAAAGGAGAGCCAGCAGCTGAGAGCTACAGAGTTCTTGGGGGTAAGACTGATACCAGATCCCCAAAACTCCTTTGAGACCTCCTGGAAGGAGGAAGATGATGGACTCTTACTTGAAAGAGCCTTGAAGTGCGACATGCACTGTAGAAAGGAGCTAGAGAGCTCCGAGAGGAATGCAGGGGGAGTTGACCTTGGCTTCCCCCCCCTCGCACTGCTGCCACGGTGGCAGCCTGAGAGACAGGGCACAGAGGCCCTGCAAGAGATACCAGACCGTCACGAAGACCCCCCTGTGTCTTCGTGATATGACGTGGTGAAACGACCTTGTCTGGGGTTACGAAGTCCACGGAAGACCCCTCGGTTGTGAGGCGATGGGGCCGGGGGAGCTTGAATACCTCCCTCGTGGATGCTGGCAGAAAGCCAGCTATCAGCTGCTGCATGAGATGAGAAGAAACCTGCTGCCTTAGAAGATGCTGCTGTTCAGAGACTGGAAGGGATCTGTCCTTCTTTCCCTCCTGGACTTTTATTTGGAGGGGAGAAGAGATCTGATCCATTGTAAATACATATGTCATGGTAGAGATAGTTTGTGATCATGTGTATAATGTGATATGGTATAGGTATTTATTTGTACAGTCATTGTAATATATTCCCTTTTCCCTACTTTGAGTCTGGTGTGTTTTGTCTGGAAAAACCCATCTCACATTAGGTTGAGATGTGGGAGGGGGAATGGAGCTAGGGAATTGGATGTTGGGGCTATCTCAAACCATGACACTTGTATACAACATACACTCATTAGAAAAGATTTCTAGCATCTTTTTCTTTGTTCTCTATGACTGTCTTGATCCCACGAAATAATAACTCTTGCGGCAAGCTTCATAATAAATATCTTTTGGAAAAGGATCAACCCCACAATGTGGAGCACAAGATTAAAACTCAGATCTCTTATTTAAAAATACAGATCTGTTTAGAAACATCCAGTTGCACACTAGAGAAGTAAAGCTGAAAACAACTGAATATTTAACACATTGTTTGATTTGAAAGATCCTGAAGGATTCAATGATTAAGTCAACATACCTCTCCTGTTCCATCAACCCACTTTGTATGATATTTACATTGAATTTCAGACAGTAACCTTAACATCGATACTTTGGTAAAGCACTAAAAACATAAGGGGGTTTTTTTTATGACTAGGCCTATCAATATTTTTTATGTTTCCAGTTCCAGTGATTATATTAATGGGTCTTAATGGCAGTCATTATAGATGTGACTATCTGTTGCACGACAACTTTGGGTACTGGCCTTTTTTTTTCCTGGAAATGTTCTATCCAAATTCTATTAAATCATTTCAGAGCAAGGACACTGTGACACATATTGTCAAAAAGCAAAAAAAAACCCCAATCTCTTCTATCTTTTACAAAATCTATTGCTGTCTAAACTGAGAACTCAAGATTTTAATTCTGTTGAAGATATGAAATAAAAGTTAAATCCTAATAGGCATTTTCAGTTATCTTTGGGTAACAGCATAGGTCAACAAGATGGATTATTGCCTGTAAATTTTGCTTCTGTGAAAGTATTTCTAATATAGATATTCAAGTAATATAAAAGTATTTTAAGAGTTGTGAATTTCCTAGAATTTTAATTGCAGCTTACACTTATGCAGTATTAACATATCTAACATTGGTATATCTGTATTACAGAAAAAGACTTAATGAGACAGCTCTGTGACAGAAGCTATAGAACTTTTATTTAAGTTGAAGTTTTCATTTAATTGTATGTGTGACACCAAAGCTGCAGATGGTTATCAGGGCTGCTCTTGTGTGTGCATCCAGTACACTCGAGCAATTAATTCTCTAGATGATTAAGGAATTGACCATCTAGTGAAATAACAGACTGGCTTCAGAAAAGAGACTAAAAGTAACTACAGTATCAAAATAAGTAAAGTTTCCCAGTTGAGTCTTCAAATGACGAAAACAAAAAACGACACAGTAAGATTAACTTGGAAACACAAAAAGCATATGAATAAAGAAAACAAAACAGGAAGGGAATTGAGTTAATCTTCTGCAATTACATAGTTCAGTGTCCAGTCATAAGGAATGACAGAACACATCCTTCCAGGGAGAAAATAAACAGTACTAATTCAGTCTTGAAAGAGGAAAGAAGGTAAAGTTTTCTCTCCCTAAAACTAACTCTTTCTCAAAGGCAAATATGGAGTAGAAAAGTAAAGGAAAAATGTTCAAAAGAAAAGAATCTAAAATATAATGCTCTACTAGCAGTTTAAGGGTAATATATAGCCTAAGTTTTAAGTGGTTACAAAGGCAGAAGTTAAAAGACCTAATTCCTATTGTTAGTTCCTGTAATATTGTCTATAGTGGGACTAAGCATTCTGTGTTTCTGAGAATCAGGACATTCACAAGGTTGAAGATAGATGTAGCCTTGATTGTTTTTTCTACATCTCAGAACCACAGCCCAATGAATGACAAAAAGCTGGTTTTTTTATTTTTAGAACAGTGAATTGCCATTATTCAAATTTAGCCTCATGAGCTATTTAGAACTGAACTAGAGGTTTAGGTAGAAACTCCACTGCAATCACTTATTTCTGATTTGTAAAACAAACAATTGAAAACTTAAATAAGCCAATGTTTGGGAAGTAGAGGAAAAAAAGTTCTGCATTATGTAACCTTAAAAAAAACACTGTTCTGTAAATTATTTTAACAATCTGTTGATTAATTTTAGAGTTATTCATCTAGAGTGATAAAAATAATTCACCCTATGACTTTTTGTTAAGTACATTACGATGTCTGAAAGATCAAAAAAAAAGTCTTTGTTTTAAAAATGTCAGTGTTGAAATATATGAAAGCCTTGTCATGCCTTTGCAATGCTGGAAATAGTTCAATTTTGGAGTAAAGTTACTGTCATATAAAGCAAGTCTATGAGAAACCTCTGTATGATTATTAAGGACAGAATAAGGGTCCAGCTGATGATTAATGAAAGTTTGTAGTACCATGGATATGAAATTTTGAAAAGTGCCAAGATTAAGAAATACTTTCTAACTTCAAAAGCAGATTGCAGTTTATAAAGTCAGTTGTTCATATGTCAAAGATTTTCCAGTTAAGCTCCTGACTTGGTAGAATAATGAAGTATGATGAAAGGTAAAAGGAACCTTCCAAATACACATACTGTGAATTTTTAGCCTATGATATAAGTAATATGGTCTTTGTGACAAAAGTAAATAACCCTGATAGACAGTGTTGCTGTCCTGATTGCCTGCAGGACCAGTATAAGCTGCTGATTTTCATATAGATGTCAGGGTCTTATGAAAGGCGTCATTATTCATAAATATGATGCAAATACTTCATATGCAAAGTGACCTTGCACTTATCACTCAAACTCCCTGAGCAGATCATAGAAACAATATAAATACATATCAACTTCAGCTGGGCTGCACATGATGGTTAATACATGAGTCTTTCTACCACACAAGCTGTGGCAACCTGAGCAGTTCCTTGGTGTAACTGATGAGATCAATCCGGTCAGGGCAATCAGCAAGGAGCAGGGGTGGCTGAGTTTGAATGCACCACTGAGAAGATACAGGCCCAGCTACTGCAGGCTGTGCAGGTGAGGTATCCCCCAAAGGCACTCATCCTGGTGGCCCAGAGGCTAGGATACTGTGGACACCAAGAGCTGTCCCAGGATTTTTTTTCCTACACATGCTAAAACAAATCTGTCTCTTTCAAGAATCCCAAGGCTGAGAACCCTGGACAGGTATAAAGATGAATGTGATTATCCGAATGTTTTCCCTCGAATTTTGCACACTTCTTCCCTCTACTTTTACTGTTACTCTAAATAAAACCAAATTGAATACAACTTGTATGTGACCAATTTCTTCTTTGGGCAATAGTCAAATTGAATAACTGGGACCATTATCTGTGAGAGGCTTATATAGTTTACCTCTCTTAAAATGTTGCCATAATCCTACTATTTCAGAACCAGCTGTTCTCTTTTCAATTTTATATAACAAATTGTTATACTTACAAATACTGCCTGAAAGGGGGAAGGAAGCTTGTTCTTGAGCCTTTCTGGTAAGTGTTAATAAATGAACCAAACAAAAACCCACAAAAACATCGACTGTACTCCAATGTGATGGTCAATAGATCATATATGCAATACTAATATATAGCTTGTTACACACAAAATCGTGTTGGGATAGAAGAGAATAGTCCCATATGTGGTGTCAAAACTTATTATTACTCCAATTGATGCTATAACAGATGAACAGTCTAAATACTGAAAGTCTCATTAATACTACCTGTAACTTCTTTAATTAAAGAAATGTTTCTAACATGTATCCCTTTTCTCCAGTGTTATGCTTAAATGTTCATAGTTCCTCTGTGTTCTGAGATCTTTGTTCTTTTCCAAATAAAAAAAGTTTATTGTGAGTCATTCTGCCCTTACTATGCTCTTCTGAGATCCCACCTGGAGTACTGCAACCAGCTCTGGCATGCCCAACACAAGAAGGACATAGACCCGTTGGAGCAAGCACAGAGGAGGGCCTCTAGGATGATTAGAGGGATGAAGCACCTGTCCTATGAGCAAAGGCTGAGAGAATTGGGATTGTTCAGCACAGAGAAGGGAAGACTGCAGGGTGACTTAATTGTGGTCTTGCAGTTCCTGAAGGGAGCCTACAAAAAAGGCTGAAAAGGACTTTTACAGGGGCATGCAGTGACAGGACAAGAAGAGTGGCTTTAAACTAAAAGAGAATGGATATAGATTGGATATTAGAAAGACATTATTTACTGTGAGGATGGTGAGGGACAGCACCATGTTGCCCAGAGAAATTGTAGATGCCCCATCCCTGGGGGCCCCATCCCATCAAGGCCAGGCTGGATGAGGTGCTGAGTAATCTGGTCTAGTGGAAGGTATCCCTGCTCACAGCAGAGGGCTTGGAACTAGATCATCTTTAAGGTCCCTTTTAACCCAAACCATTCTAAGATTCTATGATCAGTATCCTGAAATCATCATGACACAACTCTCCTTCCTCAATCTTGAATAATCTTTGGGTAATTTTATTGTTTCCTAAACAGAACCTTTTGTTTCTCTCAGTGGTTCCCAGCCTTCTCCAGCCCCATTTAATACAGAGGGTCAATATGTGTTACACAGCAACTGCCTGGGGTCATCAAACCTTGTGTATACATGATAGTCACATAGTCTTGACCTATTTGACCAGTAGACAATTGTCAGAGCTCAAAGACAAGCCAAAAACAGCCCAGGCCACGACACCTCAGAAGAGTCAATCCAGCTGTCAGATTAATAAAAGGCCTGCGGCCACTTCCCAATAATAAGGCAAAAGTCATATTTACTGAGTTGTCAGTTGCTCTCAGTATGATCAGATTCACACTAAAGAAACTTGGAGGCATTGGAAATTGGAAGCAAAGACTACTTCTTCATGAAGATAACTCTCATTTAACTTCTCTCCCTAATCCTTAGTATTTCATGTAACTACAGTAGTTAAAATGAAAATCTCATACAGGTATGCAGTATTCAAACCAGTAAAAGACTCTAATTATATTTGCTGCAGAGCATGAAGGGAAACTGGCATGTAACTCTGGATGGAGATAAAGTTTAAAATATAAGTTAAATTACTCCCACTCTGCAGCAAAATCAAGAACCCCAGGGGTCTTATTAGAAAGAATACTTTTAGAATCTAGTTTTTCTGAGTATCTGCCACTCTAGTCACTCATAGTTAGATATTACATCAAAATGCTAATATATCTTAAAAGAGTTTTTCCTTAACGTTAGAATAAAAATTCAAAATGCTGTCATGTTAGGTCTCAGTCAGTTATATTACTTTGTCTTTTTAGGTGTGATAATAAGACAAAGGACCTGAAATGCCTTTAAAGAACAACTCATCAATACAAAGTAAGAGGATAAACATTAAAAAGCTTGAATCAAACTACAGGTGATCTTTTTCTAAATCTTCATCTCTTCCTATTTACTATTTTCTCCCTTCAAAAACGTATCAAGGTAGATTCTAAAATCTGTCAAGGAATCCATGCAGATTGCTCACAGAACCATTCACCTTAGTTTCCACCTTACAGTTCTTGTAAATTAATCTTTTGCTCAGCTACATATTGTGCAAGAACTTTCATATCTTAAACATCTGGGCTCCTTCTAATTCTACTGAATTTATCACATAAGACATTTATATTTTAAAATTGATTACATTTATCTGTAGTGACTTTTCCTCCTTCTGCAGTATATCTGTAAACAAATATATTTCTTACTCAATTCCATAGAACTTCTATTTCAAAGTGCTTGACAAATATCAAGAAGCTGTACCATTCTTTATTTAATAATAACAATAATTTTAAAAAATCCAACTCGTAAAGAGACAATATATTGTTCTCCACCACAAAAACCTAAGACAAAATCAGAAACTGCCTGGGTTGTAAGGGCACCTTCTTGACCCTGACTAGCCCTGCCTGGGGACTCTGTTAAGCTTTTGCCCTTGGGCCCAGGAACCCCGTTCCAGCTCAACTTAAGACTGCTCTAGCTCTGCCCTTCATAGTCTCTGTGTGACTGGAGGGACCCTGGAGCTGGTTTATCACTTGCCACATTGGTGGCTGTCAACTGACTTTGTTATCTAAGTCCCTGGCTATGACCCCTGTGTTCAGGCCCTGCAGGACTGCATATCATTGGCGAGTGCATAGCAAGTGTGGCCTGTGTGGCCTGTGTGGAGTCATCCTTGGCTCCCCATTGCCACCTCCTTGCTCCTGCTATTCCTAGACAGAAATAGAGTTCAAGTCTCCCAAGTTAAACTGCTCTAATCACTAGAACTGCACTAATTTTCTATGATAATTTATCTCATTTAAACACTATGAATTTGCTTTTGTTCTGTGTACTTGATCATACTTCTCTTACTGCATTTGTAAGATTCATATTCTCTAACACATTCATGTTCTCTGACTGCAGTTAGGGAAATCTTTCTTATACTTTTTTGCATGAAGTATTTTTAAGATGTTATGATAAAATTGAGACGTGGCTATCGTATACCTCCATCACTTTTACTTCATAGACATATAACCAACAGAATGTCTTTAAAACTAAGGATGAAAGCTTTGAAAAATCTGAGTAATAAGGGACAGGACAGCTCACATTTAGCCTTATTAGAAGAGTTAAAAAGGGAGAAGGGGATTGGACAAGTAGTATCAGCACTCATGTAAAACACCTCACTTTGAAAGAAATTACTTTTACACTTTACAAAGAGATTTTAGACTCTAATTCCCAGTTTGATGGGTCATAAAAACCTACAAAGTGAGAAGTTAAGAACACATGATGTTTCTGTTTATATGAAGTTCAGTAAACTATATTGTGTTTTCTTCTGGGGATGCAGTTTGTTTGCTTTTCTTTTCTTGTTTTTGTAGATTAACACCTCCTAAAAAAAATCTCAGAACATTTTATTTCTTTATCACAAAGAGCTGCAGGAATGGCCTCTGCAGGAGACCAGGGCTTGCCCTGTGCCAGGCACAGTTAGCTCCAGTCAGCTCCACAATGAACTCACTGCAGGATACAGCTGAGCCCATCATCCGAGCTGCTGTCACTTCTGTGAAAATGTATTTAAGAAAGGGCAAAAACTACATAGTTAATCATAATGAGGAAAAAAGTATGTGAGGAACTAATCCTGTGAGCTTCAAGATCATAAAAGGAGGAGGGTCAGGAAGTGTTCCAGCTATTACCATAGAGAGCACCACACTGAAGGAGACTCTCCTAACAGAAACCATGGCACTTGGTGGATTCTACTGGGTTTGAGTGCCAAGGTTTTGGTAGGAGGTGTGGCGACAGGACTGGCTCCTGTGATAAGATGCTGGAAGCTTGCCCTATGTCCAACAAAGCACATGCGAGCTGGCTCCAAGATGGATCCACTGCTGGCCAAGGATGAGCCCATCAGTGACAGAGGTAGCACCTCTAGGAAAATATATTTAGAAAGTGGAAAACCTGCTGCGTAACTGCAGCCAGAAGACAGGAGTCAGAATATGTGAGAGAAACAGCTGTGCAGACACGAGGGCTCTGAAGGAGGAAGTGTTCCAGGGGCTTCAAGAGATGCCTCACCCCAAAACTGATGTACCAGCTTTTCCTAATGTATCAAATTTAAAAGAAAAGGAATGTAAAAAACACAGATCTCTTTCTCTAAAAAACAGCAGCTGAAGTCAATGTTAAACACACACTAAGTGTATTTTTCACCCTATTTTTACAAACTATGGTGAGTATTAGAACAGATTAAAAAAATAAAATGAGATAGTTGGGTTTTTTTATTACTTAGCACTTTTAAGAGAAGACTGGAGAAGACCGATTTTTGTTTTTGTTTTTTTTTTTAAATTAGCACAGAAAAACAAATGAAATGCACGAGGCTGACATTTATGGGAGGTGGCACTAGATTATCCACTAGTAGTTGCTGGTACTAAACCCTGTATCTATGAAACACATACTGAATCTTAAAATATTAGAAGAGTTACTTTTGTCATGCAAAATAATGCCTTTATTACTGACTCCAGAGATTAGTGACTGAAATTATCTCTTCTGTTCTTTACTGAGAATCAATGTCTTTTTCAGTTCTGGGTATATTCTGTAGATTACTGGCATATCTAGGCCTTTTGTGCCACATAACTGGCAGGAGTTAACACACTCCTGTATTTCAAAGTAAAACAATACGCAGAGATATTCATGAACACAGAAGCACGAATAATTGCTCTGAGCAAGGATTCCTATTGTTGCAGCTGTACTGCTTCCAATTCTAGACCTAGGCTGGTATGACACTGAGCTGAGCTACTCATAGATATACATGAACACAATGTGTGTGTAAAGAAAGTCTGAGCCAAACTCCTCTTTTTACAAGAGATCATGTTGAAAAGGATGCACCAATGCGTAGTATTGATATATTATTGACTACTGAGTTTACATATGCTAAGATATCCAGAAAACCAGACACATACAATTTTTCAGTGTGTTTAACATTTTTTCAGAAAAATAGATATTATAAAAAGAATTTTAAAAAGTAACATTTTTGGCAAATCTTATGGGAAATGAGACAAGGAATTTTTGCTTCTTAATTTGAAGTATAAGCATGTATACATGTAAAAATTCTTTTATTGATTTCAAGTCTTCATACACAGGTGTGTGTAAAGTCACAATTTATGTCATTATTTTCTTTCTAAAACTAAGTGCTGCTCTCAGAGATGAGCATACGCTTTGGGGCACCACTGCATGGGTCTGACTGCTAGCCACCTGCTGTTTCCAGTAAATCAGACTCTGAACTAGTGATCCATGTCACAGCAGTTTAACCTCTCCATGACTCGGAACCACGTCTCTAAACCGACAATTTGTAGGTTAATTTGTCCAACAGAACACATCGCTGTCCCTGTTAACACATGCCATACCGAAGATTTAAAGGGCAGTAAATGTCAAAAAACCCAATAAACAATAAATTATGAACTAAGACAAAGGTATCCGATTCTCCTGAATACTATAATATCCATTAGTCTATTTTTAATTGCAGATAATTAACATTATTTAAAATAACAAAAGGTGATAATTGGAAATATTTAAAATTTATTTTACTAGATCAGTCTGTGTTACTTATAACACTCCTTGGATTCAAAAGTCTTCAATTTACAGCTGTTAAAAATATAAAAACCATTTTAAATAAATATTTGTGTCTTGGAATGTAAAAGTAATATTTTTATTGTGATATAAGCAAATAAAGTTTGTTCTTAATTCTCACCTATTTGCCTCTCCTTCTTTTCCCCCAAAAGTGACGAAAGCAGGCCTGTTTAATAATGCTGGCTTTTATAAGGAATGCAAAATATTTACTGAAGTATTTATTTATAATAAAATTAATGTAATTGCTTAATATATTGACTAATATATAAATAAGCTTTGTTAGAGAACAAAAACAAAGTTTAGAAGATTTACCAATAGTCTGTGTCTTTAGAATGAAATATCTTATACTCAAGGAAAATCTGGTACCTCAGTTGAGCAGTCAGCTCATTATGCAGATTTTCCAGACTAGAGCAGATAGTGAGTAAACATCCCTTAGAATAATAATTTTGATTTACTTTACCATATAAATAAAGTATTACTTCAAAAATTTAAGTTGTATTTCACCAGAAGAATTTTACTTTTGTTCATGACATTTGACTGGAGAGTGATATAATCTAAATTATGCAGTAAAAAGCCAATAACACTAGTTTAAAAATATCTTGTATCAGAGCCTATTATCTATTAAATTCTTATATGATGTCTTTGACTGATATTAGTGGTAATGAGATAATGTTATCTGAGCACTCTGAGAGACCATTATCCTGATATATCTGAGTTGAAAAGTTTGCAAATACTCAGATCTGATAACTGATAAAAGATAGTAGGTCACTAATCAACTTGCCATAAATTAAGATTAAGCTTTAAAATATTGCATTTATAAGAATATAATTACTAGAAAGATAACCAGAACAGACTACACATAGACGTGGACAGGTGAAAGCAAGCTTGGGTTCCACAGCTGCATCAGTATACTTTACTCCTAACCTTTAATACCTATCCTAGCATGGCGTAGTGAACAAATGTTAGGCCTACTGAGCCACACCATCACCTGATGATTTAAAAAATATTTTATTTTTTTTTTTGGGGGGGGGGGGTTATTAAGATATACTGGAAAATACCTGATTAGGAAACATGAAAAGATTTGTGTAACTGTCAATGCAGTTTTAAAGGCTGTGTAAATATCAAATATCATTTAAATTTGTAAATGAAGTTCAAGGCACACTTTGTTCAGCTATTTAAGAATTCAACACTTTCCAGCATCCTTATTAACCCTATCTGCAACTTATGAAGGTTGTGTGCCTGCAAAAATTAAGGGCGAATACTATAATAGCAACTTATTTTTGCACAAACACAAACTTGTGCAACAAGGACATACTGTTTAACAATTTTTCTTATAGTTATTTACTGTTTTGTGCTTTCTTGATGTATTTGCTGGAGACTAGTCCTCTGTCTGGGTACTAACTCATTATTTGATACACCTTTGTCTTCTTCACTAAGTCTACAGCATTTCGTACTTGTCTGAAATAAATTTCACATTGTTCAAATTCACATTGATTTATCAGTGTTATTCTGAAGCATATTTCTTTATTGTTCTTTAGAGAGCCTGCAACCCTCCACAGTTCAGCGTCGCTAATGATATTTATGTATAATTCTTCTTCCACTATCCAAGATACTGCAAAAATATTTAACGTTACCAGGCCTAGAACTAAGACATCTAAGATGCAACACATGACTTACAGAGACTAACCAGTAACTATTCTTTTGTGCCTTTTCCAAACTAAGTATACCATATATTTAGAGACAACACTGAGTCTTTTTTCCACTGGTTTTAATTAAAAAATGGTTAGTAAAAAACATTAGATTTTGCAGTAAGTAATTTTTTCATCACTTACTCCATTATTTTTTCCAGGGTTCAGAGCTACTGTGTTACAGTTTCTCACATGTTCCTATCCTTTGTCCTCTTTTATTTCCTTTGCATTTTTTCTTGTTTTCTTTTTACTTGTAATGTATTTACAAACTCTCTCTATAACTGTCTTTTATATCCTTTGGTAGTTGTAATTCAGCAACTGCAATAGCCTTTCATACTATATTCTTACAGCTTCTTATTATTCTAGGCCTTTATTCATTAGTCGTGTGGTTCTTTTCTCATCCTTTGCAAAATTCCTTTCTGCTCTGTATGTCTTTATGACTGCACTAGGAGCTCTAAAGGTCTCTTATTATGATTTATATATTGCTCTTGAATTAGGATAGTCTGTTATTATGCACTTGATATATTCACTTCCACTTACTGCCAGATCTCCTGCAGATTATATTAACCCTACTCTTTTTAAAATTTGTTTTGGCGAGTTTATTAATGTCTATTGTCTTTTTTCTTAGTACTGATATCTATTTACCCTTAAATAATAATATATTTCCATTCAAAGTACCTTAATCCTTCATAATTTTAGAAAAAATCTTTTTGTTTTGCACAAAAGAAAGAACGAAAGAGCTTATTTCTAAAAACTTAGTAGGTCATTCTGCTCTTTCAATTTATTTCTTAATAAATTAAGTCCTTTTCATCAAATAGTCCTATACATGTATGTGATAATTTTTCAAAATACAAATAATGCCTCCCTCTACTAATTTAACATTTAATAATGGCAGCACTAGTCTTTTCTTTCTTTTTTTTAATGCAGATATATATTAAAATACAATACAAAAGCATATATTGCAAGAAATCCATCATTTTTATTTTTGCCTAGCTCAATGCAAATAAATATATATATATATACCTAGTATTTTATATAGTACGTCTACCTTCCTTTTTTGCCTATTTGATGTAGTACCAAAAAAATACCAATTATTTAGCTGACTGAATATTATTCTCCCCAATGGCATCCTACTCTGAACTCCGATTTCTTTCAGGGTTAGTTGCAGACTTAACGGTGTTTATTTCCAGATCTTTTTTGAATGGAAAATACGTATACATATTCTCTTGAATGACCCACTTGGTTGTATCAACTGGTTTTCAATAAGACCACCATGACAGATACTCCTGCCATGAATTCTGGGCACTAAAGTTTAAGTCTATGTGCCATGTTTCAGGGTGAAGCCAAAGGAAAACCAGAGCCCAGGAATACAGGATATGTTGCAAAGTAATCTGGACCCCTCTGTGTAAACCGAACTAGGCAATTGAAACCACTGGGTTCATTTTTACCCTTTTCCTGTATCAGTAACAAGCTTTGCAAAAGCTAAGGGGAGCAGTCATACTACATAAATCAAGCTTTAATTTAATCCAAGATGTCACTGTCATGGCTAGGTTTCTCAAACAAAGATTTGGGAAGGGCTCTACCCACATTTGTTACAAGCACGCTGGTGCCAATACGAGACAGGCACGTCCGGTTGCAAAAGGCACAACAGAAAGACTCCTTAGGTGGTATATTCTGCAAGACATGATTCTTTCTGCATTGTCTTTTCTCCTCAAGAGTGATCCTGCGTGCTTTCTGAAAAGCATCAGCAGCGTTATAGATGGTGTGTCTCCAGACCTCCCGATTGGAGGCCAGAGTAGACCAGTTATGATGATCAATATGGCCAAGGCTGAGATATTGTTTCAGGGAGTCCTTGTATCTCCTCTTCGGGGCTCCTCTTATGCGACAGCCAGTGGCAAGTTCATCATAAAGCAAGACCTTAGGGAGGCGGTGGTCCTTCATCCTTGAGACATGCTCTGCCCAGCGCAGCTGTGTTCTCAGCAACATGGCCTCAATACCTGTGATTGCTGCTAGTTCTAGAACAGACATATTAGTCACGTAATCTGACCAGTGAATGTTTAGGATTGTTCGGAGGCAGCGTTGATGGAAGCGTTCTACGACTCGCAGGTGGTGGCAGTAGATGACCATATAAAAGAGTAGACAGCACTATGGTTCTGTAAACACTGATCTTTGTACTTTTCTTCAAGTGTTTATTTCACCAAACTCTTTTATGAAGCTTTCCAAAGGCACTATATGCCTTTGCCAACCTGTTGTCTATCTCTCTGTCAATCTTACTATTGGAGGAGATGAGGCTACCTAGGTAATTAGGTAGCTGCTGGACTGATTTGAGCACTGATTGGTCAATGGTGATATGGGGACAATGGAAGACTTCCTGAGGTGCAGGTTGATGGAGAACTTCTTTCTTCTTTAAGCTGACTTCCATCCCAAAGAGCTCAGCAGTGTCTGCAAAGCAGGATGTTAAACGCTGCAGGACTGCTTCTGTGTGGGCGACAAGGGCGGCGTCATCAGCATAAAGCAGCTCCTGGACAAGATGGTTTAAGGTCTTTGTGTGGGCCTTCAGTTGCCTTAGGTTGAATAGGCTTCCATCAGTACGGTATTGAATGTAGATACCGTCCTGATCCTCGAGGTCTGCCGTGGCCCTTTGGAGCATCATGTTGAAAAAGATTGTGAATAGGGCTGGAGCGAGAACACAGCCTTGTTTCACGTCATGCGTTATGAGAAAGGGCTCAAAAAGTGCATTGCCATATCTGACTTGGACATGTTGATCCTCATGGAGCAAAATGATCATTTTAAGGAACTTGGGGGGACAACGTAAGTGTTCCAAAATCTGCCATAGACCTTTTCTGCTCACAGTAATTCAAGTTGCATTACCTTTTAAACAGCAACACATACTTGAAATAGCAAGTTTGGGGATCTCAGTTTTATTTCTGTATATTGAATCTTTCTAGAACAGAATAGTACAGCATGCTGCTCTACTTCACAGTTTGGAGGATCTTGTGTCCAAAGTCCCCAAAACCAAATGGAATGGCAATATTTCAATAACATTCCAACGTATGTCTATAAATGCCCGATGTATAGAATACAGTAATAAAAATAATTTCCAGCACATTTAGTAAAGCTATAGCGTCATGTTTAGTGAAGTTTTCAGTATAAACTTAACTTTCAGCTAGATAGTTTAAATCCATTAACAGGTTAGTGGAAAGTCTTGCTAGCAGATTAATTTTTAATTCAAAACTAAATGAAAAAAATAATACTCTAAGGACTGTTAGCCTTTGCTGCTGTCATAATCATCTCTCATTTCTCTCCCACAGGAGTTGAACTCTGCTTTCAATTGCATTCAACACTGCAGCACTTCCCTAATTCCATCTTACTAAGGAATTCCCCTTTTATAATGACCTCCCTGGAAAACACACACTTCAAAAATAACCAAAACACAAACAAGCAAAGATGTGCGAATTTTGGGATTGTCTCTCAGACTGTATAAGTTATACAGATTTGGTAAGTTTTGTTAGAAAGTTGAAAGCTTCAGTTCAGGGTTGTTTGGGTTTTTTTCTTGAAAGACGTGGTGTCAGCTACTAAACAGAAAATAAGCCTTATTCAAACAGTCCTTCACCTTCACTTCACTTAGGACATTCAGGACAGTATATTCATGCTCAGCAAATAGAGATGATGGTAAAAGTTTGTCATCTGACATAAAAAATAATGGGGAAAAGAAGTTTTGAGCAGAGCAATATATCCATATGAAAGATGTCAGAGCCTGTGTTATATGCTTCAAGGATGAGAGAGTATGTACTATGCAGTAGGTACTTTTTCTGCTGATTCAAAGACACTAGTCCAATTCTACAAGTTTGGACACAGAAAAGGCTGATTGAGAGATGTGAAGATGCCAACAACTTACTGGTTCTTATAGAAAGATCCAAAAAGTCTATTTAGCAAAGAAAGAAGAATAGGAGTTAACTTAATCAAGATATATCTTCATGAACAAGCTTTTCAGTAGAAGGAAGAGAAGTACATGAGAATTCCTAAATGGCTAGAAAAAAACTTCACAAAACAACCATACAAAAGTGACATTAAAAGTATGGTTCACATCTTAACATTCATTATGATTAAACATTACACAATACCAGGTGAAATGACATAGTCTTCAAGGTTGGAAAAGACCTTTAAGATCATCACGTTTAACTGTCAACCCACCACTACCACTGCAACCACTAAACCACTGAGCCATATCACCAAGTGCCAGATCCAGATGACTCTTAAGCACCTCCAGGAATGGTGCCTCTACCACCACCATGGGCAACCTATTCCAATGCCTGACCACCCTGCTTGATTTGGTTTTGTTGTTGCTTTTTTTTCCTAATATCTAATATGAACTCCCTGTTTCAGCTTAAGGTCATTTCCTCTGGTCCACAGCAGGCACGGTAGAAGAGACTGACCCCCACCTCACGACAACCTCCTTCCAGGTAGTTGTAGAGAGGGATGATGTCTGCCCTGAGCCTCCTCTTCTGGAGACTAAACAAACCCAGCTCCCTCAGCATCTCCTCATAAGACATGTTTTCTAGACCTTACGTGAGCCTTGTTGCCCTTCGCTGGAAAGGCTCCAGCACCTCAATGTCCTTTTTAAAGTGACGGGCCCAGAACTGAACACAGTACTTGAGGTGCAGCCTTACCAATGCCAAGTACAGAGGGATGATCACTTTGTTAGTCCTGCTGGCTAGACTATTCTTGATACAGGCCAGGATGCCACCTTCTTGGCCACCTGGGCACACTGCTGGCTCATATTGACCCAGCTGTCAAATAGCACTCCCAGGTCCCTTTCCGCTGAACAGCTTTCAAGCCAGTCCTCCCCAGCCTCTAGCACTGCATAAGATTGTTGTAACCCAAGTGTAGGACCTGGTATTTCACCTTAATGAACCTCATGCAGTTGTCCTTAGCTCACTGTCCAGGTCTTTTTGTAGAGCCTTCCTACCCTCAAGCAGTTCAACATTCCCACCCAAATTAGCATCATCTGCAAATTTACTGAAGGTGCACTTGATCCCCAGGTCCAGATCACCAATAAAGACATTAAACACGACTGGTCCCAATACTGAGCCCTGGGGAACAACACTAGAGACCGGCCACCAACTAGATTTATCTCCATTCACCACAACTCTCTGGGCCCGGCCATCCAGCCAGTTTTTTACCCACTGAAGAGTCCACCGATCCAAACCACAAGAACCAGTTTTTCTAGGAGGATTTTGTGGGAGATAATGTCAAATGCTTTACTGAAGTCTAGATAGGCTATATCCACAGCCTTTCCCTCATCTCCTCAGTGGATCACCTTGTCATAGAAGGAAACCAGGTTTGTCAAGCACGACCTGCCTTTCATAAATCCATGTCGGCTGGGCTTGATCCCCTGTTTGTCCTGCATGTGTCGTGCAATCTCACTGAGGATGATCTCTTCCATAACTTTGCCTAGAACCAAGGTTATGCTGACAGGCCTGTAATTCCTGGAATTGTCCTTCTGACCCTCCTTGTAAATGAGCATTACATTTGCTCATTTCCAGTCAGCTGGAACTTTTCCAGTTAACCAGGATTGCTGGTAGATGATTTAGAGTGGTTTGACAAGTTCTTTCACCAGTTCTCTCATTACTCTGGGTTGGATCCCATCAAGGTCGATAGGCCTGTAGGTGTCTCATTGTCCTAGCAGGTCACTAACCATCTCCTCCTGGAATATGGGGGCTTTGTTCACCTCCCCATCACCACCTTCCAGCTGAGGGAACTGGGTGTCCTGAGGACAACTGGTCTCAATATTGAAGACTGAGGCATTTTCTATGCTACCCTCTGCACTCTACAAATTATGGAGATGCTCCTTGACCCTCCTGTTGCTGCCAATGTATTTGTAGAAACTTTTTCTGTTTTTCTTCAGTGTAGCAGTCAAATAAAGTCCCAGTTGAACTTTGGCCTTTCTAATCTTTTCCCTACATCCTTTTAGTCCTTCTAAGTTACCTGACTCTCTTTCCAGAGGCGACAGATTCTCTTTTTTCCCCTAAGTTCCAGCCTAAGTTCCCTGTTTAACCAGGTCTGTTTTTCTACACATTCAGCCTGCTCCTGAATATTTAACAACTTCCTTCTGAACCACATCCACCGTTCCTGGACTCCTTTGACCTTCAGGACTGACTCCCAAAAGATTCTGTCAATCAAAGTTCTAAACAGGCCAAAGTCTGCCTGCCAGAAGTCCAAGGCGGGAATATTAGATTCCATATTTGCTGATGCCTTAAATAATGACTTGGCAGCTTTCAGTTTTCTTATCACAAGCTTTAAATGAAGGTAGAACTTTCTTATAACCTAAACAATAAAATTGTGAACTTCAGCACTCAAAATGTTTTACAGATACAAAACTCTTGATACATCTCAGATATGATAATTTCTATGGTTTATATAAATCATGCAAAAATTTCTTATTGGCTTGATTGGAATTATAACACCTGTATAATACCTATCATATCCTTGATGGTATCTAATAATGTATGTGCTGATGTGCTAAATAAGACTAATATTTTATTTCTGACAATGAGAAGTGACAGGTAATTCACTAGGAGTGTCAGAAACTGTGATTCTACATAATGAGATTCATCACTTCATACACCATTACAATTTCCAGAAGTTTTATGGACTTCAGGCTTTTTGAATAGGTTCCTTCAAGCAGGTCTTCATAGAAATGTAAAACATCCAGAGTTGGAAGGGACCCACAAGGATCATCAAGTTCTGCTCCTGGCCCTGCACAGGAAATCCCAAGAATCACACCATGTGCCTGAGAGTGTTGTCCAAATGCTTCTTGAACTCTGGTAGGTTTGGTGCTGTGACCATTTCCTTGGGGAACATGTTCCAGTGCCCAACCACCCTCTGCATGAAAAACCTTTTCCTAATATCTAACCTAAACCTCCCCTGTCAGAGCTTCATGCCATTATTCTGGGTTCTGTCACTGGTCAGAGAGAAGATATCATCCACTCCCTCTCTTGAAGAAGGTGCAGAATGCTATAAGATCTCCCCTCAGTTTCCTCTTCTCCAGGTTGAACAAGCCAAGTGACCTCATCTGCTTCTTGTATGGTTTCACTTCAAGGCCCTTCACCATTTTCCTAGCCTTCCTTTTGACACTCTTTATAGCTTTACTTCCTTCTTATATTGCTCCATCCAAAACTGCACACAGTACTCAAGGTGAGGCCACACCAGAGAAGAATACAGTGGGACAGTCACCTCCTTTGACCAGTTGGTGACGCTTTGCCTGATGCACCCCAGGATATGGTTGGCCCTCCTGGCTGCCAGGGCACAGTGTTGACCCATATTTGACTTGCCATCAACCAGGATCTCCAGGTACGTTTTCCCAGTGCTGCTCTACAGTCTCTCATTTCTCAGTCTGTACATACATCCAAGGGTTGCCCCATCCCAGGTGCAGAATCCAGCACTTTCCTTTGTTGAACTTCATACGGTTGGTGATTGCCTAGTCCTCTAATTTGTCAAGGTCTCTCTGCAGGGACTCCCTGCCTTCAAAGGAGTCAACAGCTTCTCCCAATTTAGTGTCATCAGCAAACAGTACATCTTCAAGTCCTGCCTGTAAGTAATTTATGAAGACATTGAAGAGCACTGGCCTAATAGAGCACTTTGGAACCCCACTAGTGACTCGTCACCAGCCTGATGTTACCCCAATTACTATAACCCTTTGTGCCTGACCCATGAGCTGGTTTCTCACCCATCTCATGTGTTTATTCAGCTGTGTGCTGCACATTTTGGCAAGAAGGATCCTGTGAGAGACAGTATTGAAAGTTTTACAGAAATACAAAAAGATTACATCAACTCACTTCCCTTGATCAAGTAGATGGGTTACCTTGCCATAAAAGGAAACTACGTTTGACAAACAGAATTTTCCCTTCATGTACCCATGCTGGCTATAACCAGTGACTGCATTATCTTTCAGGTGTTTTTCAGTAACTCCCAGAATAATCTTCCCATGATTTAACAGGCACTGAAGTGAGATTGACAGGCCTATAAGTTACCAGGGTCACACCTCTGGCTCTTATTGAAAACTGGGACAGCATTTGCAAGCTTCCATTTGACTGGGAACTCTCTAGATTCCCAAATCCTTGACAGAGGTCTCATGATGACATCAGCCATTTATTTGAATACACTTCTATGAGTCCTATCAGGTCCCATAGATGTATCAGGATCCAGCTGGAGGAGCAGATCCCACACAAGTTCTGATCTTACTGGAAGTTGATCATTCTCACAGTCATGGTCCTCCAGGTCAGGGCACTGGGACTCCCTGAGCCCATAATCAGTGTTGAAAACAAACACTAAGAAAGCATTAAACGTCTTTGCCTTGTCTGTGTCCCTATTTTTGAGGTGACCATCTTCATCAAGTAATGAGTCAATGTTATTTCCGCGCTGCCTTTTGCTATTCACACATTTTTTAAAAGTCCTTTTTCTTGTCTTCCACAGTACTGACCAGCTTCAACTCTAACTGAGCTTTGGCCAAACAAATATTCTCCTTGAAGTGGCGAGCAACATCTCCGTATTCCTTCCATCTCACTCGACCTTGTTTCCACTGGCCATACACTTTATTTTTTTGCTTTAGCTCCTAAAGAAGATCCTTCCTCAGTTAAAATGGCTTTCTGCCTCACCTGCTTGACTTCCAACCTTTTGGAATCGCCTGCTCCTGAGCTCTTAGTAGGTGACACTTAAAAAGTGACCAGCATTAATGAATCTCAACACCTTCAAAAGCATTTTCCCAGGGGACTTTATCAATTAGTTTCCTGAGCAGCCTGAAGTCTGCTCTCCTCATGTACAGAGTTGAAGTTTTGATGGAGGTTTTCCTCCTGTCATCAGAGATTTTAAACTTGATTTCTTCATGGTCGCTGTGCCCAAGACAGTCATCAATCGCCACTTCACCATGAGCCCCTCTCTGTTAACAAACAGATCAAAGAGAGCATGTCCCCTAGTACCTGTACCAACCAAGTATTTTAGAATCTTCTGGGCCTGTTTCTAACAGCTGCGTGGTACTCACAGTTATCATCTAGCAAATGAAGTCCTACAAGGACAAGACTGCTTGATTTAGAGGTATGCCTTAGTTCCTTATAGAATAAATCACTGGTATTATCATCCTGGCTGGGTTCCTTATAGAAGACTCTCACATCATCCACTTTATTTGTTTGTCCTTTAATCCTTACCCAGAGACTCTCAACTGTGCCTTTGCCAACTGCAAGGTACATACATTAAAGCCCCTCCATTACATCATATGCCAGTAACTTACTTCCACAGCTGAATTAAGTATACAACAGAAATGTTCTACCTTTTGTTTTAAATCTTCTGTCTGATAAATCACTGATCATCCTTATTTATTTTAGCATAAGAAATGAAGAATGAATGTTCTTTATTTAACTGACACATTGATAATGTTAGGAATCTTTCATATCCATTGTCACTTATTTCTTTTCAAGATTTAAAAGTTTTAGCCTATTTTATTCCTCTCCATGGATTCTTTTCCACATCTTTTTCCATACTTTTTCTCCTTTTCTGTACTGTTTATAATGTTTCTTATACCTATCTTAACATAGGGTACTAAAATATTAACATGGCTTATTAATTAGATCAGAGGAAATTGCATTTAAATTTCAAATATTGTTTTTTTCAAATATACTTAGATTACTTTACTCTCAGGGCTTCAAAAGAATGAAAAGGCCTTGTATTTCAATTGGAAACACATAAAACTGTTAACCTTAGAAACAGTTTGAAAGTTTATGGGATAAAAATATTTTTGCAATTAACACAATGACTTGAGTAGCCTTTTTTAACTTCTGGGGTGGGGTGAGAATAATTCATTTGTTTAAGGCTCATATTGAAGCTCTAGATTGCTTCATTTGGTGGGGTTTTGTCACTTTCATGACCTACTGTATGCAAAAGAAATAAACATACAGTAAGTATACATGAATGGCTTATTTTCTTTTTGTACTGACTGTTATGTCATGACCAGGAACCTGTGGGTTGTGACTGGGCACCTGCATATTGGATGGCATGCAATTATAAAAAATTGCTCTGACACTGGTTTGACATTGTGTTGATCCTTAATATAACAGAATTGCATTAGCAGTTTCAAAAGATGCATAATGGTTTGTTTTAGTCACTGGTTCATTTTACAAGGGAATTTGCACTCTAAATCACCTAAACTGATTTCCACAAGAAAAACAGATGGACGATCACAAAAAGAAGCATCAGCATCTGAAGTTCTAATTAGTCTGTAGGGCCAATATAAGCAATGCTTTATCCTGTCAGGATTTATTCATGAATGCAAAGGATTTCATTCATGTATTCAAAATATTGTACTTTTGGCTCTTGTGCCTGAGACATAAAAGTTGGAAATATGAATGCATATAGTTTACCCACGTACAAAACATATGAAAGTTTTAAATTCAGAATCTAGAAACAAGAGTGATTTGGGATTATCTCTTCACGGATTACTGTTCTCCCACAACACACCACTTACTTTGCTGAATAAAGTAAACATGGCAGGGACTCTGACCATATGACAAGAAAGTGTGGAGTTTTAATTACTCTGGAATGGCAAATGTAACACTATATGTTTTGAGGTTTAGTTGTTCTTTGTTTTTTTGAGTTGACTGTTGTTCTTTCTTTTCCCTGTCTTGTTTTGAGATTTATGTTGTCCTAATACACTTTCCCCCACCATACGACTCATGCAGGATAAAATGTGGCTGTTTCAGCCTTACTTGCAAGTTCAGTCACTAGTGTTTCAGTCAAGATAAGAGCAATCAATCTCCCTCACTACTCCAACAATTGCCATCCTGAGACTATAGCAAATGACCACATGAAAACAAGTGCCCTATTCTGCTGGAGTAAGCACAGTGAAAGTGCTCCATTAAATCCTCAACCCATCTTCCTATCTCTATTTTTTTTCCCAGAAACTGCTGTGAAGAGACTCCAGATTTTTTGGTTTTGTTCATTTTTATTACTGATCATGCTTTTTAAGTATTCATTAGTAAAATCCACAAGGTTTAGACTTTTATTTACTGGGTTTCTACAAAATAGAGTTACAAATAACCCACACTGGAAGCACTCTGGGTTGCTCCATCCAAAGAGGGTTAAAGTGAGCCACAGAAGCACAAAACCAGCATTCAGTAAACCTTTGTTCAAGAGGGATGGTGGAAAAACCTGAGTACTCTTCTTGCATATAAAGGGTCATGAGAACTATTTTTCAATTTGTTTCTGAACAATTTGATAAGACTTTAAAGATAATAATAACGTTGATAAGACTTTGTGAAGTAATATAATATAATCCTATCTCTGTTGAGAAGAATGTATGTAAAAAGCCCATCCAATGTATAACTGCTCATTTGATAACTGCTGGTGGATATCTGTTTGACTCCAGGTGAGTATAACTTCATACATATTAAAAAGTACCCTCAGAATAATGAAAATATTCAACTTCAGATAAGGCTTTCAAATGTTCACTTTTGCAGTACTCATGAACATAGGAAAGGTAAGAAATTAGGAGCAGCTTCAGACGAGGTTCCTCAGAACAAGTGCATTTAACCACCAGGATACACTATCTTCTGCAACAGCAACAATGAAGTACTGTCTTCCTGACACTGTGTACATTAAACAAAATGAAATATTTTACACCACCACAGGAATACATGAAACTAAGGATACAGTAAAAAAAAAAACCATAAAGGAAATCAACTAAGTCTGTGAAGTTTGCGCATAATGTAAAAAAAAAAAAAAAGTAAATCCTTGCATAGATACTGTCATTCAATCTACAAATACCTGAGAAGAAAACAGTTCAGGCTTTATTTTGACAATAAAGTGTTCCTACTCCTTCAAGAAACACTTTTCACTCCCGATGTGCCTCACTGTTCTCTTCAACTCTTGGGCTACCTGCTGACTAACACAAGATGAAAAAAACCTTGGGTTTTATCTGTATCACTTCCTGGTGCAGTTCTTTGTGACTGGGTAAACATCTGAGCCAACACAAGGTAGGGGATGAGCTGGAAATAAAAGTGGGAAGCAGCATCACAGTGGCCATGTAAAGTATTCATTTTCAGCATAATGAGCCAAGGTGATTCTCTGACTGCATCTGACTCCCTGCCTGATGTAAGTACACAGTAATTTAACTGACAGTTGTCTCACCAAGGCTTGACTCTATTATATAGTAAAAAATCACATGTGCCAGATAAGCTTTAGCTTTTAGAAGTCTGGAGGAAGATAGGATGATTCATGTCTCTGGTCATGTACATATCCCTATAAGATGAGTGGGACAACATCAGCCTCAGGAAGGAAGGACTCCAACATGATCCCATGTTTCTACAACTCATGAGCTAGGATTGGCAAGATCAGTCAACCTGCTCAGAGGAAAGGTCATACCACTGCCTATCCACAAGGAAGAAAGAGACCATAGGAGATTTCTGAACCTCAAACAGATGTTTGGAGATAATGAATTCTTGTGTGCTTATTACGACTGAAAACAATGATTTCTAAATAAAGAAAAAAAAGGAAAAGCTTTTTCTCCCCTGAGGACAGTCAGGCATTGAAGAAGATTGCCCACATAGGTTGTTCAGTCTCCGCCTTTGGAGATTTACAACAGCAGTCTGGATAAAGCACTGAGCAACCTTGTCTCACCTCAGAGCTACCTTCAGCAGTAGATCGGACTGGACAGCTCCTGAGTTCCCTTCAATGCCGACCTGGCTTATAAGGTTTTATCACTCTGTCTTGTGTTTCCTTACAACCTAGTTATACAGATGCACAGATAACAATTTGAGTACCAGGATTAAATTTTGGATTTACACCTTTGGTTGATTGGCATTTCCATGGATATGGCAATTTCCTAAAGTCAGAATCTCCCTTTACTAAGCACTGAGTCTATTTAATGTAAATGCCACAAAGTAACTACATTTCTCGTATGTGTCTATTCTGCTTGAAAAGTTTGAGACATGTTTGTGCACTACACTTTGAACTACAACCTGAGAAATTAATGCAGAAAACCCCACAAGAACAGGATACTATGGAAGGGCCTTCTATTTCTTGTTTAGTCTGGAGAAGAGGAGGGTCAGGGAGATCTCATCATGCTCTACAACTCCTTGAAAGGAGATTGTAGCCAGGTGAGGGTTGGTCTCTTCTCCCAGGCAGCTATCAGTAAGACAAGAGGGCATGGTCTTAAGCTGTGCCAGGGAGGTTTATGTTAGATATCATGAAGAAGTTCTTTACAGAGAGGGTAATCAGGCACTGGAATGGGCTGCCCAGGGAAGTGGTGGATTCTCCGTCCCTGGAGGTTTTTAAGATGAGACTGGTTGTGGTCTTAGTGCCATGGTCTAGTAACCATGGTGGTGTTGGATCAAGGGTTGGACTTGATGATCTCAGAGGTCCTTTCCAACCTGGCTGATTCTATGCTTCTATGATTCTTCAGAAATAGAACAAATAGTGCAAAATGAAACCAAGAAGCCTCCACTTCTACTGTTAAACATATGATTTAATATTTTTCCTCTCTTAGATTCAAATCTTTTTCATGTTTCAGTAAGAATTTTGAAAGTAATAGATGTAAAGTCAGTTTCAAAGTCCTTTTCAGATGATGATTTCCAAATGGAATCAGACAACAGAACAACGAAAAATGTTCCATTAACCTTCACAATCACTGTAACAAATTCCCCTCCTGACATTACCATTGTGCCTGACCCTACACATTATGGAATGCACTCTGCTTCTTGAATGGCTCCAGACGACCTCATGGAAATGACACAGGTGAAATGCTGATCCACCAAGCAAAAAATTAAACCACAGAAGCAAACACTAAACGGTAGAAATACTTGGTTTCTGTGGAAAGAAAGCAAACACTTCATTTTTATTCTCAGTCCTTCAGAAAAAGATGAAAATAATAACACACAATGGATGGATTATCAAGGGCTCAAACCAGACAATATTTTTAGCATTAGTATTCTTCCTATTCCTGATTTTCTGCTCACCCTGTTCCACAGTTAAGCATTATCTCTGTTACCTTCTGTTCCCTGCTTTAGAAGGGGAGAAAGACTTAGGCACTCCCAAACTTGGCAGCTGCAGTTACTTTATTTTCCCTGCAATTAAATCTAGTAAAAATTAATTCTATCCACTATCAGTAAGCAAATACTCTGCTAATTACAGCAGGGGTTTATGACTGAAGTTTGTTTACTATATTAATTGAATAAATCCACCTATTTGGCTACAATCACAACATTCTTCTGAAGGCATTTCCTGTGTTAAGCAATATAAGTTTTACTACTATTCTTTAAATTTTAATTGAACTCCTATCAGATTACAATCTGTCCATCATCTAGGTCTTTTAACATCCTTATTAGAATCATATTACTCATAAACATTGCTTTCCTGAGTCCTCCCTCTGAGCATTAAACACAGATTTTGAAAGTTTGTATTAGTGAGAAAACAGTTTTAATATCTAAAGCCATGTCACCAGTCTTCAATTATAAAAAGGAAACAATTATACTTTTCACTTTCTCATTTGAAGTGATTTTTCAAGAAAATAATTGCTGGGCCTGAGGTGGGTTTTTTCCTTCCATTTTAATCTCTTCTTATGAGCACCTCTGCTTCTTGTCTTGTCTGTTTTGGGTTTTTTTCTTCAACATATTATTATTTTCATTGGTACTTGCACTACTGAGATGTAGTTGTCTATCCCTGTGCAGACACATTTATGTCAGGCAGAGGTTTTCCTGTAGCCTTAGATATAAGCATTATTTAATGAAGTACATTGACTGAAAATAAATCTAGCCTATTCAGACACCGGATGGCTGCATAAATCAAATAAACACTTTGTTAAAAAGATCTGATTGAGAACCTGTTTTATTAATGCATGTGTCTGATGTAGGTTAATTGTCAACAATAGTATACTTAATTTTTAAATGCCTCCTGAAGGCTAATTTCTATTGTAACTGAACTGTCAATAAAAATTACCATGTAGATGTCTAGCATGGATAACTGCATTTTCCTCTCAAAAAAACCCCAACCCCAAATAATACCCTTTTCCATAATAACTATTATCTGGCTGATTATCCTCACTTTGCTTTTAATCAGCACTAGTTGATATATTCTTCAATACTATATCTTAAAGGTTCTATTTATCATCTTGTTCTTTCATAGCACTAGTAAAATGGTCTTAAGAGTCAGGAAATGCTAATTAACGACAAATAACCAAATAACCTTTGTTCGGTCAAAGACAGGACATGATGATCTTGGATGTCTTTTCTAACCTTAATTATTCTATGATTCTATGATTTTCTCCATAATTAAATTGCAAATGACAGTAAAAGCATAGAAAATTACATGTAAGATGCTACATGTATTTTAGACACAGCATCATGAGGAACACAAGAGCCAGAGATTTCATATTCTAGATATTACAGGAGCTCTATAGCACTAAAACCACTTGTCTCAAGCAATGATAAGGTATCAGACCATGAATGCTATGACACTAAGGCTCCTCTAGAGTGAATGGGAAACAACCAGGTTGAGTAGTACTTGGACAAAATTTCCTATCACCCTTCTCCATTTTTCTAAGATATATTTTGCCTGTTCTTAGTGCTTAAAATGTTTGATGTAACATGCTGCTGTCATGTGTATTGCATACCTGCAGGGTGATGGATTTACAACATGGTATAAAGGCTACAAACATGAAAATGTGGGATGCTTTCAAAATGCATAGTGCCATCCTGGAATAAGGATCAAATGACTACTCTACGAAAAATGAGGGTGAACCCAACACATTCTTGTTCATACCATCAACTGAGGTGGAACCTAGGACATATTGATCCCACAACTAATTCAGTCTCAGGGAGAGAGAAATCTTGAGAAAAACAGATCCTTGCACAACACATATGACCAGGTTTCCAGGATTTATAAGGAAGTATTGATTAAGTTGATTAAGAAAATTTGTATATACAGGGATGAATGAAAGGAAAGGGATGATATATCCTCTGTAGAGGAACGATATGACGGACTCATCAATTCAGGTTATTTTCAGGAATACGTGATTGTGTGTGTAACAGGGAACCCATTAATACAAGCTGCTTGGATTTTTTTTTTTTAAACTCATTTGATACTCCACAGAGGGTCTTGAATAATGAACCTTGAAAAATGACTAATTAACAAAAGAAAGATTTATTTACAGCTATTTAACACATGATTTTAAGGAAAACGTTGTTTCAAGAAGTTCCTAAATCACTAACTGCAGAAGCTATGTCTACACAAGGGGAAAGGGCATCATCCCAGTGTGTTCTATTCTTTTCCTAAGCAACTGTTATTGCCACTATCAGACACTGAACACCAAACATAAACATTTTCTGATCCAAAATGGCTTTCCTAAATAATGTTCACATGCTACTGCAATACCATACTACATCATCACCAAAACTTTACAAAATTATTTTCTCCTCTGTGAAATTTATATAACTTAGAGGTAAATTACCTTTAGTTTATATCATTTAAAGTTTATTCTATATGAATATTAATTTAAACATACTGTTTCTCTATAAAAGACTGTAAGTTATTTTTCTAAGCTCTTTCTAAACATACTACTAATATTTTGAAACTTTATTAACAGAGTTTGTAAGCTTGGATTTGGTAAAAAAAGCCAGTAAGTGCAACATTATGACAATACCTGAAGTTAAAATATCTTCTTACAAAGTTAAAATCTTCTTACAAAATGAAAAAGAGAATCTACTGTGACATTCACGAACAGTGTGTTTAAAGCTACTGACCAATCAGTATATTGATACTATTCATTTAAAACTAAATGTTTTCTCATGTTTTTTATTTGATCTTCCAACCTTCATGAATTATGCACTTTTTTTAAAAATGAGAAATAGCTTCACAAAACCCCTACAGGGAAATTATGATTGCTGTAAATTTGTAATGAATAAAGTCTACTTAATAAATTTTCCTTAGCTGTCCTAAAAAGAACAGTAAACCAATTAAGTCCACAATATAAAAAAATGAATGGAAACACATCATATTCACTGAAAAGTTCATCAGGTATGTCACTGTGGTGGGTTGACCCAGGTTGGACACCAGAAGTCCACCAAAGCTTCTCTATCATTCTCCTTCTCAGTTGGACAGGGGAAAGAAAGCATAATAAAAGGCTCATAGATTGAGATATGGACAGGGAGAGATCATTCACCAGTTTCCATCATAGGCAAAACAGATGTGACTTGGGGAAATTAAATCAGTCAAATCAGAGTAGGAATAATAAGAAGGAAAAAAAAAATCTTAAATACACCTCCCAGTTTTACTCATGATTTTCTCCACCTTCTTTATCCAGAGCAGAGCATGACAGGGAATGGGGACTGATGTCAGTTCATCACACATTGTATCTGCCACTCTTTTCTCCTCAGGGGGAGGACTCCTCACACTCTTCCCATCCTCCAGTATGATCCTCCCCAACTTCTCCAAAGTGAGTCTTTCCCATGGACTGAAGTTTGTAATAAACTGGTCCAACACGGGTCCCTTCCACAGGGCACAGTCCTTCAGGAACAGACTGCTCCAATGTGAGTCATACATGGGGTCACAGTTCCTGCCAGAAGCCTTTGGGCTTCCCAGCCTCCTTTGAGCATCAATATCTGCTCCAGCATGAGGTCTTCCTCAAGCAGCAGGTGGATATCTGCTCCACCATGAACCTTGGGAGGCTGCAGGGAGACAACCTGCTTCACTATGATCTATATCATGTGCTGCAGGGAAGTCCCTGCTGTGGTGTCTGCAGTAGATTTATATATGAAAAAATTATAATTTGGCTAAAATCAGAAATAGATAGTCTAGACAATACTTCAATTTATTATTGAAGATTCTATGTTTGCCTTACATTTTAGGAAAATATAACAGGAAATACTTTTAAATACCCAAGAATACAGTATCAGTAAGAAAGAAGTGAGTTATTTTACTTTAAAAAAAGTAATCATATCATATTTCAAATTCACATGTGGCAACATGTGAATGTAACATCTAACGAGTACGTTAGATGCCCTATTACTTTGTATGAACTTGATAGTGGTAGGTCAATTATTAGAACACTACACAAAGATTTTTTTAGAAGTCCACTCTTACCCAGTAAGAACAGAGCTGAAATCTCTGGACTTTTTATCATGCTACAAGTTAAGTACATTTGCCCAACAACATTTGAGACACTGTTATACTCTCAAAACACCTTTGCATTAAGGCACATGTAAACAATAAAAATTTTGCATAATGTGTTCCTTGTAAAGAAAATTTGATCTTTATTCAGACTTGTCATAGGTTGAGTGTCAAACTGCCACAAGACAGTGGCAGTTCTCTGAGTAGTTCTCCGTAGTTCTCTGAGTAAAGGCTCTAAGCACATATTTTATGACAACCATTATTTTCTATCACTTTCCAATCTATCCACCAAAAATACATTAGTTAATTCAAAACTTATTAACATTTCAAATTCAATTAATCTAATACCTTTGCTGGTTTTTTGTTTTGTTTTAGACTTTGTTTGTTTGTTTGTTTGTGTTTTTTTCTATCATAACCAAGCTTTCCAAATATATAGGAAGGAAAATTGTCAACTTGTTTTCCAGCAAGAGTTAATTTAAGCTGGTAATGGGGAACAGAAGATATAATGTCTTTGTCTAGGAAAGTGTGATATATATACCGTCCATCCTCACCAACTCTTATCTGGAGAGTGCTCTAAGCACCTCTTTCAGAGACTGTTCTGGGAAGGAGGTTCTAACACTTCTTCTATACTATTTAACTAGTGTTTTAACAATTGTCTTAATATTTCAGACTGGAGTACATACTCGAATCCAGGTTACCTATGTCAAAGCAGCCTAGAGAATCAATCTAGTTTTCTGCTCAGTGATTAGTAAATATTCCACTAAAAGTGACCAACAGCAAAATATGTGAAACATTCCAACCAGAGCATCCTAGAAGCATTGGAAACTCTTACATGTTCAGATATTCTCAGAAGATTTATCTCTGAACTTCTATATGCTGGATATCCCATAATGACATTGCTATTTCTTTCACCAATTAATGTCTCAAACCCCAACTTTTCACTTAGGCAAAAAGGAACATTTCACTAGATCTTATTTAATTTTTGTTGTTATTGTTGTTGTTGTTGAGAAAAAAAGGTGAAAATGATTTCCTCAAACTAATAATTTTCTTTCTGTTTCACTTCCAAAGTACAAAAAATGCCTTAGTTCAGCTCAAACATCAGAATAAGCAACAAGACGACAAGAACCCTGAAGGGCATCTACAGAATTTTTTTCCACTACTTAAATGAAAATGGCCTACTAAGATTTTCTTACAGAAAAGACTTGGTATATCTGAAATATTGTAACAACTGATTGGAAGACTATGGAAAATTAACACTTCATAAAGAATTCCAAGTCTTGTCTCATGGATAACTCCAACCTATCTACTTGATGTATATTCTGGTTCATTGTTTTACTTTGAATCAAAAAGTAGGGATATTTTGTTACACAGCAGATCGGCAGAAGAAAAAAAATTTAAGGTTTTTTTTAAAATCATGTAAAGAATCAAAGTTTCTAAGAAGTTATTTTATAATAATACTTATTATCCAGATCAACCAATAAGTTTTTAATAATTTTTGTAAATTATGTACTTTTTTTTTCCAAAATTAAAGAGCCTGGTTTTAGATTAGTGAAAGTCTAAGGGGATATAAAGTTTACTGTTCTAAATCTAATTAACAAATTATTGTTAATTAAGCTTTCCAAATCTGTTTTTCCTAACATATGGGGGGGATACTTTCCCATAATTGAACATATCAATCTAATTTAGGGAATATAAATGACAGACTAAAAAAAGAATATGCTTCCAGTCTGCTTCTCTACATGAGCAATTATTAAATTAGCTTTGTAAATTCTTATGTTTTGTAAACAGATAATGGGAATTTCCATATATAAAGTAATCTTATTATATCATTTGAATATAGCCAAAGCCTTTTGCAAAACAAGAAATGAAATCATTGTATGAAGCTCATGACTGAATACATAAAACACATTCAAGAAAAATCAAATGCCTATTTAGCTATTCAAGTGATTAATAATGTCTGTATGTCATTGGTATCCATGGGCAGGATGAGCTCGTTACCCTTCCGGCAGTCATCCTAGGAGAAGGACAACTCTAATTCCAAACCTGGGCAGATGGAGCTTGCTTAGCCCTGTAAGGCCATCCATCTAAGAGAAGGATACTCTAATTAAACCTACATCCTGAGGACCTCGCTGCCACCGGCAGATGAACCTTTAGGATTAAAGGGTGGGTCAGTTCCGCACACACTGTGTCTCACCTAAAAAACCCATTTTGCAGACTCGAAGGCCTTACCCGCATTTGCAAAGCCCTGTAGTGACGGGACCAACGCGCTTGTAACAAACGTGGGTAGAGCCCTCCCCAAATCTTCGTTCGCGAAGCCTAGCCATGAATTAATGTCATTGGTGATATCTCACTAATTATTAAAAATTATTTTTTAAAAATTATTTTAGCTGACAAGTAGTTCAAAAGATTTCAGTTTAAGAGCTAGAAAAACTCACTGGCAATTAAGTAATATTCTAATAGAGGTAATTAACTATGTAGGTAGCAGTATGAATTAAATCAAATTGTAAAACACTGTTTGCTAAAGCTTAGAATTACTCTATAGACTTCCACTACACCCTAAAGTAATAAAAAATATTTTACTTATAAGTATCACTTATAGAAACTAAGACTGATTGCTTTCAAAACAATGTAATTAGCTAATTTGGGATATTTTCTTGTGATAAAATCAAAAATAATTTTGTTTATTTGGTCTATGCTATGTTTGAAGCAGGGTTAATATTGATATTAAAAACCCAAGACTACTGAATTTAATGTGCCTAGACAACCAGCTGTTGTATCACCTGTTGTTCACACACCTGTCTGTTGTGCAGAACCCCCATAATGCTTTATGAGCCAGTTAAGAGCTTAAGGTTTTACTGGAGATCATAACTGCTATTTATGGGTTTGTATACATCCTCTTTTTTGTGAATCAATAGCATATTTAAACCAATAAAACAAACACAAGGATTTGTCATATTGACATGTTTCTTGAGTAGCGTGGTTCTGTGTTACCACAAAACTACCACACCAGAAAACCAAAGAATGTATGATTTATTTTTTCTACTTAAGTGAATTTGATCTTGAAACTGGATATCTACTATTTTATTTGTTGGACTTGTTTTACATTATCTACATAATGCATCTACACTAAGATCAAGAACTGGAGCAGTCAGAATAACAAAAATTTTATTATTACTGTTAAGCCAACAAACAAACAGTTATAAATACTCCTTAAAGGTAGTATATTTGGAGTAAAACCAAACCCAAAGAGTACTGTGACTACTCAGCCACAGTTCAGGATGGAAATTTCTAGGTAAGTGTATCACCAACCACACTCAGGGCAAATTATTTAGTGCTGTGTACAGTTCTCTGCACAGAAACTCCTCCAGAAAGAATCTGTGGCCAACAGGTGTGGCCAGTTCTAAATCCCCCCAGCTCTGTGCTGAAAAGGCCACCATGCCATTCACTTTCTGACATTATGAAATTCTCTGTAGGCTTCACCAATCCTTACCAGGGCAACAGTCCATTCCATTCTATTTCTAAATATGTACATTTTAAATACAATAATGGTTAGAACAGTTAGATCTACAATGACGTGAATGAGTCTACAGTGCCTTTCATCTTGATGCTAAATGGTTGGATTATATTTGGAAATAATTTTACAGCTGAAATTGGAATATCAACAATTATGCAAGGGTAACAATCATTAATGTGGTTTTTTTTGTTTTGTTTCATTTTTTTTTAATCAGCAAGACTACCTATTGACAAAAGGAAAAGTAACAAAAAGTTGTACTTCCACATTTCACCATATTTTTTTTACCATATTAAAATTGCAACATTTGACTTACCCTATTGTAGGTGGTTCAGAACCTTCTACTTCCAAATAATCATATTTTTCTTCCATTTGGAAATCTGTAAATATGAGTGAGATAGTATCACCAGGCTCTGCAACAATTGTCCATGTGCAATCTGCATTATTATGATATTCATTAGGAAAGTTGGGGCTTGAGATGATTCCACTGGATCCTCTCATAGTTCCTCCACAAGCATCCTCAGCTGTTAAAAAATCAAATAATTATAAATATCATTAAAATCACTCCTTAAAATTTGATACTTTCTTGCTGAGGATAGAATTTTATTGCCTTTTAGGTGAACAATTGCTTAAGACTTTTAACATGTTTGACTTGGAATGTAGCTGCAAGTTTAAGGTGTTAAAGAAGTAATTGCTTCATGTTTCAATTATTTAAGAATTATAATACTTTTGCCAGCACATATTTTTATAATCTAGTACTTAGTAGTAGATTATAAACCTTGATTAGTATTGTTTCACTCACTTTACAATAGCATGCAAAAATTTCATTATTTCCTCTTTAACCAAAAATGTTTTCATAAAGCAAGTTGCGTTTAATCCCTATCATATGCAGTCGGACATGTAATGTGCAGCAGTCACATTATACTGAGAAAAGAATCATGAGAATCTTATCCATCTTATGCTAATTGTATTGTTATATTTTATTTTAGTGAGCATTCTCCAATAATCTTTTTCCACTTTTCAAACAGCTGATCAGTTTTCAAAACAAAGCCATTCATGAGTGATTTCTTAATGTCAGATGCAAGACACTTTTGCAAATAAAATGTTTACATCAGAGTCATTTTAATGGGTATAAGTTTTAATAAATCAAATATTTCAAATTTGACCATAGGAATACATTCCTCACAGCTTGTGAATAATCATGAAATTATTTTACCAGTTATCACAACCAATTATTTTTTTTGTGAGGGTGACTCTTGACACAAGAATGCTCTATTTCTTAGCATACATGATGTGACTTTTGGGAATGGTCCTGGGCAGGGCCAGGAATTGGACTCAATGACACTTTTGGGTCCCTTTCAACTCAGCATATTTTGTGATACAATCTTATACTCAATAAACTAGGCAAACATTGGATTTATAAAGTTTATAAAATCAGTTCTAATAGAACTAATTCTACGAGAAAACAATTCTCAAATGACTGATGTTATGTATCTTCTTTATTAATTGTGTGTATGCCTAATAACTCAAAAATTGGTTTTGAGCATCTTATGGTAAATTTTTTTCTGTGAGTTAATAAAATTGTTCAGCACTGTAGTGCTACTACTTTCAAAATGGAAATACCTTTCAAATAACTTACATGGAAATATTGCATTGCTTATTCAGTTTATTAGCCAAATGTTTGAAGCATACTTGAAAAGTAGTTCTTTTTCTGCTTAATTAGAGTGCTAACATGAATAAAACTTGCCCTAGAGTCTGAAAACCCAGTCAATACTGATGAAAAATTAATGATAAAGATAGAAAAAACCCTTTAAGAAGTATAGCATCACAGAAAAAAAACTTTAAAGAATTCTGACACATATAATGGTTCACTTCTAACAGAAAGAAAAAAAATCCTGACTGTAAGAAATCTCTTAATTGCAGCAGTTTAGGAGTTTAAAATACTAGGTTTTGTCTCTAAAAAATTCTGCTAAATTATGCCATGGACAGATAGAAAAGCAAAGCAAAATCATATCTTAGATTTAATCTTACTAATTAGCCAGTGCACTTTGAATCCACTAAATACAACAAAACTGAGAAACATCATCACATTACAGGTTTTGGTCCTTTACTGTGAAAGGAATAAAAAAAAAAATAATAATAGTAATAACAGTACTGTTTTTGTGCATTAAGGACATTCAGAAAAATAATTTTAAATTGTCGGTTAACAGCAGTAAAATGTCCATTAAAAGAATGGGTAACATACTTGTTCAACGATTTTGAAGGAGTCGTATATTGATTTTTAAATATTGATTGGAATGTTTTATCAAGTACTGATTTTAAAAAGTTCTTACAGGTAAAATTTCATAGCTAAATTCTTGAAGCTTGTGCAAACTGGAAAGACAAATAGTTGCATGTGAATAGCTTTTCAGCTCATGTAATAAGTTAAAAGCAGAATATCAGGAGTGTCATGAAAGACTAAACACTTTGGAACAGCTTTCTCAGACTCAAAAATAGAAGTTCTTTTGAAAAATACTGTACTACAGAACTCATCTTTTGTTTTTCAAAACTCAGTTACAGAGTAACCTATCTTAGTTCCTAGCAATATAAAAAATTGCTTACTAACAATGTTGCTGTATTCTACCACTTAAAAAATTAGTGTTGGCAGCGCTAACTTAACCACAAGCAATGTCAATGACCGTGTCAATCTGCTATTTTGAGCCACATCTGAGATTTTTGCCACATCTGAGATTTTTACTACTAGCAGCAAAATGGCCCAAACAAATCATCGTGTATTTTGTTCTGATTCATGCAGAAAATCTGCTACAAATACAATATTAACTACATTTATATAGCACACTGTAGTCAAGCGCACACTAGATATCATCTTAGCCTCTATAATGCAAGGACTAGACCAATAAATAACAGAATTACTGTACTGTGGTCCTATTTTCCTCCACTTAGAATATAATTTGCTCGTGATTTAATTGGTTTAAGATCAGATTCCCATAGGTAAAAACTCCCATCTGAGAGAAGGCTTACAAACATTAATCCCCATGCAAATATTTGGTATCTTAAATTGTGAAGACATTGTAAAAAAAGATTTGCTCTTCAGCTAAATTGTCACACTGTCAACAGCAATTCTACCACTGACTTAATGCATAGTGCACAAGACGCTGACAAATAAAAGAAAATGTAGTAATTGTTTCTGTGGAATCCTCACAGAAAGAGCACCTGTATTTCTATCACGTTGAAATAGCATATATGCTTAGATGCCAGCTATGAAATTTTACAAACAAAAAACAAACTGACAAGGGAACATTTAGGAAGAGTAACAGTGGCTGATCTCCATCAATGTGCAGCAAGCCCAATAAGGATAGGTAAACAAGGAAGAAAGAGAGGAAAGATAATCTTTGCAGTAATTTTGGTACAGAGCCCTGAGAATCGCTTTCCCTGCCTTTCCATAACTTTCTCAATTAACTCTGTCAATCCACCAAGGTAGGAATCCTCAAAGATATTTAAGTGTCTAACCCCCTTTTTCCCAAAGGGACAGGCAAACCCATTTGTAGGACTGTCTTTGCCCAAGGACCTGGGTGTACTTGATGGGTAATGCAGGAGGATGGGGAGACCCGGTGTGTGTGTGCCTCAAGAAGATTTAACCTTGGGGGGAAAAATCTTGGGGTATTAATACTGGGGGGAAAATAATTCATGGTGTAAATTGTATGTTGCAGGAAGTGAAGTAGTAGGAATACAAGAACTGATGGAGAGCGAATTTTGTGAGGAGCAAGGAGACTGTAAGTGACCTGGGCTGGGCTGGTGTTGGTGCCCAATGATTGAGTGTACTGCTTCTCTTGTCCTGATCATCCATTATGACAAAGTGGAGCCCAAATCATGGCCTGTTTTTGAACATCTGGAGGGGTGGAAGAAGTCCATGAAATGGGAAAATAATATCTACATGTGAAAGGACAGGGGACACTAGTTAATGAAAACTTATTAATCTGTATGTTGGGTATAAGGATCCTTTAAGGTTGTAGTATACGTTGTATGTGTATGTGTTTTATGTTCTCAGACCTAATACACACTAAAATCACTGCAATAAAATGTAGTATGTAAACAGCAGTTAAGCACATAAATGCTTTGAAAGAACTGTGTGTGTCCCTGTCCTTTTAATTTCCAGTTATCAAATATGAACTAAAACATTCACAGGAATGGTGAGAAGACAACACGTCAGTTAAGGCTTGATAGAATCTGACATTTTTTGTTCAACTGCAAATACATAGCTAATACTGATGATATTTTTTTAAAAATCTACTTTTAAAATTCATACTCTATATTTTCAAATAAATGTATAGTGGGAAATTTCATCCAACAACAGTCTTGCAAATGTGATATGAAGGTATAAACGCAAAAAATACACATACTGCCAAGATGTCACTTTTCCCAACATACTTCTCTGATCTTAACCATATGCTGAAAGGGGAAGATTTTTCAGAGTGATATGCAAGTGGGGACTTGGCATAGAAAAGCTTTGCAAGATATTATGAATTCAAATGAAGATCTATGTTTGAATATGCATAAGAGCTTTTATGCAGAGGGAGTATCACTGATATAATGTGGTGATTACGAGAGTAATGTTTTGGTGTTGATTTTTATTTTTTCTTTCTGTGGGCATAGATTGTTTTTATTTATGTACATAGATGCCTACAGCTTTTCTCTTTCTCTTTTTTTTTTTTTTACACAATGTTATGGCCAAATGCCAATTAAAAGAAAAAATGTGAAATGTTTAGATGTTCAAATAATTTCTGGTGAAAATTAATTTAATAACATTTTATATTTTATTTTCTTCCTGATTTGCTGTTCACTGATCATTTTTCACAACAATTTTTGAAAATACATTTCTCTAGTTAAGTCTTATTTAATTTTCTGCTTTTTCTTGTAGGTTTCAGTGATATTCACAATAATGTTACATAAATATTGAATTGTAAATTTCAATAAGATAGATGATCAAAGACAGTCAATGTTATCAGGGATTTGTAGGCCATGCAAATTCATGGCTTCCATTAAGAATTCAATGAGATTGCATGGTAGATCAAGCTTCAATTTGGCACACAATATATGGTATCATCTTATCTATCTAGATATTTATAGTGAACAGAACAGTTAAACTTAAGTGCTTAACTCATCACAGAGTAATAGACATCTGATATCTATTCTTGAAAATACTGCAAGAAAAAAGAGTACAGCAACTTTCCAAGTTTAAACAATGATCTTTAATATAACCAACAGAAGTTCTGAGCAAGCTGAGCCACTTTTTAAGAAACCCATCATGGAAAGCTGAGACGAACTGCAGTAATTCTCTACACCTTGATCTCAGCCACACAAGCTCTGTGAAATTCTTGGCACACTCTTCACATTGTAGTTCAGGTACAATCCCAGACATACTGTTGTCTGCTCTTTCAAATTTTATACATTTTTATTTCAGAAAAATTATCTGAGCAATTTAAAGTAATCAGCAACCTAACACCCCTTTTTAAGCATTTTACAGTCCTCTTAACTATTACTCTTAAATATACACGTTAATAACTACCTTTCATATATGGATCATGAAAACAATCCATTCTTTGAGAAACTTGAGTGCTCTTACAAAGAACGTAAAAGGCAAACACATAACACAATTTACTGATTCCATTAGTATGGAGAAAAACAACTTTACCTGTTTCTACATAACAAACATGTGTGTGTCTGCACAAACTCTATGTACAGATTTTTATTTGTGGCTCAACTGCTGCCTTAAATACTGGTATCTAAATTTTAGGATTTCTGATGGACAACTGAAGAAAACAGAGACCCTAGAAATGTCATTCTCTACTCCATCACCGTGTTTTTATAATACACTAAAAATAAATTAACCACTTAAATGCATAAAATAATTATGTGGAAAGTGAAATGTAATGCTAAGTATTTTTAGATGTTTCTAAATGGAAGGTATTGTTTTTTATATCTTACTGAAAAAGCTCATGATTATTTGATGCAATAAAGAAGGGAAACTGAAATTAGTTTTGAGATAAAAATCCTTGATGTTTTTTCCAAAACCACAATCCTGTAGTCTCAATTCTGACAGAAAAAAAAAAATGCGATAAAATTCTACCAGTGTTTTCTAAATAAGATTTTTTAAAATTACCTTCATTCTCAAAATAAAGGGTAAAGAAAATGAGTTTATCTACTCCAAGCAGTAGCTTAGCATAATAAAGCAAACATTGTCAGTTAAAAAGGCAGCACACTATCTTATCTATAATGCAACTTATAAAAAACATTTATGAACCAGAAGGTAGTTTCTTTTCCAAGAACCTTGTCTCTTTTTGCTACTTCAGAAAGTTTGCCAGAGGTTAGGTCTAAACAACAAATAATAAATCTCATCCAAATAGTAGCCCCACTGAAGACTGTTTAGGGAAGGGTATTTATGTTTTCAATATGCGCTCCTTATGAATGTTTTCAAATATGCTTATAACAATTATATAGAAACAATTACTGGGTTGGTTTTTTTTTTTTTTGGGTTTTTTTTTTTTTTGGATGAAGCTCAGAATTATCTTAACTTAAATATTATTACTACAGAAGCATTTTATGCTTAACATTTCCATATGTTTATACACTCAGATTTTTTTTACAGAGCACAGTATTGAGAAGCAGCTTCATAACACTTTTTCAGCTTAATTTTCCACAAGTCTGAATTTGCTGCTTTATCCATCAGCAACTTTCACAAATTTCCAATGTCACACTTGGTCAGTGTTTAATCCAATACGCTCCAGCTATGCAATTTTCTGCACATCCTATACTGCTTTCATAAAAAACAGCTTAGATTTTGTTTCTTATTAAGTTTCTTCATTGGCTATGCTACAGACAAGCAGCAGAATGGAAACCATATAGCCTGAAGTGGAAAGCCCCTTAAAAAGTTCAATTTAATTTTAAAGTCTGTAGTATAATAGTCTGATTATGAAAATTGCAAACGAACACAGTTCTAGATTGCATAGTCACAGAAATATCTTTCAGAAGCTCCAGAGGCGATGTCAGTTCCCTCAACTCTCACCTTTGCACAAACAACACTTACTCCTTCTTTTTCCTGCCCATCTCTCTTGGACAGTCTGTATATGTTTACTGCAGGACTCCAGCAGTGCCAACTGCTTTGCTGTGGCTCTGTGATATTAAAAATATCATTGATCTGCAACTGAATATGAATTTACAATTCATGTGCTTCCCATGCTACACGTGTTTGTGTACAGGCACTGGAAAGCTGTCTCTGGTCACCTCACTTCCTCAAAAAGAGTGCAGGAAAATCCCTCATCACTCTGTCCTGTGCATAATCTGCCTGATCCTGTTCCTTGGTTAACCTGCAAGCTTTGGTCACCGATCACAAAACCCCCAGTCTAAAGACTTCTCACTAGGTTAGCAAGATCTTTTCCTACTAAATAAAAACTAGCTCTCCAACTTAGTCTCAATAATGTTCAGAGTCAACAAATAAAAGAATGGGTCTGTACAGTATAGAGAACAGCATATGTAGTATAATGCATATTATATTTATTTTCATTTAATATTCTGATACATTCTAAGAAGTCCAAATATTACGAAAGATATAGATATAGATAGTAAATCAGAAACATTTTAAATATTGACTTTTTCTACAAACCTGCAGTAATAAAAAATGTCAGCCTCTCCTCATAATTTATTCATAAGAATAACCTTATGGCTTCCAGAAATTGAAATATAAAGATTGTAAAACATCCATCAACTGAAAATCTTTAAGGACAGCTTTGCAGAAGATTTGTCATCAATGACTTACATGAAGTTCATCCAGCTTTTGAGGAGAGGGACATAAAACACTTCTTGAGGACAAATGGAAGTCTTATTTTCAATGGCGATTTGTAAAACTCACGGATTTTAAATTTCAAATAAACCCAGTGATGATTATAAATTGACACAGTTCACATCCTCAAATCTTTCACTTTGCACTTGTGTGCTGAACATACCTGTAAAATTTATACAGATTTGACAGCTAGAAAAAAAATAAATCAAAGAAAGGCACAAAGGGGAGCATGGGAGGACACGTGCAGATGAGGATGCACAGAAGGATGAGGGTCAAAGGGAAGTCAAAGGGAAGCAGCAGACTCTGTCCCCTCGCAGACCCTCCGTAGGCCACTGGTGGGCTGAAGGTGAGGTGCGGCACGAATGAGAGAGTGGAGAGCACGAGTCAGGCTGTGGCAGGAGAAGGCCGAGCAAAAAGGGCTGTTCTCCAAGTGTTTTAAACTTTTGCCTTCTTTTGTTCTGCAAATCCTGAATCAGTAACTAAATGTTTGTGTTACCTGTCCATAAATTAAGTTTCAGTGAGTTCCTCAGAATTGCGGGTTTTTTGCCCTAAGGAAACATCATGTTGTGGGTGTGATTTAGGTGACTTGGGCTCTCGTGAAGGGATACTGATAGGAAAAGTAAATGTTTTCTAGTAAACAGTGCACAGAGGTCTCATTTATTATTTTATCTATAAAGAAGGAAGGCAACATTTAAACACTGTTAAAATCTTGGCACATAAATCCAATAGTTGGGGTTTTTTACTAAAAGAAAAAAAATGGTGTGCAGCCTGCTGAACTCTTACCTATATATTTAGAAAGCATCAGAAGCTGTTTGATTAAAAAACGTACATAGGTGATTTTTTTTTTAATTTTTTTTTTACTAGAGTAAGACAAGCAAGAGAATGTAATACATATTTTTCTCACATAAAAATGAACTTTGGGGAGGGATTGATGCTTTTATTGCTTACAAACTGAGGTAATTTAAATGAAAATATTTGAACAGGGTTTCCATGAGCATAACAGAAGAAATTATAGAGATTTCTTGCTGCTCAAACTATTGCTTTGTGAAACAATAAAGCTTAGCGGCTCTGCAAAGTTAAGATATTCATTCAGATTTCATAGTTCTCAAGCCTGATACTTGCTATTTGAGTTGCTGAAAGGCAGAGGGCATAAGAGTAAATTTATTAAAAATGGAATACAAAAGAGAGCAGAAATTACTTTAGTTAATTGTTTTGACAAAGAAAAGGAAAAAATATACCCAGCAGTAAATACTGCAATTCATCAATTTGAAATTTAACTATCTTTCTTTCTACTTATTTTTAATACTGAAAAGAACAAAATTTTTCTACTATTGATTGAAAATGTAATTTTGTCTTTAAAATTTGTCTTGTCTTTATACCAAGCATGATGAATATGAGAGATGATAAATAACATATCTGAGATTTTAGAAATTATTAGGGATCTTGTGGTTTGGGTCTTTTTTTCATTTCTCTGTAAAAAAACTACATCAAAGCATAAATTTAGCAACGGCCAATTTTTACACCTGGTTTTGCAGTTTTGCCTCTGAACCACAAAGTTATTAATGAACCTGTAATTAAGAAAAGAAAAAGGATTATGCTAATGTATAAAATAAGAATGTGAAGACGTGTTTTAAAACTGCTGGTAACTACATACCATGCAGCCGCTAGCTCCAAATTAGTACCTAAGTACTCAAAGTGGCACTTGTTTTATTCATCTGTTAATATTTTACTGTATAAAAGACATTTGTTACTGTTCTATGAAAATCAGGTGGTGCGGCAGGAGGAAGGCTGAATATCAGCCATGGCACCCAGTGTCATCCAACACTGCCTGCAGGGACGACCACTTGGCACTTCCTTTGGGATCAGTTTACAGCTCTCAGCTGGAAGGACCTTCTCAGGTGAAGAGTGCAGCAGGCAGGATGTTGAAGAGCCATCAAGGAAAAAGCTTGCACAAATGAATATTGTACTGGGTTTATGTGGTGAGGTTTTGGTATTAGGGGGCTGCAGGAGTGGCCTCTTTGAGAAGAGATCAGGGGCTGCCCCTATGTTTGATGAAACCTGTTCCAGACTACTCTGCGATGGAACCCCACCACTGACCAAAACGGAGGCAATTAGCAATACTGGTGGTGCCTCTGTGGTAACATATTTAAGAAGTGGAAAAAATGCTGTGCAGCAGCTGAGAGACAGAATGGAGTCAGGAAAATGAGAATGCAAACCTGCAGACAGCAACATCATTGAAGAGCGAGAGCAGGAAGGTGCTATAGGCTACAGGAACAAAAGTTCCCCTATAGTCAGTGGAGAAGACTATGGTGATGGAAGTTGTTTCCCTGGAGCTCATGTTTGCCTGGAGAGGCTGTGGAACTTCTAGCCTTGGAGGTTTTCAAAAGTGAGCTGCACAAGACCGTAAGAAAGCATATCTGCCTTTAAAGTCAGATCAAGAGCAAGATCAGGGTAAAAAAGAATACTTCCCTTTATTCAAAGTTGTATTTTTTACCTCAGAACACATGCATTGATTTTAAGTTTTATACCATCCAATGGATGCAGTCATTCTTCAGTCATTTTTACCCTAGCTTTAAAAATGTTGAAATGAGACTACTGGGGTGTCTTTTTATGTAAACCACCATGCAAGCAACTCACAGTAATTTTCTAAATTACATTCAGTATTGGACCTTAGAGGCACAAGAGTCTGTCATAACTTTCATTGTCTAGTCCTTTGAACCTTCTGGCCTAATGACAACTGGATTACAAGGAATGTGCAGTTTAAAATAATTTACTTTTATGTAATGAAGAAAAATGCAAATGTTCATCAAAATTTCTTTCTAAAATGTACAATTCCATATGTTCATGTTTATAAAACAACTAAACAAGTGGCTGTATTACTAAACATCATGTAAAACAGAAAGCACAGTTTCTGTGGCACATTTGTGATCTCTTTACTCCTGTAATGCTATGTTTCTACAAGAATTTTTCTTTTATTGAAGCACAAAATGCCTAAGGATGACAAAATTTTTTCAAGATTTCAGAGTCAAGATTTCTGTAGTTGCTTAATTATGCAGAGACCTTAAAATTCAGCACTCTGGAACGGGAACTGTGACTACTGCTTCACCAGAAGAGAGAAGCAGGACTTAACCTCTTCTGAAGACATTTTCTCAGCCAATTTACAAATGCTTTGGCAGCTCCATTATCTTGTTTGCCAAAATTTATCAAACTTAAATTAAGTCTGCCTGCATTTGAGAAGTTCACAGACATGTTCAAATTTGGAAAACTAAAATCAGAAAGAAAAGATTTTTACACCACAGAAGCATGTAGAAATAAGAGTTTCAGTGTTCTGCTTGAGTGATGTATGAAGTTTTTCAAGTAGAAGTTGAATATATCTCCTGCACTTTAGCAAAGTTTTTAAGGATGTCTCCTGTAAAAATCTCATAGACAAATGGATAAAATACAGGGTAGATGAAGAGTATTGAAAATTGACTGAAACAGCTGGGCTCAAAGGGTGGGGAAATGCATGAAGCAGCATGAAGTTGAGATAGAGGTCAATCACCTCACATCTAGAGCACTCTGTCCAGTGCTGGCTCCCTGGTATTAGAGATATGGACAGAGAGAGTCCAGCAAAGAGCCACAAATGATTCAAGGACTGGGGTTCCAGACATTATTGGGAGAGTCTGAGAGAGTTAGGACTGTTCAACCTGTGGTAGAGAAGGTTCAGGGGGAATCTTATCAATACTTGTAAATACTTGACGGAGGAATAAACAAGTTGGAGTCAGGCTCTTCTCAGTGGTATCAAGTGAAATAACAAGAGAAAAATTTGCACAAACTGAAATAGAAGAAGTAGAGTTTAAGCATATTTTTTCCCACCGTAAGGTTGATTAAAACCTCAAACAGGTTTTCCAGGGAGGTTGTGGGGTCTCTATTCTTGCAGATTATCAAAACTCAACTGGACATGGCCCTGATTACCCCACTCCAGGTAGTCTTGTTTTTATCAGGGGGACTTGGACTAGATTATGTTCAGAGGTGCCTTCCACCCTCAGCTACTGTCTGTTTCTGTGATTCTGTGACATGGGAATATTAAGCCCTCACCTGGGTCAATAGCTGAGTGCATTGCAGATTATGAAGAGCCATGGAAACCAGGATACTGTAAACAAGAATTAAGTGTAACAAGCTTTGGCACTGGCCACAGATCAATAGTTGTCTGGACAACAATACTAGAAAATGGTGGAAAGGTGGAGAGTCTAGGTCATTGTGGGCTGATCTGATTCTCTACAGATATGCTTATCTGTAGAGATCTGATGGAAGTATTTTAATACGGCCATACAAAATCACATAGAAGCAAAGTGCTCACAGTGGAACTGTTGTGTGTTGAAGCCAAGCCACTGCACGTGCACCAGCACTGAGAATGGCTGCAACGAGCATTGCCTTCCCTGGACACAACTGATATCCACTGTGGAGTGGTGATCACAGTGTGTCTCAGAGAGAGTAAGGTAAAAGCTTTAGCCTGACACATCTATCCCTCTGATTTTATACTTAAAAGACTGAGCTCTGGCAAGTACATTTTTCAGTATTCCTTTCCCCACCCTGACAAACTGTGAAGTGAATACACACTCATGCACACACCTGTTCTTTCTATCTTTACATCTGTGCATTTTGTCCCTTCAACATAATGAAAAAAGTTTTACATAATGGTTCTTTATGAGAGGTTTGTCTTTAGAGCCATGGAGGCCTACAACACATATCCTTCTTATTTCCCACATCATTCACGCATCAGGTAGTAATGGCATCTTCAGAGCCATTCTGGTTCATGATAGAGATCCAAAGCATTAAAGATATGTGCCAAAAATCAGACATTTTTTTCCTGGAAAATTACAATGTGTAGCAGTCAACCTAAAATCCCAGTTTGGTGCCCATTTCACTACTTCAAACTTAGAAAGTGAATAGATCTTGGCCCAAATGTTTACCTTTTATTTTCAGTTATCAGGTTACTGAAAATTTCAAAAATTCAATTGCCAGGACTTAAACACATGCCAAAACATGGAATAATGACCTTTTGAAAAAAGCAATAATAGCAGAACCGAGCTAATCATAAAAAAAAAAAAAAAAAAAAAAAAAAAAAAAAAAAAAAACCAAAAACAAAACAAAACAAAAAAAATATTTCCAGTGCTATTTTCAAATAAGGGTGTTGCAATACATTTATTGATGTTAAGAGTCACAGCACTCTCTATGACTGACTACAGTTATTAGAGGCACTTCCCAGACTGAAATAGAGCTGAGTTGAAGAGCAAGTATCTAGAGAGGCATCAATTTCAGAATTAAAGCTCTGAGGTCCCTGATGACAGACCTCATAGTAGACCACCTTCCTGAAAGAGCACAGAAAGGAATTCTGAATTCTGAAAAAGCTTATCTTTATTGTCATATTCACCCTTTTACCCCCTATTCATCCTCCAGCAGGATATAGAATGAAAGAATGGTTTGGGTTGGAAGGGACCTTAAAAATCATCTAGTTGCAACCCCCTGCCACAGGCAAGGATACCTTCAGAATAGAAGACACTGAACTGTTTTCTTTTATAAATCCTTATTAATTATTAATTATTATTAATAATTTATAAATCTTATTAAATTTAAAACCTTTTCAGGGTATCAAAAAAGCCGAATACATATTGTTGCTGTCAAAAGTGCTCTCCTGATAAAGGTAATTAAAATTAGGATTTACAGTATCCTGCTAACGTGTGTGATAACTCATCACTATTTATTTGTATCATGTTGAAAATGAAATATCAGATTACACTGCTATTGAAGTGCCTGGATGAAATAAATATCAAAAGGGAATGAATATGGACATCTTAGCTCAATATACCCAACTTCACACTCTGACTCCTGTAGCCAGAGCAGAGGTCTATTATTCAAAAATTAAAATGTGTGAATCAGGATATAATTAATATTTGTTTACCTTGAATCCCAATATAAGCATGCTGAAACAGTGTAACCAATGTAACAGCATAACCAGTAGTACACAAGCATTTTTGTGGTGTTGTGATGCCATAGTGAGACACAATACACAAGCTTTTTTGAGAAGTATGTCAGCCATGTGATCACCAAAGGAACAAAGATGTTTTCAGATGTGCATAGGAGGCATCCACATAAAAAAGTTGCAATGTAAGATAAGCACAAGTAACTACAAAGTACTGTCCTGACCATTACGTGAGACTGACTGTCAAGGATATGTTTTCAAGACTCCAACACCCTGATACATACATGTGGACATATTTACATATTCAGTTGTAACATTTCTCATCCAAGCCTTGATACATCACACTGTTTATGAAGATGACGGGATGGGATGGGATGTGTACTGATGGATGGGTTTGCAATTCCATCTGGCATTACATAGGATTTACTAAAGCAATATTTTTACTCAGTAAAAGTACTTAGAGGTAAGTGAGGAAAAAACCCAAGGTCAGCAGGCTAAATTGATATCAAAAGAATTTTAAAAGATTAATTCTAAAATGAACTGGGCTTTAATATCATGCTGACACAATGTGAATTCCATTTACGTGTCTAGGCACCTTCAGCAAAGGTGCAAGGAACAGCAAAGAAAATCAACAAGAAAAAACAAATTGGCTGAGGAAAGTCATACAATTAATTGGCTGCCGAAGTATTTACATTAAGTGACAATTCTCAACACACACAATGTAATAATGTGGTAATAAAATGCATAACATGCTATTTTCATCATGATGTCAGTGTAAAAGTTAGAATCAAAGAAAACCACATTTCTTACATTACAACACAGACTCCTGAAAGTTAAATAATTCAACAACAGCATAAATTATTGTCATATAAATTAAACATTGTACTTAGGAGAACATAGTGCATATGATTCCTTGTATAGCAAAATGCAAGAGAAGTCCCAGACTGCATTGTTGAAACTTGATACTGAATTAACCATACGATCACTAAGAATTACAGTTTGGCTTCTTCCCTCTACAGCACCTCTTGAATCTATAGCTGAGCTTCTAGCAAATTTTGCAGTAGTGACACATTTTTAAAAACACTGCTAAAATTTTCATGAAAATAAGCAACTGCATAAATTACTTCTTCCATTGCAGAATTCACACACCAGAGAGTGAATTCAATCATACTATTAGGCAATGAAAATTCAGAGATGGGATAGCACCAGAAAGCCAATATTTGCGTTACATCCAACCAGCACCACAGAAAAAAAAGATTTTCACCTTGTCTTTTTAATTTGCTTGTTTTTGAAGGACTAGATCAGAGGCTGAATATAACTCAGCAAATTTCTTACTTTATATTTCAAATGTTGAGAAAAACATTGATACTTGTGACTGCATCAATTGCTTTTTTCACGTATTCTAAACTGAAATTGTTTCTGTAAGTGAATATATTTCTCTCCCTCTACAATAACTTCAGCTAAATAAAGTTCTTGGAGAATTCCAGAATCGTAGAATGGCTGGAGTTTGAAGGGACCTTATAGATAATCTAGTTCCAACCCCCCTGCCATGGACAGGGATACCTTTCACTAGAGCAGGTTATCCAGACTGGCCTTGAACACCTCCAGGGATGGGATACCCCCAACCTCTCTGGGCAAACTGTTCCAGTGCCTCACCACCCTCACAGGAAAGAATTTCTTCCTAATATCTAATTGAAACCTACCCTCCTTCAGCGTCATGCTGACTCCCTTGTCCTATCACTATACACCCTTGTCCAAACTCTCTACTGTAGGCTCCCTTTAGGTACTGAGGGCCTACAACTATTGCTACTATTTTTGAAACCATATTCTACTTTCTTCCTACCCTATTCTCTAATGCTGAAATTCCCTACACTTTTGCAGAAATTATTAGAAATTAAGATCAAAGAGTTATGCTTTTAAAATATTAGAACTTGTGAAAAATTAAAGGTATAGTTATCAGCCTGCGGTATACAATCTCAAAAATATGAGTGAAGTAAATTACCTGAAAAATAATATCACAAAATTATAGATAGTAGGTCACTTCATTATAGCATTTATATAAACATATGTTTATGTACTTTCATCATCATGGCTAGGCTTCACAAACGAAGATTTGGGGAGAGTTCTATCCACGTTTGTTACAAGCGCGTTGGTGGCTGAAAAGGCCAATAGGCACGTCCGGTTGCAAAAGGTACAGCAGAAAGACTCCTTAGGTGGTATGTTCTGCAAGACAAGATTCTTTCTGCATTGTCTTTTCTCCTCGAGAGTGATCCTGCGGGCGTTCTCAAAAGCATCAGCAGTGTTATAGAAAGTGTGTCTCCAGGCCTCCCGATTGGAGGCCAGAGTAGACCAGTGATGAAGATCAATATGGCCAAGGCTGAGATGTTTCAGGGAGTCCTTGTATCTTCTCTTCGGGGCTCCTCTCATGCGACAGCCGGTGGCAAGTTCACCATAAAACAAGATCTTAGGGAGCGGTGGTCCTTCATCCTTAAGACATGTCTTACCCACCAGTGCAGTTGTGTTCTCAGTAACATGGCCTCAATACTTGTGACTGCTGCTTGTTCTAGATCAGACATATTGGTCACATAATCTGACCAGTGGATGTTTAGGATTGTACGGAGGCAGCGTTGATGGAAGCGTTCCAGGAGACGCAGGTGGCGGCGGTAGATGACCCATGATTCAGATCCATATAAGAGAGTAGACAGCACAATGCTCTGTAAACACTGATCTTTGTACTTTTCTTCAAGTGTTTATTTTGCCAAACTCTTTTATAAAGCTTTCCGAAGGCACTATATGCCTTTGCCAACCTGTTGTCTGTCTCTCCGTCAATCTTACCATCTGAGGAGATGAGGCTGCCTAGGTAATTAAACTGCTGGACTGATTTGAACACTGATTGGCCAATGGTGATATGGGGATGATGGAAGACTTCCTGAGGTGCAGGTTGATGGAGAACTTCTGTCTTCTTTAAGCTGACTTCCAGCCCAAAGAGCACAGCAGCGTCTGCGAAGCAGGATGTTAAACGCTGCAGAGCTGCTTCTGTGTGGGCAACAAGGGCGGCGTCATCAGCATAAAGCAGCTCCCGGACAAGACGGTTTAAGGTCTTAGTGTGGGCCTTCAGTTGCCTTAGGTTGAATAGGCTTCCATCAGTACGGTATCGAATGTAGATAATAATTACATATATTTATATAATATGTATAAATAATATACTCAGTATTCATATTATTATATGAAGTACACAGATTAAAAATGTATAAGACTATTGTTAGATTTTTGTTAGCAAATATATAATATTGAAAATCCAGCAGATTTGTGAAGTTTATCTCCTCAGATTTTTTTTGCTTTTTTTTGAGAAAATGCTATGCTACAATGAACAAATCTTTTCATGCCCCTGATGCAATTAGATTACTTGCCTTTTGTTCTGTAAATTTGGAAACAAGGAAATTTTCATGTTTCTCCTCTTGACAGAGTGAAAAACTCTTTATTTGAATTCAGCAAAGGGAAATGTACCATTTTTGGTAGAACACACTACAATGGTTATCAGTAAATGAAATGCAGTAACCTCTAAATATGTTGTTTGACAAGGAAAGAAAAAAGAAAATATAGACTATACAGTGTTGATATTCAAAAGTTGTTTGGGTTTGTTGTTTTTTTTTTAAAACAGATTCATATACATGCAAGGAAACATATAACTAGCTGTTACCCTGGAAAAATTTGTTTCCAGTTGTATATATTTATATCCTTACATGCACCTTTTCCATTTCCCCAGCTTTGACCTTCTTATTTGGTCTTTTAACAACACTCTATAATCACTGTATTTTTCTTACGTATTATTTTATTTTCTGTCCCATTCTTGAGGTTTGAGGATTTTTTCCATTAACAGTGTCAAAATTGCCTGTTCCATTTCTCAGAATCTTCTTGCCTGCTATATCTTGTCTTCTCTCATGTTTCTTCTTACTCATAGTCTGGTACCTTGAGATAGGTTTTTTCCAGCAATTTCTTCCACTTTGCATTTGCAGGATCCGCTTAACATATGGAACTGGAAATCTCACCTAACTTTTCATATACATACACAGTAGACTTCTATATTTGAGCTAGTCACCTTAGGCTCTTTTCATAATAATTTATGAGAAATAGACACTTTCATGGTACACCATATTAGAAGTCTAGTATGGGTATGAAGTGGCATGGTTTTGGGGTGGGGTGGGGGGGCGGATACAAGGATGGCTTCTGTGACAAGTTTCTGGAAGCTTCCCTCACGTTCAACAGAGCCAATGCCAACTGGCTCCAGGATGGACCCACTGCCGGCCAAGGATAAGCCCATCAGTGATGGTGGTAGTGCCATTGGGATAACATATTTAAGAAAGGGATAAAAACTGCAATTTTAACCAGAGAGAGGGGTGAGAACACAAGAAAAACAGCTCTGCAGACACCAAGATCAGTGAAGAAGGAGGGGGAAAACGTGTTCCACATGCCACAGCAGAGATTTCCCTCTAATCTGTGGTGAAGACCATGGTGAGGCAGGCTGTCTTCCTGCAGCTGATGGAAATCCATGATGGAGCAGACAACCACCTGCAGCCCCTGGAAGACCTCATGCTGGAGCAAGTGGGTGCATCTGAAGGAGACTCTGATTCCTGGCAGGACCTGTGGCTCTTTGGAGAGAGGAGCCCACGCTGGAGCAGGTTTGCTGGTAGGACTTGTAACCTTGTGAGGGACCCACACTGCAGCAGCCTGTTCCTGAAGGACTAACCCCCATGGAAGAGACCCATGGTGGAGTAGTTTGTGAAGAACTGTAGCTCATGTGAATGACTCAGTTTGGAGAAGCTTGTGGAGGACTGTCTCCCATGGGAGAGACCTCATGCTGGAGCAGAAGAGTGTGAGGAGTCCTCCTTATGAGGAGGAGTGGCAGAGACAACATGTGATGAACTGACCTCAACTCCCACTCCCTGTCACCCTTGCACTATTTCAGTGGAGGAGGTAGAGAAAATCATGAGTAAACTTAAGACCAGGAAGAAAGGATGGGTGATGGGAAGGTGTCTAAATATTTGATTTTATTTCTTATTATCCTACTCAGATTTGATTGGTAATAAACTAATTTCCCCAAGTCGAGTTTGTTTTGCCAGTGACAGTAATTCTAAATTCCTGTCCTTACCTGGACTTCTATACTGAAGATGGTTGGAGGAATACTTCACATTCTACCTGTTCCAAATCCGGTGAAATATGCCCTCTGATTTGTAAGTTCACTTAAGTTGATCTTAAAGGAAATTTTCTAACTCTTTTGTTCATCTGTCAGCATTCCTAACTTCTAAAAATTTTGAGAACTGCCATCAAATGAATTAAAACTGTTATATGGTGTTAATGCGAATTAGTCACATAATATGAAAATGAATTATCATGAGAAGAAAGGGACATATGAGAAATGGAAAAAAAACCCCAGTTTCACTTAAACTCTTTATTTTTCATAAATCCCAGAAGAGAATATGAGGCTTCTATTACTAAGATAACACAGTTTCATTTCCATTACAAAGACAGATTTAACAACGTATTTACTGCTGTCCTGTTGAACAAATCTTTCATTAAAACGTTTTCTCAGCTAAATGATGTTTTTTTGCAAGTATGATTTCTCTGCAGTTGTCATCAAACATCTCAAATGCATACACATAGTTCAGAGCCTAGCAGAAATATTTAAATGCAAATATTTCAGTCCAAGAAAAAAACCCACATTCTGAGTGTTAGTATTCTTTAAGAACTACAGAAATTCAGATATGGAATAAACAAGTTAGTAATCCTTCTTACAATTTTTTTTCTTTTTTTCTTAAAACTACTAGAAAAAGTAAGCATGACAGAAAAATAGGAGTCTTGATCACATGTCCTCCTTTACTCTCAGTAAGCAAATAATCACATCCTCCTAATGTAAAACTGCCTAAAATTAGGACAGCAGCACAAGGTTCACAGAATTTCAGAACTCATTATGGAAAGGAATACATTCCATTTAATGAGGGGATTAAATCCTCCCATTTATTGCACCATTTGAAATGAAATGCTTATGCACAACACAAACTAGCTAAAAAAGAGGCAGGGGGAGAAACTGGAGAGAGACAGGACTTTTTGGCTTTAATAGGGTTCTTGTTTCCATAGAAACCCTGCCAGTGTGCTGGATAGAATCCTCTAGGGAACTGGTGATCACATAATGCTTCCTAATTGTTTAGCAACAACTTGTTTTATGTTTCAAGTACAGCTCTTCACTTAATACCACATTTATATTCCCAAAGAAGGATACTGGATAAATTTCATAACAAAAAGAAAAACAGTATAACATGCAATTACCCTACACAAAAGGACAAGACAATGTTTTTGGTTGACTTACACCAATCCTTCTGTTCCATGTGTTAAAGATACAAAAATATACATAAATATATGAAAAAATAAATTAAATAATATAGGTAAAAAGTAATCCAAGTTTTTAGAAGCAGTAGAATACACAGTGTTCCAAGCAACCCTGTAATACACCTCCTAAATCTACTCAAGCTGAATTGAACCCAGCCATCTGACACATTTGGTGTCAAGACAATATATGCAAACAGTGCACCATTTCTTTTTTTATAGAAGCTCAGTGAGAATACACTCATTTTTATGCATTTATCTGAATATTTAGTAGAAGAGATAATTTGCATATTTGCATATGCACATACAAAATGTTAGATTTGCTTCCTGTACAAAAAACACCCCATCATACATACTGAACCTAGAATCGCTGTCAGTGGATTTGAGTCCTAAAACACAGCACATGCCAGGTCTTCAGGCACTTTCAAATAGATGTCTGATGCCTATGCCTTAAGACAGGACTGCCCTGAGTTCCTTTCTTTCTTTGGGACTGACTTTGCTTCAGTCTTATTCTTAGATGGACTTTCATACTTGGCCTTATTAGCCAGCTCTGAAAACAGTTTTTACGTGTTCCTCATTTTCAGATTCTACATAAGGCTTCAGATTACACAGGCCTACTTTGCTTGTCAAATATTTGTTCACATTAAATACTGTTGACTGTTTTCTGAGTTTTTAATCTAATGTGTTACAAAATAAATTTCATCAAGGTTTGCAGCCTCTTGGGCCAGGCTGTTACAAGACCTTGAAAATTATGTATTGACTGTTTACCTATGTGCTAGAAGAGTCTGTGACTTAATCAGTCCATTTATCTTCATTTGCTATTTGGGTTTGCTTAGGTTTTGATATAAAGATGAAATGGTAGTTTAACAACATGAAATCTTTGGAGGTAGCTATGACAAATGATATGCTTAGACATGAACAGTTTATCTTCAGAACTTCCTAAATAAACAGGTGATGGGGAGGGGGACAAATGTATTCTTGTTCCAGAATTCCATATTCATCCCTCAATTTACAAGTAATATGTCAGACAGCATTTACTTCACAAAATTTTTTTTATTTGTCTATAAGATTGTAATGCTTATATTTATATCTTCACTTTTTACATATTTTTCTATAAACGTGTGTAATATTAATCCTCTAACTGAAAGCTCTTATCTAACAGAGATATCTGAATAGTGTCCATAAATAAGTATGTTCTCTTAACATTCTAGGAGTTGCTGATAAATTTCAAGCTATTGTTGAAGTGTATCTAAATATTGATGGCAAACCTCTTTGCTAGCAAATTCTTGATGTGGACCATAGATCTTTCAGACTATTATGCAGCTGATTGCACAACAATGAAGAAAAAAGTCTGATCTTTAGACATACTGAAAGAGTGAAATATTGGGGATGATGGAAAAGGGAGCTTTTAGTGTAAATATTTGTGCATATTTAGAAAATCTAATTGGACCTTCTTTGTGCTACTCTAGTCAGGAAACGGCTGAAGTGCAGCAGAATCTACCGAGCCCGCCAACTCCTGTTCTGACATTGTGCAGATTATACATTAATTTATTCTGGGACAAGAGGGTTACAATATCACTATTGTCTGTAAACCACTTCCATAGTCCTGGCACAAAGCAAATAATATGCAGTGTTGGAATTTTTGCCTGAGAGAAAATTATTTGGCTAATAGCAAGATCATTATAGTATCCTTGTTCAAAATGGCAGGTAGTCTTGCAAACAGCAGAGTAGACAGAAAACACAAACAGATATAATCCAAAGATAATTTCAGTTGGGATGGTTGAAAATTCATATGCAATAGCACAAAACAAACAGAATTAACATTCAGTGACAGGCTTAGCACTTCAGGATACATGACACACTTTTCTGGCTCTTCTCTGCACATGTGAACCTTAGGTCAAGCAATTTATCTAAGGCTCTAGTTGGTGAGCAGAGGTAGCATAGATAATGGAGGAACAAGGCATGTAAACACCAATGTGTTATCATAGACTGAAGAAGATACTGCAAGACCAGAATAACCTGTAGCTTTTCCAGTAAACAGAGCTTGGAAAAACTGTAAATTAATTGCCCTCACTCACAAAACTTAGAAATTATATCTGGAATCTTAAGAATTAGATTAATGCTGTTGAGGAAATACTGTTTGTAATGCAACATTTTCTTATGATACTTAAAAAAATGTTTTTGCATTTCTTGTGGATACCTCCAGAGTTAAGAGAGGTAGAAATCTGACAGAATGAATGCCTGAAAACTACAGTTCTGAAAGACAGATTTATGTGCAGATGCATATCATCCTGGATTTGCGCATGCTTTTCCAGAATCATCTTCATCACTGGTCTACTCTGGCCTCCAATCGAGAGGCCTGGAGACACACTTTCTATAACGCTGCTGATGCTTTTGAGAAAGCCCGCAGGATCACTCTCGAGGAGAAAAGACAACGCAGAAAGAATCATGCCTTGCAGAATATACCACCTAAGGAGTCTTTCTGCTGTGCCTTTTGCAACATGGACATGCCTATCTCGTATTGGCCTTTTTAGCCACCAACGCGCTTACAACAAACGTGGGTAGAGCCTTTCTCAAATCTTCGCTCACGAAGCCTAGCCGTGATGATCCAACAATGTTATTATAGTTTCATACTAAAAGGGAAGTCAAGTGGGCTTCCTAGATAGTCTTGCCTTACAAAAATAGCATATATATTACCCTTTCCCAGTAGTATAGTATTTCTTGTCCACTTCCTCTGTTATTTTCTTTTTTGCCTGTTACCATCACTATTCAGTTGCATGGGAAGAGTGGCTGGAAAGGTACTTGGTGGAAAAGGACATGGGGTGTTGGTCAACAGTGGCTGAACATGAGCCAGCAGTGCGCTCAAGTGGCCAAGAAGGCAAATGGCATCCTGGCCTGGATCAGCAATAGTGTGGCCAGCAGGACCAGGGCAGTGACCATCCCCCTGTACTCAGCCCTGGTGAGGCTGCATCTTGAATCCTGTGTCCAGTTCTGGGCCTCTCACTACAAGAAAGACATTGAGGTGCTGCAGCAGGTCCAGAGAAGAGCAATGAAGCTGGTGAAGGGTCTAGAGCACAAGTCCTATGAGGAACAGCTGAGGGAGCTGGGATTATTTAGTCTGGAGAAGAGGAGGCTCAGGGGAGACCTCATCACTCTCTGCAACTACCTGAAAAGAGGTTGTAGTGAGGTGGGTGTTAGCCTCTTCTCTCCTGTTAACAAGTGCTAGGACAAGAGAAAATGGCTTCAATTTGTACCAGGTGAGGTTTAGATTGGCTATCAAGAAAAATTTCTTCATGGGAGGGGTTGTCAAGCATTCCAATACGCTTCTCAGGGAGATGGTAGAGTGCCACAGACAGCAAAGCTTTATAATACCTACATATTAATAGAAGTTTCTTGCAGGATAAATCAGAAGGATAAATCTCTGCTACAAATACTGTGTCACTGCACTGAGGCAAAGAAAAAGATGTTCTCCTGAGTAAGCTCTCCTTACCATCTCAACATATCTATGTTATGTGGGCATTTCATCCTAAGCTGGTTTTAACTGTTATGTATTCTGCAGGTTTTTACATTTAGGTAATTTCCTGGTAGTTTATGTACTATTTAAAATATGTTTGATAAATAATGATACAGAAAGTGTTAGCAGTCAAAACTAAAGGCAATCAACAGGAAGCTTGGCATGGCAGAACATGAATATTCCTTCATATAGTTATACATGAATGTTTTAGGGAGAGTCACAACTCAGAGAAAAAATTAAATATCATGTCAGGCAAAATGCTAATGCTGCTTTTAACAGTAACAGAACACTGAAAGAACCAGCTAAGCTTAACATGCTAAGCAATGTAATCATTGGATAGCTTGACTCTTACGGAAAACTCCAACCCCCAAGAAACAATGTCAGGTACTTAAACAAATTATCCAAAATATGAAAATTATATTCTAAAAATCCATTAATATATTTTTACATTTTAAATTCATTAAACATTACTAATCTAATGAGTTCAAATTCTATTTTATCCTGGTTTAGGAATGGGAAAACATATTAATTTAGTATGCATGGTTTTTAATATCACCATCCTTAAAAAAAAGGGCACAAAAATGTAGAAAAGGTTTGGCTAAAAAATACATTCCTGCTATGGTTCTTAGACTCTGAGATATGTGAAACCCATTTCCTTAGTTTCTTTTTAGCTTTTAATGCTGTTAGAATAGATATTCAAATCAAGTTCTCTCCAAGGAAACTACTTGCTTAGTTAAACTATGCAGGAATCTAAATTCATACACTTACTATATTGTTTAAATGCAATATGGTAGTTTCATCTCCAAATACAAGTGACTAGGTATGTAGGGGAATAGAAGAAAAGAAATAACTTGTTTCCAAAGTCTTGAGCACCTGTACTTCTATGAATTTTTGAATGGATATGTTCACCACAGAAAAGCCATTGAAAACTATCCTAAACTTTTCAAAGCCTAGAAAATCTCAGTCCTAGTTGCAGTTTCTTTATTCTCACATAAAATGAATGAGTCAATTTGTCATCCTGAAATATCTGAAATTCAATCCAAGAAGGATGGAGCGCACTCTGGACTCTTTGGTAACTACAATTCTTTAAGTAACAGTGGGAAATGATTACATATGTGGAAAGAAACATGTGGTTTATCAAGTCTTTTTGGACAAAAAGAAAATTGTATCACTATTGGAAATGAATTGGAGACAAATAATATCAAAATCATTAAGATGGTTGGTGTTTTTTCTCTATTTTGCTAATGAACAGAGTATAATATTGTATGCAAACAGCTGCATCAGTAAGGGAATTTTGGAGGGACTCCTTTTTGGTTTTAACATAAGAGAATTATCATTAGCACAGAGAAGTAAATGTCTTTTAATTAGTACCTACAGAAGTAAAAAGAACAGAATAATAGTAATGAGGCAGTGTCCCACATATTTCACAAAAATATCTAACTTACAATATCTTTCATCTGATAATTTTAAGACCATTTGAAAGTGAAATAAAACACAGCTTACTGTGTCAATTATACAAGACTGAAATATCAAGTCATTCTTCCAGACAGCTCCAGATGAAACAGGATCAAAAGTGGAGGATCTAGCTCTATCGATATATGATTGTCAGAAGGAAAGAAACCATGAACATCTGCATTATGCTGAATTTATATTTTGATTATAGTTGAGTACATTTCTACTTACAAAAAAACCCTAAAAAACTAAAAAAACTCAAAAATAATCTAAGACTGCAATAAAGAATATGTTATACATGTAGCAACATGAAAAACAGTACCCCAAAGTGCCATCAAATTACACCAGAGTGTGAGGGATGTGAGGCTGCCTTTCATTTCAGACAAGAGTTTACAGACTCAGAAAGCAAGACATAAATTTAAAGGGAACAAAGTCCCTTTTAAGAGGCCTCTTTAAATAGCAGAAATTTTTAGCTGTTATATGTACTTGTTTTTCTTACACAATTCACGTTTGCTGAGCTGCTACAGTGACCAGCAAAGGAGGATAATGGAATCACCACGCACTTAGAGATATCAGAATAACTAGAGCTAGCATGGCTGCCTGAAAATTTAGAAAGATAAATGGTTGGCAAGTCACTTTGCTGACTTAGCTGCATTCTAAATGCAGCTTTGCAATTAAACAAGGAAGATGGCAACACCCTGGAGTTATTAATCTTGTACTATGAGTGATGCATTACTGCAGGTACTACGAAAAGAACTGACTACCTTGTCAAATTACATCATCAGGGAATTAGAAAAGAGAAAAACTGTCATTATTGTACTTTGAGAATACAGACAGACAACTACTGGTTATTCTTCTGTTCATTCTTTTGCTTTCTGCCTTCCGTGGACTACTCTTCTTCCATTTGCTGTACCATTTATAGGTGATAACCCCCAGCTCAGTGAGTATCAGTCACCTCAGTTGGATTTACCAGGTGACGGGGTGCTAGCATTTGTTAATGATTATAAAATTTGATTTCAGTCTTAGTGGTGATAGAAACTGAACACTTTATAAATCCTTGGTGTATGGATAATGTCCACATGACTTGAATAAATGACACAAACCCTTTGAGTTTTCATCCCCAATTACAGGAAAATTCTCAAATGTTTGTTTATGAAATTGCAATCATTATTGTTATCCATAAACCTCTGCTTCTTCTAATTATGTTCAGATGAACAAATGCATAGAAAGTAATTTTCATCATTCTTTCAGTTTGACATGAAGTAAACAGTGCCTCAGCATTTTCACTTGATACCCAAAGATGCAGGAGGACTGAATCTTCAAATACTGCTTTTTCAGTATTTGTGTGAAATGAAATAGGAGAAAAGGAAGAGTTAAACTACAGCATTATTCCTGTAAATGCATGCACTTTGCTTTTTACTTCATAGAGTTAGAAAATTGGAATCTGACACCATATTTTTGGCCAGCCTGGAGATTTATAGATTGCAGTAAAGACCACATTATTCTGGGACTTTGGACAGATTTGTCTACAGCTACTGGAACTCTTTTATTTGTGCCTTACCACAAGTGCTTCATTACATGGACAATACAGAAAGATAAAGGCCTTGCCCATCTACCTGGAATTCAAAATTAATCTGTTCTAAAAAAAAAAACCAAAATAAACCCAAACAACCAATTAACCAAAAAATCAAAACCAAAGTATTTTTCATTGAAAATGTTATTTAAAACCCAGAATAATATTTAAATCATGGAACAAGAATTAAAATAACCCTCATAGACTAACTAGGTGAATAACTGGACAGAGATCAGAAAGAGTATACGATAACTATGAGCTGTGATCAATGAAACACAAAAATTCTTTGCTAATTGGGGTTAAATACGTCAAAAGAAAGCATGGATAAATTAAAAACAATCAAGAGGAAATAAACAAAAATTACCAGTGGTCTTCTGAGCATGACTTGTGCAGTAAGAGTGCATTAGGTTTAATGTAGTTAAAGAAGACCAAAAATTAAATACGTAAAACGAAGTTTAAAAGAGGAAGAAAGTAATTGAGTTTTAATGTGCATAGGACAAAACTATATATGAGGGAGGGGCGGGGAAAGATAGCTTACTTAAATTTTAGCAGGAAAAATTCATTTGGAGTAAATTATAAAAGTCCTTTCTAATCATATTAAATGGAAATGACACAAACCCTTTGAGTTTTCATCCCCAGTTGCAGGAAAATTCTCAAATGTTTGTTTGTGTCATTTATGCAAGTCATGTGGACATTATCCATACACCAAGGATTTATAAAGTTATTTTATTTTCAACTTGATTATATAAGTATTGATACTGAACAAGCTCTCTATTTTCCTAATGGTTCACTGAAGAATAGAAAACTGGGAACTAGCAGGCCACAAAAAAATCCCCCAAAAAACTACATTTTTTTTCTTTCATTATTGGTTACAGAATTAGAAGTTCTAAGACATATATAAAAATTTTAATTATAGATACTTAAAATGATAGGGGGAAAAAAGTTATAGAAAGTATATGAAATATGAGGGTTGGTCTCTTCTGTCATGCCTCAAGAGGAAATGGCCTCAAGTTGTGCCAGGGGAGGTTGAGATTAGATACTAGAAAAAAAATTTGCTGAAAGAGTAGTTAGGCATTGGAATAAATTGCCCAGGAAGGTGATGGAAATTGCCATCTCTGGAAGTGTTCAAGAGGCATCTTGATGTGGCATCTGAGGATATGGTTTAAAGGTGATTACGGTGGTGTTGTGTTGATGGTTGGATTAGATAATCTTAAAGATCTCTTCCAACCTTGATGATTCTGTTGATTCTGTGAAATATATAATGTTGGGATATAACATCAAACATTCAGAATTAAAGACAAGAGGGAATTGTGACATGGAAAGAATTAATGCATAACTGCACACTGGGAGGTTTCTTTCTCTGAACTGTAAAATACCAGCCAGTGTGAAGAGTATTTGTATTAGAAAGGTTAAACTGATGAAACAACTAGTGATCTTAAATTCTCACAGTTAAAGTTTTTGACCCCCTCTCAGTCTGTTTTAGAAGAACCCAGAATCAACTTTATGATATAGTGCAGCAAAGAGAACTCTGCCCATAAATTGCTTTGTTCTGGTGAAAAAAGTTCAGCTCCTGATTGACAGAACTGTGAAAGAAATTTTATGTGCTACATTCATACAGATCTACAATCAAAGGTTTCATCCTGAACAAAACTCAAGAGGCCATTATACCAGATGAATGAATTAACAAAACAGACCTCTTACCTATATGTTCATTACAGTCAGTTTTGTGAGAAATTAAATCTGTGCTGATGGACTCTTCCATACATATGTAGCAAAATTCTGCTACAATTTCTTTTACATTAAATGCCCTTCCATTTTCAATGGAATTTAAGGCAGATTGGTTTTAGACTCAGAATTTGCAGAGCTGAATGAAAAGATGAATAAATTGTGTGAAAATCCAAATTTATTTTTGTGACACAACTGAACCATCTTCAGACTCCTTCATCAGTGTCCAATTTTAAATATTGTAACTTTAAAAAGAGGCTACAGTTCTGAAAACCATCTCACAAGACACCCACAACAATCTCTTAATACTTGAATAAACCGGCAACACTCCTGTCAATGATGAGAACAAGAAGATTAATTAATGCTGAAGATCAAGATTCATGTTCTATAGGTGAATCAATAATTATTCTTTAGCCTAAGAAAGATGCAGTCTTAGACATATGTAGTCTTGAAAAATGGTAAAATGTGCTATAATTTTAGCAACAAAATATTTTGCCTGAAAAAACCACTACTGGCGATCAGTTATTCTTTTGGAGAAATATTTGAAGGACTTTTAAGACTCCCCAGAAAAATAATTTGTTATGACTTCTGCCTTCCAGATGTAATTACAACTGAGTTATAAATCAGGCTTTGCAAAGTGATACCTAAATACTGAACAATATTTTCACAATTCTATTTATACTCAGGTAAATTCTCATTTTAAGCAGAAATTGAGAGACACTGAAAGGTTTCTCAAACTGTAATTTCAATAATGTGAGGAAAATATACTAGTCTATTTAAAAACCCATGGCAAAGCTTTCTGGATTAAGTAGCTTAGTAAATTGAGTTAATGAATCTGACTAATTACTTTCAAAGTATCTCAAATTATTTTATAAATATTATTTCTGCTAATTGATAACTATGAAGGATTTATCCAGGAATACCATATAGAAAATGAACCAAAGAAGAATATAAGATGCTAAAGGGAGAATTTATTAGCCCAAAGTGGAATTGAGCTAGTTATACACTTAACACCCACACTTTTAAATTAGTCTTTAGAAGTTTCTAAAAAATAAACTTTATTAGAAATTAATTTTAAATAATATGCTGTACTTAAAACCTCTATTACTGTGCTTTGATGACAAACATTATCCTAAACTATTATTTTACTTTTCCACGTTCCTCCTTCCAATTTATTCATCTTGATCCTTCACCTCTTTCAGTTGCAGGCATAATTCTCATTGTTATGTTGTCCTCAGTCAAAATTTTGCATCATAATTTCAGCTGCATATGTTAATATGGTCTATACATCATTAACTTCTATGTCCTTTGTCCTTGCTTAAGAAAATTTTTAAGAAAACAGGAGATAAAAGTAGTGTTTCAAGCCTTTCACTATCCATCCTGACTAACTTTCACCTGCTTGTGTAAGAAGTCCTAATTCCCAGATTGAACACAAGACAGGACAGGACAAATTGGTATTTAAGTTTTATTTTGTTTGGTTCTGGGTTAGATTTCTGGAATTTAAAATCTGATCTTCCTTTTTTCCTCTTCATCACCTTTATCAATTGTTATAACAATCTCTTGTAATTCTTAGATTGGTATAAACTACAACTACCTGCAAACATTCCCTTTCTGGAATAATTATATATACTATCTTTCTTCTTCTAAACAGAATTTAATTTATTTAGAGACAGTTAATTTCTGCTCCTTTCCCCAGTCCTCTATATTCTGTTTGGAGATGTAATTTAAGAGGCCTGTTTTCAAAATTAACATGGTTACTGCACTGATGAATGTTAATTACTTTGATCCAAATACCTTTTTATTCTGGACTATATCACACCAACTGAGGGTTAGCCCACTGTTACTGTAAGTTTCTAATTAGCACAACTCCCTTCACTACTGATAGGAATTCCTGAATCACATAAAGATATGCAAAGCCAAACTATGTAAACCAAATGGAAGTATGATTCTAATGTTCTGATGAATATTCTGATGAAGATATATACATTTTTTAAAAAAAGACAAGTGAGAAAAACATTTTAAAATATTTGATATTTTGAAAACTTAATCTTGATTAAAAAGTGAAGATAATAAAATTGAATTCTTTTTTGTTAAAAAGGTTTCCATACTGTTTGCTTTCTGAAAATTAGTAATATTTTTCAAGTATCATCACTACTACATTAGCACATCATTGCACACTGTAAGTTTTCACATGTGAGTAGTTCTCGACTCATCATAAGAAGTTAGTTATTTAACCATCATCAAAATAAAGCAGCACATGTTTTAGATATTAATCTAATGTATTAAAACCTATTGGAACTCACATGAATAATGTTTCATTAAGGAATGAATACAATGTTAGATCATTATTGCTGCTGGTATATTTTCAGTGAGTTCTATTTAACAGACAGTATATATATTAGTAATGCTAATATTGTTATTATTAGTACAGTAAAACTAGTGTATTTTAGCATTAGTGTTAGGAATATATGATCATTCCATAATGAAAAACATTTATATTTCTGTATCAATTTCCTGATTTATAACACATCAACAGTGACTTAGATTAGCTTCACATAATTCAGTAAAGTTTCACCACTACTTAGAACAATAAGAAATCCATGGATCTGTTCACACATTCACGTGGGGATTTGCTGTTCTTCAAGATCAGGTATATTCGTTCACATAAGCACACTGTGCATTTATGTGAAATGTCCCCAGTAATGAGTACCAGCTACTATCCTGAGAACAACACTAATGTAATAAGAAAAGACAAGTATGGTAGGGTACACTAGAGAGCAATTTCAGTGCTTCTCATAAAGGCAGAAGTTTGATTCTATTGGTCTGAAAAATTACACATTTTAAAGATGGCTAAAATAAAGAGCTCACAAAGTCTCTTTATTGCAAAAATTCAAAGCAACAAAAGGTAATGTAACTTTCTTCATTCAAAAAGACATTCCAGGGATTATTTTGCAGATCTTCTGAGCCCTGCTTGAAAGGACACAGTATGATACTTGAAACCACCCAACATTCATATAATACTACTATTTCAATAAAATGGTACACCTTTTTCATAATTTCCTCCTCGTTCCTCCCAGTCTTAATTAACATTTCTAATTTTAGAGAGTATCATTTCCATATGTAGACCATTTACATTTTTGAATGTACCATGTATAAGAATTTGGCCATTCTAGGCCACTGATGTATAATGTCCCAAAAAGGACCTATGGAACAATCTCTGAAAAATTGCTCATATATATAATTGCTTATATATAAATACCTAATTCTACAATATTCTTTTTGTTTTCTTTTTTTTTTTTTGACTTCTTTTAACTAATCCAACATGTTTCTTATCCAGACTTACACAGCTTGACTGGGGTTTTTCCCAAGAATAAGCAGTAACAACTGTTTGTATGTAAGAACTGGCTTCAGGCAAAAAGCTGTTCGTTCCCTGTGAGATGTAATTTATTCCTGCTTTTAAGTTAGTGCACTCTATATTCCTCTGTGTATATTGTCAGTTCCAGTAGTTACTGCACTACATGGAATCAAGTGCATACTTTGACTTTATCTCCTGCTTTGTTCTCTCCACAGCCTACAAAGACCATCTTACAACAAAGATACAAAGGCAGTCATCTTATTTACTGCTTATATTACTAGGTTCTATTTGCCATGATGTCTTAAAACCAAAAATCTACCTGCAGACAAATTTATCTGTCTGTGAAAGTTTACATTGCTATATGATTACCTCTTGGTAGTTATGTGAAGTTTATTAATTTTTTTTCTTTTCAAAATTCTGTACTACTACAGACCATATATAAACAGATACAACTACTCAAGAAAAATGGATTGGAAGGTCTACAAGACACTTTAATTTCATTTGAAGTTACTTTCTGTTTTATTTGACCTAAAATTTACCTTCTGTAGTTGAAATATGTATAGTCATGTATCTATGTAGTTACACAATTAAACCAGTGACTTGCAATTAACAAATTTTCCAATTCAGTGGGTTCTTCATAGAGGAAATGGCAAAATAATTCAATAGTGAGCTGAATATTCTAATTCAAGTTTGACACCTGCTAGATCACATTTTAAAATATGAGCTTATAAATATCTCAGTTCAGTTCATTTGCAGTAAATCCACTGAAGAAGAAGAAATTAAGTATGCAGATAGGTAGAAATAAACAATAAACATATCTTTATACGTACATAGGTGTATATATATATCAATGAGAAATTACAGAATTCCCATACTTGGAATTTAGTAACAACCTCTCTAATATTTTTCCTGTCATGACAAAATATGGAAAAAACCCCTCAATGTCCTCCCAGATAAATAGTAAAAAAAAGCAGAAATGCATTTTGTCCATGGAAAAAAGGAACTTACAGTCAGAGGATCATGCATTTCTCTGATCAAAATGCATGTCAGTTTAGACTAGTAGAAAAACAAGGCCTCAAGTTAAAAATACAAACAGAAGTTTTATAGTGAAAAATATCTTGTAGCTATATGTACAGGTAATAGTGAAAATATTTTAACAGAACTTCTAAGAACACAAATACAACCATATTCTGCTCTTGAAATTTCTGAACTCAAAAAAAAATCCAGTAAATTTTAGAATGGAGATTCTTATGACAGCCATTTTACTGTGTAATAGGAAAATCTTTAAAAACGTAAAAGTCAGAATACTTCCCTTACATAGTGAAAATATTACATATAAATGAAACCTTATTTATTACCCTCAATAAATTATTCCTAGCATGTTGCATTATGGAGGAACTGCAAGCTGCAACATTAGCTCAGGAATAGGTGATATAATAAAGCTGCTGGCATATTTCACTATTGAAAACAACCTTATCAAAAATTATTTGTCAGGGAAGAAGGCTTTATTTAAAAACTAGTCATGGGTTATGCACAGTATAATTCACAGAATCACAAAAGAGTTAAGGATGGAAGGGAACAGAGCGCGTCGTCTGGTCCAACCTCCCTGCTCAAGCAGGAAGAATTGTGTCCACCAGGACCCCAGGTCCTTCTCTGCAGAGCTGCTTCCCAGCAGGTCAGCCTCCAGCCTGTACTGGTGTGTGGGGTTATTCTACCCCAGGTGCAGGACCCAGCACTTGCCTTTGTTGAATTTCAGACAGTTTCAGAGTGCCCACCTCTCCAACCTGTTGAGGTCCCTCTGAAGGGGTGCACAGCCCTCTGGGGTATCAGCCACTCCTCCCAGCTTTGTGTCATCAGGAAGCTTGCTGAGGAGGCTTCTGCCTCTTCATCCAAGTCATGGGTGAGTAAGTTAAGGAATACTGACCCAGTACTGAACCTTGGGGGACACTACTAGTGACAGGCCTCCTGCTAGACCCTGTGCCATGGATTACGACCCTCTGGGATCTGCCGTTCAGCCAGTTATTAATTCACCTCACTGACCACTCATCCAGCCCACACTTCTTTAGTTTGTCTACGAGGATTTTGTGAGACAGCATTGAGAGCCTTGCTGAATTCAAGATAGGCAATATCCACTGCTCTCTCCTCATTGATCCAGGTAGTTGTTTCAGCATAGAAGGTCATCAGGTTGGTCAAGCTTGATTTATTTTTAGTGAATCTATGCTGATTATTTCTGATCACCTTCTTGTCATCCATATGGATAGACAGGGCCTCCAGAATGAGGCACTCCATCACCTTTCCAGGGATTGAGGTGAGGCTGACTGGCCAGTAGTTCCCTGGGTCCTCCTTCTTGCCCTTTCTTGAAGATCAGGGTGACATTTGATTTCTTCCAGTCCTCAGGTACCTTCCTGATCACCACGATCTTTCAAAGATGATCGTGAGTGGCCTCGCTATGAAATTTGCCAACTCCCTCTTGCCATCTACTACTTGTAGATGCATCCCATGAAGGCCCATGGACTTGTAGGTGTCAGGTTTGCTTAGGTGTTCTTTAACCCAACCCTCCTTAACCAAGGGAAAGTCTTCCTTCCAAGATCCCTTTACCCCAGTCTCCTGGGTCAGAGATCCCTGAGGACTGGTTTGTCAGTGAAGACCGATGCAAAGAAGGCATTCAATAACTCCCTTTTCTGCATCCTCTGTTACCAGGGTCCCCCCTTCATTTAGTAATGGATGCACATTATCCTTTGTTTTCCTTTTGTTATTGATACACGTGAAGAAGGGGAAGCCCCCGCGGTGCGCCCGCAGAGCTCTGGGGACCCCGGAAGCCCCTGTGGCGTGCCCGCGGAGCTCTGATGACCCCAGGCGCGGCCGCAGCCGGCCCCCGCCCTGGCCCCAGCAGGAGAAAGGAGAGAGAGGGGGAGCCTCACCGGTGGGTACTCTTCCCCGTGGAAGAGGAGAGGGGAGCTTCGGAGTACAAAGAAGTTTGCCATTTCAGGTTTGGGGGAGAAGGATGTCGAGTGGGCCGTGGGGGTCCTCGGATTGGTGGGAGGGCGAGTGGGGCAATCCTGTATGAAATGTCGCAGGTGAGCAGTGAGCCTGAAGATATGTGGTAACACAGTGGGGGAAGGATAAGGTCAGAGTGGATAGTGGGTTCTTTTAGAGTGATGAGGGTCCCGACCGGGCTGGGGTCTTGAAAGGCACCCCAGCCTTGGATGTGTACAGGGGCCAGAACGGTTTGTTTGTTTGTTTATTTTTGGCTCACCTGCGGCTACTGCCCAGGTTCGGCATGTTCTGGATATATTTACTTTGCTTTGTTACATCCTGAAAGGGTGGTCAGGACAAATGGTTGTTCCTGGGTATTTCCTTGAGATTGTACATAGATAGGTGGTAGTAAAGTAGGAAATTAAAGACCTGCCCAAATCGTTCTAATAGGAATGAAACCTGTGTACCCCTATGTGGTTGCAAGCTACGCTGGCGATGGTACATGCCTTTGGTAGGGTCGCCCATGCCAGACAGGTCAAAACCATAGGTCCAGATATAGTACATTCTTGGGCAGGATGAGCTCGTTAGCCTTCTGGCAGTCATCTTAGGAGAAGGACAACTCTAATCCCAAACCCGGGCAGATGGAGCCTGAACCTTAGGATTAAAGGGTGGGTTCAGTTCCGCACATACTGCATCTCACCTAAAAAATCCATTGCACAGGCTTGAAGGCTTTACCCACATGCAAAAAGCCCTGTAGCGATGGGCGAGGGTCGAAACAGCAGGTGAAAGATGCACTGGGAGCCGCAGACCCAACCCTGCATGCAGGCGGTTCAGGATATCGGTCATTTGAGACTGACCGGAGATGACAGTCTCTTGGGGCAGCACCCTGAATGACCAAGCAGCCTTTTCAAGGACAGTACTGCTTGCTCCACTCGGAGAGGGGCCTAGAAAAGGTGGCCTAAACGAAGCTCATCTCCACCTTCACCCGGTTGGTTAACCGTAGGCCAACGGGCATCTTCTTCCAATGCGGTCTCACAAAGATCAAAAGACAAAGGCATACACCTGCCTCCAAAGGTGTACCTACATTAACTCTAGTATGTTGGAATATCAGAACCATGCTCAGTTCTGCAGATAGTGGATGTCCTGAGCGTCATTCTGCCCTAATTGCCCATGAACTGGCGCGTCTCAGGATCGACATTGCTGCTCTCAGTGAAGTTCGCCTTCATGAGGAAGGCAGCCTCAGAGAACATGGTGCCGGTTACACACTTTTTTGGTCAGGTAAGCCCAGAACCGAAAAACATCTCTCTGGAGTTGGCTTCATGATCAAAAACTCTATTGTTCCAAAACTCGAAAATCTGCCAACAGCTCACGCTGAAAGCATTATCTCCCTACGCCTTCCACTAACTAACAAGCAACACATTGTCCTCTTTAGTATGTATGCCCCAACTCTCCAAGCTGATCCTGCTGAAAAAGATAAATTTTACGCTGACCTGCGCTGCCTTAGCCAAAAGGTGCCTGCAGATGATAAGATCATTATCCTTGGTGATTTGAATGCCAGAGTAAGTAAGAATTTTGAAGCATGGAAAGGAATATTAGGCAAGTATGGTGTTGGAAACTGCAATGATAATGGTTGACTTCTGCTAGAAGCTCACCATCACTAATACCATCTTCCAGCAGAAAAACAGTCTGAAGACAACCTGGATGCACCCCAGATCTAAGCATTGGCACCTCATCGATTATGTCTTGGTGCAACGGAGGGATGTCCATGATGTCCACCATACCTGCGTGACGCCCATCGACTTGTGCACTGTAAACTCAACTTCAATCTTAAATTCAAACCTAAAAGGGGCAGTATCCCAAGGAGAAGACTCCAAGTTAAAAATCTCCAATCAGCCACAGCAAGAGACAGATTCCAGGCAAACCTTCAAACTAGGCTCGAAAACTATTCTATAGAGTCTACAGATTCCTCTCCTGAAACAATTTGGCACTATATTAAAAACAGCATCCTGCAATCCTCTGAAGAATCCTTAGGGTTCTCCTTCAAGAAGAACAAGGACTGGTTTGATGAAAACGATCAAGAGATCCAAGAACTGTTGAGGAAGAAGAGAACCGCTCACCAAGCACACCTTGCACTGCCATCCTGTCATGCAAAAAAAACAGCCTTTCATCTTGCATGCAGCAAGCTCCAACAGAAACTCTGTGACATCCAGAACAAGTGGTGGATTGATCTAGCTGAAAAAACTCAATTATGCGCAGACACGGGTGATCACAAACGATTCTATGAGGCCCTGAAAACAGCACATGGGCCTACATACCAGGTACAAAGCCCTCTACTCAGCGCTGATTGTCAAATGCTTCTAACAGATAAACCCTCCATTCTGAATCGATGATCTGAATACTTTCAGATTCCTTTTAGTACCAATCGTGTAGTCCAAGACTCAGCAATTCAGTCCATCACACAACAATCAGTGAAGTACAGACTGGATACTGCCCCCACTTTAGGAGAAACCCTCAAGACCATACAGCAGGTGAAAATCGGCAAGGCAGCTGAGGTTGATGGAATTCCACCTGAAATCTGGAAACATGGGGGCCTTGCACTCCATGCTAAATTTCATGAGTTTGTGGTGTGCTGTTGGGAACTAGGCGAACTACCATCAGACCTTCGTGATGCTGTCATCATCACTTTGTATAAGAAGAAAGGAATTAAATCAGACTGCTCAAATTACCGTGGTATTACTCTGCTCTCCATTACCGGCAAAATCCTGGCAAGAATACTCTTGAACAGACTAATACCCGCTATAGCAGAAGGAATTCTACCTGAAAGTCAGTGTGGTTTCAGAGCCAACAGGAGTACCACAGACATGGTATTTGTTCTCAGACAACTGCAAGAGAAGTGTAGGGAACAGAACAAAGGTCTCTATGTAACCTTTGTCGACCTCACCAAGGCTTTTGATACTGTGAGCAGAAAAGATCTATGGCAGATTTTCGAACGCTTACGTTGTCCCCCCAAGTTCCTTAAAATGATCATCTCACTCCATGAGGATCAGCACGGCCAAGTCAGATATGGCAATGCACTTTCTGAGCCCTTTCTAATAACTAATGGTGTGAAACAAGGATGCGTTCTCGCTCCTACCCTATTCACAGTCTTTTTCAGCATGATGCTCCAAAGGGCCACAGCAGACCTCGATGATCAGGACGGTATCTACATTCCATACCGTACTGATGGAAGCCTATTCAACCTAAGGTGACTGAAGGCTCACACTAAGACCTTAAACCATCTTGTCCGAGAGCTGCTTTATGCTGATGATGCTGCCCTTGTTGCACACACAGAAGCAGCTCTGTAGCGTTTAACATCCTGCTTTGCAGACGCTGCTGAGCTCTTTGGGCTGGAAATCAGCTTAGAGAAGACAGAAGTTCTCTATCAACCTGCACCTCAGGAAGTCTTCCATCATCCCCATATCACCACTGGCCAATCAGTGCTCAAATTAGTCCAGCAGTTTAATTACCTAGGCAGCCTCATCTCCTCAGATGGTAAGATTGACGGAGAGATAGACAACAGGTTAGCAAAGGCATACAGTGCCTTCGGAAAGCTTCATAAAAGAGTTTGGCAAAATAAACACTTGAAGAAAAGTACAAAGATCAGTGTTTACAGAGCCATAGTGCTGTCTATTCTCTTATACGGATCTGAATCATGGGTCATCTACCGCCGCCACCTGCGTCTCCTGGAACGCTTCCATCAACGCTGCCTCCGTACAATCCTAAACATCCACTGGTCAGATTATGTGACCAATACATCTGTTCTAGAACAAGCAGTAACCACAAGTATTGAGGCCATGTTGCTCAGAACACAGCTGTGTGTTGGGCAGGGCACATCTCCAGGATGAAGGACCACCGCTCCCTAAGATCTTGCTTTATGGTGAACTTGCCACGGGCTGTCGCATAAGAGGAGCCCCGAAGAAAAGATACAAGGACTACCTGAATCAACATCTCAGCCTTGGCCATATTGATCTTCATCACTGGTCTACTCTGGCCTGCAATCGGGAGGTCTGGAGACACACTATCTTCAACACTGCTGATGCTTTTGAGAAAGCACGCAGGATCACTCTCAAGGAGAAAAGGCAATGCAGAAGGAATTGTGCCTTGCAGAATATACCTCCTAAAGAGTCTTTCTGCTGTGCCTTTTGCAACCGGACATGCCTGTCTCGTTTTGGCCTTTTTAGCCACCAACGCGCTTCCAACAAACGTGGGTAGAGCCCTTCCCAAATCTTTGTTTGCGAAGCCCAGCCATGATGACATGAAGAAGCCCTTCTTGTCCTTGACATTGTTGGCCAGATTTAAGTCCGGATGGGCCTTGGCCTGCCTTGTCTCATTTCTACTTACTCTGACAACTCTCTATATTCATATCAAGTGGCCCGACCATGCATCCAATTTACTGTGTGTTTCCTGCTTATGCTGGAGTAATGAGAGGAGTTCTTTATTCATCCATGCAGATCTCTCTCTTTGTCCAATTTCTTGCTCATTGGCATGCATCATTATTATTGAGTCTGGAGGAAATGATCCTTGGATACCACCCAACTCTCTTGGACCCCTCTTCCCTTCAGGGTCTGTTCCCATGGGATTCTTCCAAGAAGATCCCTGAAGAGGCTAAAGTCAGCTCTCCTGAAGACCATAGTTGTAATCTTACTTGTTGCCCTGCTCCCTCCTCAGCCAATACTGAACTGCACACTTTCGTGGTCACCACAGCTGAGGCTGCCCCAGCACTCACATCTCCAAAAAGGAGATGTTATTACTAATGACATAACAACAACATCTGAAAAGCATTTAGCAATATGTATGATTGTGGAAATACAAAACACTGTTGTTTCCGATAAAATTCCCCATTTTGCGACATTAATCTGTAAGAATTACATTGCTAAGGCACAAGCATGACCCCCTCAAAGGGAAGGCAAGGTAAAAGGAATGATCTATTAAAAAAAAAAAAATAAGGAAAAAATACTCTCCAAATGTACTTGTTCTGAATTACAAGAGGCAGATGACAATGATATTTATATACAGATGATTTACAGGCGTCTATGAGCTTAAGTCTACTGACTTCTAAGCATGCTGTAAATTCAGAACTCTACAATTTTGATTTCTAAAGGTAAAAACAAACAAACAAATCCCAACTTAATGTTGAATAAAATGTACTTTTGTTCTTTTATTGGGGCTTTTTTTTCCTAACAAAACAATGGTATTTCCTAGGTCATGGCAGTGAAAAACTCTGTATTTGACCAATCCAATGAATTATATTAAAATAGACAACTAGTATATGCACATCTGGAGAGACCTGCCCATCTACAAAACAAAAAAAAAAAAAAACAAACAAAAAATCCACAAAACCCAAAACAAACAAACAAACCAACAAAAAAGCAAACCAACCCAAAAAACAGTAATCAAGTTCTTTAGTGTTGAAAAACATTAATTCTTACACATATACCCTCAAAATCTGAAAACTATACACCATTTGTTTGTGTCAGGATTCTCTTTTTTAGATTTAATGACCATTGGTAGGGCACAATAAGACATTTATCAGAGGAAATCTTTAAGGATGAGTGTTTAATCAAAGAGAGTCTCCATGCCAAACAGTGACAAAGAGATCAGAAGCTCATTAGTGGGTAATCACCTTTAGCAACCTTCTGCAGAATTCAGTGTTGGATAATTGCATTAGGCAAAATTAAGAGAGATTCATTAGAATGGAATCACAAGGGTCTGTGTTAAATGTAAAGTTGGATGCTTCTGATATCAAACATAGACTCATAGAAGGAACTATTGAAAATAATTAGGTGTTTTTCTTTTTTTTTTTTTGTTAATTGAACATAGACCAAAAATACCTTAACAGCAATTTGGTGCATTAAGCCTTTAAGCCATTATGTTAAGACTGAAATCAAGAATCTGTCACATTCTTAGGTTCTGTTTCAGTAATTCGTGTTCACCACTGAAAGTGTGTACCTTGGGGGTTTTTATTCTTTATTCATCAAGCTTTTACCCCTTAAACTCTTCACTGCTGTTAATTAGAGAATTGTCTTCTCAAAAATATGTTTGCCTTCTGTAGGAGTTCCTGCAGTAAATCAAGCCATCTCTTCATTTTCTTTCACATACACTGAAAAGTTAGAGTTCCTTCAGTCTATAGACAAAATGACAATTTTTAAATCTATCAGAATTTTTTTCCCCTTTTTCTGAATAATTTCCAATTTGTTAACTCTATTTTGCCAGAAAAAGTGACACTGTTCAGATAATGACCTCTCTAATTATGAGTAAAAAAGAATGTTTTTCATATTCTTATGTGGTAGTCATTTGCTTATCCCTGTTTAACCACAGGGCTACTTCGTGAGTTTATTATTCCACTTAAAATATACGCTGTATATTTTTATGTCCCCTTGGAAAAACAAAACAAAACAAAATAAAATATATCAAAAGATCTATAAATATTATTGTATCAGAAGAAAACTGTAACATTGTGACTGTGATGACTGACTGGTGAGAGGAAGCATCAGGTTCCAGTCTCTCATATTCCTCATTTATGACTGCAATTTTTTATGTCAATTCATTTCAAAATTGGCAGATCTAGAATTTGAAAAATACTCTGCAGTGAAGCCTGTTAGACTTCTACTTTGTTACAAATGTAAGTTTTTTGCAAGTTAACATATTCTCATAAAATCTTTTGTATTATCATCTCCAGAAACAAAATTTAGCTTTATGCCTCGATTGTCTATCTCCTTCATTATCAGCTAGCATTTTTCTGGGAAGTAGGAGGGGAAGATTCAGAAGTTATAATTTTAATGGAAAATAGTATAATTAAAAATAAGTTTGTAATTTCTTCAAGACCATGGATAAACATATTAAATAACTCTAAGCCAAAAATAGGAAATTATAGCAGGGTATTTCCAAAGATACACATTTCTCATACTCCTCTTTTGTGGTAGTGGGTAACCATATTTAATCAAACTGAATTTTTCAGAATGGTAATTTCAGTTGGAATGTTTTTATAGCCTCGGTAAGATTGTATCAATGTTTTTAAACAAATATAAATGTTGCATTCTGTAAAATTAACCTGAGATCTTAAGCTTGCCTGACATAAATGTTTCATCAAAATACTATCTTTATTGTATTTGGTTGGGTATAGTAGTGATAATGTCTCCATTTTATCAGCATGGTTGCTTTTGTTACTCTGTAAACATTATTTCTAATAGTCTCAGAAAATAAGATTTATCCGTAAAACAGGATTCCCTGCTACTGCTATATTTCTAATATGAGCAATGAAAAAGGATTTGACCTATATTTGTTAGAATACAAGGGATATCCTGTATAGAAATCTTAAGATAATCAAACCTGACTGACCATGAGGCAAGACCCTGTAGTTCAATTGTTTTGGCAGGTTCAAATTTCTATTTGTTCAATATCCAACTTACTGCTAGACAAAACGCCAGTCCCTAAGAAGTACTAATAAATCCCTAACTGACATTCTCATAGTTGTAAATATGTTGTACACATTTATATTCTACTTATTACTACGTTTCTAGTTCTTATTACATATCTTTAAATAGATGATAAATATAATTTTCATAGAATATTGACCTAAAAATTACTAGGTATATATCATGAGATACATCGTATGTGTGAGCAAGAGATCAAAATATTCAAGAGGACTTTTCTTTAATCATAGCTTAAAAGTTAATAGTTAATACAGAGATTAAAATTTTTTCATACTAATGTATATTTTCAAGAACTTTGCTGTAGGATTTCTCTTACCTCTACAGATAGGAACAGGGAAGTCCCATGATGCTGTATTCACAGAGTTAGCTATGCAAGTAAGCTGGGGGTGTCCATCCAAAATATATCCAGTTACACAGCTGTATCGGATTTTGTCACCAACATCAAATCTTGTACCGTACAAGATACCCTTTGGTGGAACTCCTGGATTGCCACAGGAACTACTCTGTAATTCTGGAGCAGATATATATTTATTACTTACAATGTTTTTGTAAATCAATGCTTCATTTTGTTTGAGAATATAGAACACATAAATTAAGACAGTTTTGGACAGACAGAGTGTTTTCATGGACATTATACAATTCTTAACACTGAAAATTCATTACTGACTTAGTCTATTTATGAACCCATATGTGCAAAAGTAGATGAAAATGAGCATGATTTTTTTTCCTTAATCTCCATCTATAGATATATTCATAAATTTCTCTGTTAAATTGACAGCAAGGAATTCATTACATAGGAACAGGAAGCAAAGGAACTTGATGTATACAAATGCAAAACAATAAACAAAACTGTACTACAGTCATGAAAGAACATCAGATTCAAATTGAACAAAACTTGCAAGAAAAAAAATAGTCAAGACAAGAGAAAATCTTAATAAGCATAAGCCTGAGCATGATCAGGAATCTGTTTAATGATTTAATAGTTTTTAGATAATGAGGCAAAAGTGATGAGATACTGTGGGTAACTGATTTCTGAGCAAAAGATTAGTTCATTCAACCATGTAAAATACCACAGATCTGGTGACTTCTACTCCAATGCAGAGCTTAAAACCACTGAGAATCCAAAATGACTCACAGCTGCTGTTAGTCTTATCTCTGAGGGCATTAATTAGAGTTCAGTTTTACTAGTTAGTACTCATATAGTAACTGTGTACTCTTTTGACTGATGTTTCAGCATCATAAATAGCGTGATTACATTTTCAATCATTTACTTCTGAAGTCCTTTGATTAATGGACATTAAAAGATAGATTTTGTGCAAGTGTGAGCAAAAGATATTTCACACTCTCATCCTGAGCTCTTCAAAGCTCTTACTAGCCTAATGCTAATATGGAAGAGAAAAATCATGTAAACCTGTATTTGAATTCATATCAAATTTCCCTAATCTACAAAGTAAGGAAAATGACAGAAAGGTATGTATGTATTGTTTCAATTTCTTTTCCTGAGTTCCATGTGACTAAATTATTCTTCAGCACCCCTGATGTGCTCATGAGTGTGTGCACAAGATCTTTAAATACCCAAACTGTCAGAGTAGGTTTCAATTAAAGAAAAAAGGTATAAATGCTTATCAAAACAAGCAGTATGGCTCATGAGATTCATTACATTCTCAAACTCCTATGCCAACAACTGGGATAAATTACTAGATTTCTGACACCAGCCATGAAATGAAACTATGTAACAATTATCAAAAGGCATAATCCAACATAGTCATAAATATATTTCTCTGTACATTCATATATACATACACTATGAATAAAATATATGATCGCAATGAGTTCATCTGCAAGATTTGAGGTACCAATCAGGTTTTGATGTGAATGTGTTAAATATGGATATTATCTGCTGATGTCATTGCTGCTATTTCTTGCTTTCTCTTACATAATGAACTCTGTGGTTCTGGATTTGACTTTCATTGCCTTGCACAATGACACAACACAAAAGTAAGAATGTGGCCTCTCTCATCTTGGTCACTTCAAAGCTCACCTAAAGAGCTGATATTCTCACCACTGCTTTATCAAAGTGTTCTGTGCTGAAGCAACACTCTCCTGGCCTCAAATGTGCTTGCAAGCTCTACAAAGAAGGCAATGCTGCAGCTATTCCCACATACTTGTGCAAACGGATTTCTTTTAAATCCTTTAACTGTTTTCAAGGCTATTAGATTTATTATTTATTATCATAGCATGTCAAATATCATCCTATGGATTTTGGTTATCATATGAATCATATTATATTAACTTGAAAACTCTGCCTGTACATAGTGTTTTCATTTTCCACTTCTCCAAGAAGATGAAGTTTTTCAGAATCCTGTATCTCTTAGGGCTTTGTAAAAAGGTCACGAAAAGACGTCCTGTCTTTTGAAATAAAAAATATAAAGATTACCAATGTCTTTAACTGTTACTGCCTAAAATTGCTTCCTTTACACTTACTGCTGTCTCACCAAGAATTACCCACAGAAGGCAATTTATTCTTATGAAATTATATTATATTTTAAAGCACTAATTAAAAATCACCCTCCTTCTAAAATAAAACTAATTTTCCAGTTGCAATACTTTATGACTCATCTAAAAGGAATACTTGGCATTTTTCATTAACTTTTTAACATTATGAAACTGGGTAGGGAGTAAGTTACTGCTTCTAACCCTTCAAGTCATTTTGTTCCTGATTCTAGATAATAAAGTAGAAAATGAGTTTTACACTTTTAAGTGCATTAGTTTATTCAGTGAGTATTTTCATTTTGAACATATACAAGTGCACTACTTGGGGGGGTGGGGAGGGAGGGAGGAGATAATTCACTAAGTAACTGCATTTGTCTTCTTTGATAGGCAGTATCTATTTTCAAACTGCATGTGACACTGTACTACCAACTCTGTTCCATTTAAAGCTACAAATTCTTACACTGAGATAGTCATCTGTCAGGCAACACAGCAATTGCCAAACTAGACTGTAATTTTTATTCAGCTCTGCACAGATTCTTGACTTCAGTGATATTCTCATAATCACTAATGATAAGAAGCCTGGAAAAGTACTTCCTTTCAAATTTGCCACACTGTAATTTGGTTGAACTTCTCCTGGTTCATGTACTCTGAAAAAAAGCGTAATTGAATTTTTTACACTATCTTACTTTTTTGCATTTTTATTCTGTATTATTTCTCATGTCTTTTTTTAAAGCAAGCTGTCCCAGTTGTTTCAATCTCTTACCAAGTAGGAATTTTCTTTGTCCTAGATTTAATTTTGTAAACAAGATATGTATGAACCTATTTGTCCTCTTTTTTCCATAATCATAAACCACCAAGATTAGAATATGCTTCAATGCTGTTCAGTAAGTTTCTATTACATTAATGCTTATTATTGAAAATAGAAATCCTGTTAAAAAACTGTGGGTAAATATATTTCAGAGAGTTCTGCTTAGTAGGAATGGACTAAGACTTTAGAGTCTTTAAAGACTTTAAGTCTTTAAAGATTTTAATTGGCAGAATTTCTGCCACTTATAAATACTAACTAATAACTTATCCAAAATAAATCACATTAAATATAATTTCTGCAAATTCTTCCAAAAACAAGGCTGACAGAAGTCTAGACGCTCTTTGTCAGTATTCACTCAAGGAGAAACAAATAAGGACCAAATATACGAATTTCAAATTTACTTTATTTTTACTCAGATTTTAAGTCAGGAATACTATTTTTTTTCTATTATGATATTTATTATATCAAGAGTAGCACTTGTCCTCCCTAAACTGTCTAAACATGAAATTTGTCATTTCATGTCTAAATATCCAAAACAATTATTTTCTAATATTACAGTACAAAAAGCATTTGTCGTATCATTGCATTCCATTCAGCTTAATGCTGAAGACTAATGTTCTTCACACACTAAATATGACATTAGAAATTTAGGAACATAAATAATTAATTTTGTCTTTTTTAAAGAGTTAATCCATATATTTTCAGATTTTTTTCACAACTATTGCAAGTCACTATGATCCCATTTCTTCCAACATAAAGTGAAAAATACTGTCAATCTTCATGAGTACTCACTCATTGAAAGACCTCTGTAATATCCCAATAGAGGCTAATATTTGCTTCCTTTAGTAGCTTTGTAATTAAATATTTCTGGTATCCCTACACTCTCAGTTTGGATATCTCCCTCTATTACTGCATGGTACCAGTCCCAGACTGCTTGTCTGTACACAGATATCCCTTTGAAAAACGATGCCTATGTACTTTGTCTTATTGCCAAGCAAGAATGCTCTGGTATTGAAGACTCAAGACTGATTTCAGAAGTGCTGCATGTAGCATGTGTGTGGCAATAGGGAGGGCTATACATTCCAAGGGCCCCAAATATTAGGATAGATGATGTATTTGTAACAATATGAAGTTGCCTGAAATTCCATTGTCCAAAATTCATCTATATTGAATCTTATAATGGCTTATTTTAGTTGCACATAGTTTTCCAAAGGTTTTATAAACTAAAACAGTAACTTAGATACATAGCTTCTACCTCATAATACTTTGCTTATTTTTCTTAAAATGTATATTTTTCCTACTTTCTATTCACACTGCTCTGAATATATGAGTAAGCATAGTCTAGATGTAGATCTAATAGTGGCTAGAAGAAATAACTGGTGAGTATACTTTTGTCTTCCTACATACATATTGACATATACATATACACACCTGTTCCACTTGAGATTACAGAGTGAAGGAAACCACAGAAAAAAAACTGGACTAGGCGATATCAGTGCAGTGAAGGAAAAAAATGAAAAACTTAGTATCTAAGTGTCAATTTAACTGCACAAATATGTAGCGTTCAGAGAGCAAAGAAAGACATCAGGTATTGAATTAAATAAATTTCCCTTCCCCAAAACACAGGTCTCTCCTTTGTAGAAGTTCAGCAACAAAAGTGGTTATCCCTTGATTCCAACAAATCTGGCACCTCAAGATACAAGGGCAAGTCACTATGCTGAAATTCACATTTGTTTACAACAATGGCAGAAACGATTTGTCTAACAATCAAAACTTATCGGAAGTATTTATTTTAATTTCTGCATTTTTTGTGGATCAGTCTGAAAAGACTGTCATATTCTGATGTTAAACTATAAACAGGCAAAGAAGAGGAAGTGTGAGAAGTTTGGGGTTGTTTTCCCCTAAAAGAAAAAAAGGTAAAGCATGTTTTTTCTTTTCCTGTTCTTAATTGCTCTCTCTTGACAAATAGCTTTGCAATAGTTACCTCACTGAGGGTCTCTACCGTTCACTAAAGATAATACAGCTAATTACATTGCAGTTTCTTACCTATTTTTTTAATGAATGACATAATTTTGCTTTTTTCTCCCTTTTGAAATTATTTGCATGTCAAAAAAGGACAGAGGAACTTGATTATCTAAAGTAAAACCACTGATTAGTTTAAGACTGTCCTCAGGGAACTTTAAATGTAGATTTTTATACTGAATTTGATTTTGGTTCTAAGTGCATTTAAACAATCACTGGTTGTATCTTCTTTGCTAGTAACACCAGAATGTTTCTATTTAGAGCTTTAAAGTCATATGCTATTTTAACAGGAGCAAACTTGTTTCAACCTAAGTAAGTTAGAATTTCCTGAATATAATTCTTCTACAAGCAAGGAATCAGCAAGGAGGAGGATAGCAAAAAACCCTCGAGGATATGTGAAGGAAAAAAAGTCATAATTGTAACAGTGTAATAACATCGATACAACGTAATACAGTGTAAACGGTCCAGGGTTTGCAACACATTCCCTTCACATGCAATATGCTGTTCAGAATATCTGTTTAAATCAGCTGCAGACACAGAACAGCACTGGAGAGCTGAAGGACCATGCAAAAAGACAATGGTAGTCACTAATTTTACCATGGGACAGCACAACCTGGAACCAAGTGAAATCAACAGAAAGATGACTATATGCTTCAATAAATATGGTTAAATCTGACATTCCCCCACCAGACACACTTCTAAAGCGTTACCTGAAGGGAATGAAAAACAGGTAAAGACCAGATAATTAGGAAAGCTCTACAGTTAATAGCACCAGCCATGTTTATTTGCCTTTATCAAATTCCACTTGACTTTGATTAGAGTTTTATCTGCAGTAAATTCCTGTACAGCTCTTGAGGGCACCAATTAAACCTCAGGTGTGGCTGGCAGGTAAATACACATAGTGCATGGACTAGGTAAATACACATAGTGCATGGACTGAGAAAGACCACTGGAGACTACATAAAGTTTTGCCTTGTGCATAGAGTTGCAAGCGTTGCAGAGATCCCTCCACCCACACTGTTCTGAAACTATTCAACCAAATCAGTATAGTTTGAAGCCTGAGGTACTGTATCTGCCATATGGGATGGTTGTTCAGCTTCTTAGGTGGCTGAAACCCAGACAGATGCACCTTGCTTGCCATGCAAAGGCTGTGTAGATATGCCTATGTATGTGTTACAATGGAATTGTTCATTTAGACTGCAGTGATTCTGAGCACTTTTTTAACATGGCTGTATTCTGTAGGCAGCTGGGGAGAGGCTGTTCTAATTCCCAAGTGAAGAATATTTCAGAGCCTAGGACAACCTAAAATAAAAAAAAATAATCCTAAAACTTATACCATATTGATATTCATTCCGTAATTTGTATTTCTTACTATGTCTTTTAGAGTTATATAAAAGAATTTAATCTTCAATTTCTGAATTATTATGGCAACAACTATCTCACAGTTCTTTTCATTTCACTTTTGCCTCAGTGCCTCACCTTGTTTTACCTTATGCTAGGTAGTTTATAAATGTTGCATTGTTGTTCTCTGGCTGCCTTTACCTGAGCAATTTACAGTAACCAAATATATAAAAACCTAATTGAGTTTAGGAAAAGTAAGTTTAGTCACTGAAGGAGGATGTCATAGCACAAGCAAGTTGTATGGTATCATATAGACAGCATCTCCACACAAATTACACAGACAAGAATAGATACATATGTCTAATAAATGACAATAATTTTATATATTTGATGTAATATATCTACTGAAATTAGGGTTCAATTTTTAAGATGTATTCAAAATATTGGTAAGATGCACAGTTTTTATATTCAAGATGATAGAAATACCGAAAGCAGAGTACAGAACAAAATAAAACACATTTTGTGGAAATGTACTGGGACTTCTAAAGGAGAGGAAAAGAAATGTAATAGAAATGTCAGAGAGCACTGATAGGCATTAATAATTAGTGAATTGGCTCAAACTGTTATAAAGGCTAATCTGAATTATTTATGACTTAAATTACTATAAAGTAGAGACTGGCTAGTCTTAAAAAGAATATAACATCCCTTCCAGCTTCCTGTTGGTAAAGATCATCTGAACTGACCAGTGTGTAGTTTGAGGATACATACTAATACATGGCTAATCAATCATGCTTCATGTCTGACTTATTAGCCTAGGTTTCCCTACTACAAGTTGTGTCATGTGAAGGAAGTGAACACTGAGGGCAGACAACTTTTGGTATGTTGAACCTTTCAACTTGTTTTAAAAAAGACAAGAAAAAAGAAGGTTTTTTCTGCTAGTGCAAATCACTCAGGGTAAAAAATTGGAATTTAAAGCATAAGATGGGGATATGGGATGTGTCGTGGACATATCATTAGACAGTGGCATAAAAGGGCACAAAGAAAACCAGTTTTCTCATGAAGGGGACTTCGACACATGAGAACTGGGCACTAGGTGGCACCTGAAACATTCAGAGAGCCATTGTATGACCTGGCAGAGTAACAAACATTTCCTTCTGTATATATCTCAGAGTTAACAACATTTCAATTTTATATATATGTTGCATATGCTTAGTACATGTATGTGTTGGTGCACAAATGCTTATGTATAGAATTACTATTAGGAGACACTGCAGTGCCCTGTTAGAAGTACAAATGTTTGATGCAATTGGATCACTTCATTAACTACCTGCTTCTTTTACTCAAAGGACATGCTGTCTCCTACAGTGAAATTTCAGTCTGGCTTCCACCATTACTGCTGCTATGAACAACATGTAACAACATTGTTTACAGAAGACATGTTAACAAAGTCAGGTCTATAGTCCTGTATTTGCTTTCTAAATGTTCCTGGTTTAGCCATTTTAAGAAAAGAAAGATGGGCCTTAGTTCTGTAATTTAGTTTTCATTTAGAAAGTTTTACAGTTTAGAATTTTCCCTTAGAATATTGAATTATTATTCTTTCCAAAATCTGTATCACAGTTGTTTTTTCAGCACACCATTTCTTGATGGAATTAATGACCTTCTTGTATTTGATGGCAAACAGTCATAATCAGCCTTCTGTGATGTCATGAGGACATCATCCATCTCTCCAGAAGTCTTTTTTATATTCCGTACTGCATCTCACCTTGTACGTTGATAATACTGTTCAATTGGTAGGATATATGGCGGTTGGGCATTGCCTTTGTTTAGTCAATACTAGATTACTTTTTGAATGTTCTTATATTTACAAAACAACTTCTTTAGAAAACACAAACTCTTTATCCTTTTAAGTGTCTCAAGCTCTCAGAACATCAAGTGAAGTTTAAAATCCTTACTCCAAGCTTCTCTTTAAAGTATTTTTGTGAATGCTTCATGGTGTACCAGCATATCTTTCAGACCATGTATGGCTATGACACAGTTTTTTTAAATTAGCTGTGTTTTATAACATCGTATATCTGACATTAATAAGTATTCATACTCTCAGAAGTGTAAATTTGTGGTAAGGTAGAAAACTGCGAATTAAAAGAATTTAATTATAAAATACAACATCTTACTGTGAATCAAAATATTTTTATATAAATGCTGAAATAAAATCTCCACTCTAGATTAGGATGGGAGTGTAATCCCTTTTGTTTACATCAAACTGTACTCAAAGACTGTGCATTCAGAATATAGCTGAAAACACTGTTGATACATTAAGCAAGAAAAAAATTATGATTAAAAGTCTACAACTAATAGTACTAAAGCTCCTTTATTTTGCTCACTTTTCTCAGTGTTTATGACACAACTCAGAAATACACCAAAAATTAAGACTTTGCATAATAAAGTGCTATTTTCAGAGTCATTTTTCTAAACAAAATCATCCATTCAAGATTTGAAGTAGATGGCTACCTAATGAAGTCCTTTTTACTAGAAAAGGTCTCTCTGGTTAATGTTCATCTCAAGTATAATATGACTTTTTCATTAAAAATGTCCAGACGTGAGAACATTTAAAAATACTAGGTCAAGGATATATTCATGATTCTGCTTTTAATGGTACTTATTCTGATAATTCCACAGTGCTGAAATGCATTATGACCTATTGACTCCATTTCATAAGGTGAAATAATAGAACAATAATGATCTTGTCCAAATTACTTACATGATGATTCATTAACCAGGAAATACAGTATGATCAAATTAATGGATAGTGATATGAATATATATCTGCCACAGGCCACTCAACATTACCAAGCATAAACCTTTGAATAACTTGTATTCCGTAAAAATTTTGGTTTATATATCAGTGATGAGTTATGCACCCACAATACTGTACCTTCCAAAACAGTCATCTTTCCCCGTGGGAGAAAAGGTTCATTCTACTTCTAACACAAAAAATTTAAGTCTGCTTTTCCCATGTACTCCAACTTTCCTTTTAACTTTTAGTAAAGAATTTTCAGATATCTTTCACTTGAGAAACAGTTATCTGCAGTTCTTATCTTATTTCAGTATAATGCTATAATTTTCCTACTGCAAGAATTAACATTAGAATCATAGAATCATAGAATGGTTTGGTTGGAAGGGACTTAAAGATCATCTAGTTCCAATCACCATGACTGGGCAGGGACACCTTGCATTTGACCAGGTCGCTTAAAGCCCCATCCAAACTGGCCCTGAACGCTGTCAGGGTTGGGTCATCCACAACTTCTCTGGGCAATCTGTTCTGGTGCCTCACCATTCTCACAGTAAAGAATTTCTTCCTAGTGTTGGTGTTCAGCATTCTATTATCACCTTCATTGCATGGGCTTGCACAGTTCTTAGAGAACATCTCTCGAGTCTCAAAATTTGTGTGCTTTGCCTTATGCTAGAGGCAAGTTCCCTGGCACATTTGGAAAAACATTTTCAGAACTCTGAAGCATGGAAGAATGAAAGTAGGGTATTATCTGATGAAACATGATTTCAGTATGCAGAAATAAAAAGATAAAAGAGCTTTCAAGCTGATTTATGTACCAACATTCTTCTATAAGCAAGTATCACTTAGCACAGGAGGCACTGCTTTATATAAGCTGTCCTTTGTGGAGCTTGGGGAAAAGTCATTAATTACCATTTTTTTTCTTTCTAATAGTGAAGAAGTAAATAACATACCAATGTGCATGATTCAGTGCACTATTGACTTTGGGCTGTGGACTATTATGGGTATCTTTTTTTTCCCCCCAGACATTCTAATATCACAAAGTGCTGTTTGCAGTTTCTAGTCTGAGTCTTGTAGGAGCAGAGAGCAAACAATTTGCTTTGTTATTCCTGCTTTAAGATAACTATTTTGAGACATAAGTAGTAAGGCATTTAATCTTATTTTATAGAAATAATGATAGAGAGTATCTGCCGAGTAATTCATGTGATGTAGACATATTAACTTTCTTTCTCCGAAGCCTTGTTTTTTAACTAATATAAGCTTGAAATAAGTATAGCCACCCTTCTTGCTGGCAGCCAGAATAATGGTTGCTTTTATTCCTATCCCTTCATGTTACCTGCGTTGGGTCATTCCTCTCTTGATTAATTTCTTATTGGAATGAGTAGAAAAGGTCAAAATTTGAGGGAAGAGAAAGGTTTTTTATTTATTAAAATAATTCAAGATTTGAATTAACTTCTCATTGAACGTCTTTGTAGGCCCCCTTTTCTCTGGCTATCTCTACATGACAGGTTAATACTGAAAGAGCTCATGGTAGTCATATCTCTGAACTTACTGGTATTTCTATACTGAGAAATGACTTGAACAACACCCTGTCAGCTTCTACTTTTAAATACTTTCACTATTCTCTACTTTTATTGAGAAAAAGAAAAATGTTCTAGGAAAAGCCTGCTGCAGTACTGCACAAATCACTGTTTGACAGAGCTTATGAAGTGTTCGTTCCGGTGCTAACTCAATGAAAGATCATATATCTTATAGAGATCTTTGCAAAACTTCTTTAAAGAGTGACAGATTGGTATGTTAGAAGAGCTAAACAGCGTCAAAGAAATATATGTTATACAAGCAGGCTGTTAACACAGTGTGAAACAGTAAGGAATACGCAGAAATCTATCCTCTGGTCTATACCTGACACGTTCAATCATGGGATATAGAATTCTACTTTAATGTATGAGGAGGGAAAAAAGTTATGTGTCAATTGACAGACAAAAACCCCAGATACTAATCAATTGATGAACATTTCTGGGTTTTCCTCCTTTTTCTCCTGCAAAATAAAGGCGAACAAGAAAAATGAGCAGAAAAATCCATTTTTTACTTTGTTACTCAACAAGTTTAAAAAGGCCTGTTTTCATTCAGGAAAAAAAAAGTCTATTTTCATCAGACATATTTGTAACAATTGGTACACTTTTGCAATTAGTGTTGACTTGGTTATCAGACGTTTTCTGCATTAATATATTTGTCAAAAGTAAATAGAAGGCTATAAGAAAAAAAAAAAAAGATTGAGTCAGGAGCAAGGAAATTTATAGTTGCCCAGACTTCTTGGTTTGCATCTCAGCATTCTGAATGTTCGAGCCAACATTCTGCTATGATTGGTTTGGCAGTGATCTTTCTGGATGTTAGTGGTGGCTTGAGATAACATCTGGAAATTCTGAAAACATTTTATTCTTAATCATTTACTAACAGACATAAGATACTACATAGGACTACAGTGTTGATATGATTTCTGTAGTGTCTACTTTAATTCAAGAAAAATCAAACAAGTCTTCATTATGACCTATTTTCTTCCCTGTACGTATTTGTTACATTAAGAAAATTGAGTTAGTATTAACTCTTATTATAATAGTGTGTTTATATAAGCTGAAACTTTTGACTATACTTTTGTGTCTCTCTTTTTTCTCCAGTAGTTTACTCCATTTTAAATCTCTCAATTAAGTCATGTAATGCTCTGCCTTCTCCTACATCAGCAACTTTTGCACAAGTTACTAGGATTATGCCGGGACATAAGCAAAAATGTATAATCTCTTAACTGCAATGAGTATGTGTATTTTGGCTTTCCTATGTTACATTTACAAGAGAATTTGAGTACAAAGTCTACAGTTATGGTAGAGTTGACTACTGTTGTAGTTAACAGCACCGTTACAAAAAGGTAACAAAACCTTAAGTAATAAGATCTACAAACTGGAGATAAATTGTAGATTAGCATGTCAAATTTATAGTGTGATCTCCCCTCATTCACAGTTTTAAAAATTCAGGAATTACAAACTCTCCTTAGAATCTGTTTCATGGTATTACTGCATTGCTGATAAAAGTAGCTTCCCTGAAACTACAATTTATGGGATTACTTAGTTATTAAAACTTTTAAGTTATTTAGTTGTGTTTGAAAAAATGTTTAACTATGTAAATAGATATCAAGCTCCACATAAAAAAGGACTTACTGTTCCTGATGATAATCATTATGACTGAAGAAAGAAAGAAATATTTTTTATCATTATTTTCTATATTTCTATGTATACATTTGAAGGGATTGTATTTAGATACTTATCTAAAACTTAAAGATAAGACAAAATGTCTCAGACATAGTTTTTTTTCTGAACATAGACAGGTCAAGTGTACTTTTGGTTATGCAAAACCAAACTGGTATAATAATTGTTTTCAGCATTGCAGTCCTCTGGCTCATAGCCAAAACTCAAATTCCAAGTATCAGCAGTGTCCAGAAATGCCAGTTATTGTTTATAAATATTTTCAATTTGAACATGTCAGAGTATCAAATTACACTGAAGTGGCCTTCTTCACAACAGCATCGGACTAAAGGGTGATTTTTTCACAAACGCTTAGAAACGGATGTCAAGGCAACCTCAAATACATATCAATCCACCAATTGAACTCAAGAAATCAAACTACATCACTTCAATTCCTAGTGAAATAATTTCCTAAAAGCCATTCATTTTTAATTAATAATGAATCCAATCTATAAATTTTAGTCGTGACTAATTTTGTATCCATTTGAATGGCCTATTGATAATTATATAATTTTCACTTGACAATATAATTAATATCTTATATTTCTACACCTTAAAATTCCTTAATTCATGGGATCCTGATTGCTTCTAGTTTAAGAAATAAAGGTTTTATTTAAACATCTCCCTATCCTTAACAAGTGAAATATGCCTACATAGTATGTGGAATATATAACAGACATGCTTCACAACACAGGTTTTTCCTTTTGAACATTAACCAGATAGAAATTCTTCTGACAAGATATCATCTACAAAAAGAACGGTAAAAAAAATCTAATTTATGAAGCAAATCCATACATCCATATGTTCATATCAGCTCTTTCTCATATTATTCTTTTTGGTTATCTATTTTCTGCTGTGAAAACCACACTAGCTTCAGGTCATTTTAGATTATTTTAAATTATCTGAGTCAACAGTTTCCAAGATATACAGCAGACAATGGTGACACAATTACTGCAATGTCTAGAGGCTCACATAGTGGATTTTTTCTACAAGACCTTTCATATTTTAATTTCTCAAGGATGATGCTGCTTATTTAATGACTGGTTAAGATCTGTAGTGCTAATCATACTCTAAGTAGATGATAGACATTACTCACATGCCTTTGAAACTGTTCTATAAAATCTAATGATTTTATAGCTGGAGAGAAAAATTACTGGAAGAAATGTAAAAATTTTATTCAGTTATAAATTTTACACATTAGGCATGAATTTCAAGAAAACAAAAACATAGAATTATGAAAAAAAATTATTTTTAAGTTGCATGATGTACAAAGAGGTTGTGATTAGCAGGGAAAAATATCATTTACAAAATAAAAAAATCTATCAAAAGAAGCTTATTATTCCATTTCTTCTCATTTACTAATCATCTTCCTCTTTTCTGTAAGAGACAAGAAGGAGCTTCTGCAACTGCATCCTCCTTTACTCCAAAAGTACTTTCTAACAATTAGAACAAGTATAGGCCTTGTATTGTATCGTGTCCTTCACCTGGTGTCAGCAGTAGAACCTTTGGGACCAGAGAAAAGTAAGGACCCTCATCTCAATTCCAATGTTTGGTCTAACAAACACTGAGGAAGCACTGAGAAGCCTTTATCATAAAGCACAGAAGTTTCATTCCAATTGTTTCAAAAGATACAGTCTTTTCTGGTAGCTGACCTTTTCATAACCACAGTCTCTGACAGGTTAAAGCACTTCCCTGTTGCCTAGATAGTCTCACTAAGCTTGGGCTCTCTACAGTTTTTCTGTATGATAGCCATAATTAGACAAGGTAATAAAAGGCACAAAATTTACCTTGTCAAATTTGCAAGATCCTCTCTGAGAGTGTATAAAATATGAGACAACTTTATTAAATACATTTAAATAATGATAAGGAATCCACTCTGCAATATTTCAAAGGAAATATTCCTCAATTAAATATTAAATACTACAAATAACCTGAACAATTTTTTTTTAAAAATCACCTGCAAAGGTAGTGTTGAAGAAGCATTTCATGAAGTTATGATGTAACATGGCACACCATGGGAAGTAGATTCAATTAATCATTAGATATATCATGTATATGTATATAGCTGACATGTATTAAGATAAGAGTCTGTATTGTTAATTAACTTTATCAATGCATGCTTCATGTAGTGATATATGATTATGTCAAACCTTTTCATTAAATAAAATATTTCTTAACTGACCTTGCCTATTTCTTAAAAAGATTACTATTTTGATTCAAATCAAACTATTTTGACATGATTTTAATTTGAAGAATGTTTACCTAATGAAATTAATTAGCTCTTAGTTTGTTAAAGGTGTTTTGTTATTTGTATTGATAATTACATCTTCTTAGAATTCAGAGTTACTTTTTACTCAATTCAGAGTTTACTTGCAGTTTTGCCCACCTCTGCATTTTGCCTTTCAATAGTTTTGCTTTCAGAAACCTTTCTTAGTCAAAACCTACTGCTTTCTCATTCTGTCAGTTGCTCTTTTGAAAACATTTTATACTGTATGGTGCTCTACTTATATACTGTTTTGAATTAAGTAATTAACTAAATAGTTTTTCATGAAGCTTATATATCTCATTTTCTCCTGACTTGTCTGTTTCCAAAATGTTTTAACTCAGGATAATATCTTGAAATCACTGATAAAATATAGTACTTAAAATGAAGTACATTATCAAGGCACTGTATCTTTCATTTCATTAATATCTTTCATTTCAAAATAGGTTGGCAGAGTGAATCAGTCATACTGTAATTGGCCAAGATATTGGATTTAATATTGGTAGTGGCATGAAGGTATCATGACATTTTTAATGGTTTCCTTGGAATCTGTTTTCTACTTCTATTTTTCTGATTGTAACAATAATTTAGCAATCCCATAATTTAGTGCTATCTCCAAGGAAAAATTACAGCTAAGGAGAACTATTGCAAATGGGTCTTTGAGCAGCAATCTGGGAGAATATAGAGATTTTGCATATAAATTGAGACACACAAAGGCTTGCTGTTAGCTCTCACATTATCATCAGGCCACGTTATTCATTGCAACTTGCTATCCATCCTGCTGCCACAGACACGAAGGCTTCTGCAGGAAACAGCAAGAGATTTTGAGTGCACAGAGTATTTTTTTTTTAATGTAGGGACTATTTCTAATATCAAATGCACATACTTTTATGTACTAAGTATGTTAAATAGGATGTAAAACCACAGCAGAAGAGGGTCTATTGCAGAAGCAGCAGAACTGAATCTCTGCACAATATTACTACAGTCTCTCTGGCTGTCTTCCTGTATTCTTCATTGGTGTCAATTAGCATTACTCCTTGTTTTCAGTTAGCAGAGGCACGAAAGTGGCAGTCAGGATCTACTTTCTCTAAATGCAGGAATGAAAGAAGTGACAATGTCCTCTTTCCTGCAAGAAGTAGAGGAAGGATACATTGCTTATATTTATTGGTATTTTGTGATGTTTTCATGACGAAAAGTAACTTTGATTATGAGAGAAATAATGGAGCCATGGTGCCCTAATGTGCAAACCTTCTTTTGCTTTTTTTTTCCCTTTCATTTTCTTCAATTTCAGAGATTTGCAATATCAGTGATCATGCAGATCTTTATATATTTCAAGACACTTATTGCAATATGCTTCATAATATAATGCCAAACAGCAAAGTAAAGATCTCATCAATGCTGCAGTAAATTTGAAATAATGTAGATGTATTGATTTCAAATTGGGGCAATCGCCCCAGGGAATAGGTTAAATTAATATCAACGGCATCACTAACTAGTAGAGTATTTTGCATTTATATCAATTTCATATTAAGCCAGATTTTGCCTGATATATTTATAGACTAAAAGAAGCTAGTATCTTAATATAATATTCAGTTATTTCTCTGCAGTTTGTATATAATTTGCCCTTATCCCATTCATTTACCTCTTCATGGTTTTTAATTTGCTTCTTTTTATATGTCTTCCAGAACAGTCATCTCTTGAGTGACTTGAGAAATCAGAGGCTAAGGTTAGAAGTGACATGTCACGAACATTCTAAAACTTCATTTTTTTAAACCTCAGATCAACAGAGTTGATGTATTTTAAGATGCCATCTGGTAGCTTTAAATATAACAACACAAATTTTGAAATTAAAAGGTTTATTTATTAAACAATTATGGTTATTTTAATACATTATTTATTCACCAGTAGTGGTGATTTGCATGAAATTAAGATTATTAAGTGGCATTCAATTGATTTGTGACACTACACCAGTAATTGTTCTTTCATATTTAATGTATATCATGTGAAACTTTACAGACAAAGCAAAGTTTCCTAATGACCTAGAAACATATTAATTAACTTAAACTAAGAATCAGAAAGCCAAACTACCGTATGTCTAACAATCTTTCCTTTTTCTTTTTTCTTAAAGGGCTCTTTTTCTCAGCTGGACATGTACTTTCCCCCTTTTTCCAGCATAAAGATGCACCTTTCCTAATGGCTTGAGGACTGTTACTGAATAATGAAACGTCATTTATAAAAACCCTTCATCTTAATATAAAATATATTTTATCTCATCTCCAAGACTGTGTGCCTTGAAATGATTGGAAGTTGGTGAATGTCACACCAATCCACAAAAAGGGCTGCAAGGAGGACCTGGGAAACTACAGGCCCATCAGCTTGACCTCAGTGCCTGGCAAGGTTATGGAGCAGATCATCCTCAGTGCAATCACACAGCACCTACAGGACGGACAAGGGATCAGACCCAGCCAGCACAGGTTTAGGAAGGGCAGCTCCTGCCTGACCAATCTGATCTCGTTTTATGATCAGGTGACACACTTGGTGGATGAGGGGAAGGCTGTGGATGTGGTCTACCTGGACTTCAGCAAAGCCTTTGACACCGTCTCCCACAGCACAACTCCTGAAAAAGCTGCAGCCCATGGCTTGGACAGGGGCACTCTCTGCTGGGTTAAGAACTGGCTGGAGGGCCAGGCCCAGAGAGTGGTGGTGAACGGGGCTGCATCCAGTTGGCAGCCAGTGGTGTCCCCCAGGGATCAGTGTTGGGCCCAGTTCTGTTTAATATCCTCATTGATGATCTGGATGAGAGGATTGAGTATACTATTAGTAAATTTGCAGATGACACCAAGGTGGCGGGGAGTGTTGATGTGCTAGAAGGCAGGAGGGCTCTGCAGAGGGACCTGGATAAGCTGGAGAGATGGTCTGATTCCAACGGGATGGGATTCAACAAGGCCAAGTCATGAGTCCTGCACTTTGGCTACAACAACCCCCTGCAGCGCTACAGGCTGGAGAGCGGCTGGAGAGCAGCCAGGCAGAAAGGGACCTGGGAGTTTGGATTGACAGGAAGCTGAACAGGAGCCAGCAGTGTGCCCAGGTGGCCAAGAAGGCCAATGGCATCCTGTGTCAGGAACAGTGTGGTCATCAGGACCAGGGAAGTGATTCTTCCCCTGTATTCAGTGCTGGTGAGGCCACACCTGGAGTACTGTGTCCTGTTCTGGGCCCCTCAGTTCAGGAAGGACATTGAGGTGCTGGAGGAGATTCAGAGAAGAGCAGTGAGGCTGGTGAAGGGACTCGAGCACAAGTCCTATGAGGAACAGCTGAGGGAGCTGGGGTTGTTCAGCCTGGAGAAGGGGTGGCTTAGGGGAGACCTCATCACTCTCTACAACTCCCTGAAAGGAGGTTGTAGGCAGGCACGTGTCAGTCTCTTCTCCCAGGCTACCAGCAGGGCACGGTCTCAAGCTCTGCCATGGTAGGTTTAGGTTAGACATTAGGAAGAAATTTTTTACGGAAAGAGTAATCAGAGATTGGAATGGGCTGCCCAGGGACATGGTGGATTCACCGTCCGTGGAGGTTTTTAAGATGAGACTGGATGCGGCACTTAGTGCCATGGTCTGGTAACCATGGCAGTGTTGGATCAAGGGGTGGACTTGATGATCTCGGAGGTCTTTTCCAACCCGCTTGATTCTGTGATTCTATGATTGTTTTTTTCCAATGCTACCAAATGATATTAAAAGTGACTTTTTCTTTTGCTTGCCATAAGTTTGAAATTGTTAACTAGTTATGTTTTAAATGGTTTTGATCCAATGATGATCTAAGAGTTAAAAAGTTGCCAAAACCTGTGTTGCCTTACCTAGATTTTAAATGCCCATCTTCCAAGGTAAAATTTGAAAATCTGCTTTCCATGTCTTAGCTCCATGTTTATACAATGGAAAAGTGAAAGGTTTATACAATGGCATAGTGAAAGGTTTATACAAAGTGAAGGTTTATATAATGGAAAAGGAAAGGTAGTTCCTAGGTTTGGCTACTGAGCATGGGAATATACAGAACTAGGTAGCTGATAAAAATATGCACAGCATGTGCTTTTTTTACAGGGAGGTTGAGGCTACATATATGCTAGTAAAGAAATAGCAGCAACCGCTCTCTACCCCTGAAAGCCAGTGGAAAGCCATGACAAAAATCCTTATGTCCTAATATTTTCCCCAAACCATGACAGCCTCATCCATGCATGCCTATGAATTGTATCAGGGTGCTAATTAATACAAACAGGAAAAATGCTAGGGAATAAATACTTTTACAGTTAAATGGCAGAGATGATCACCTGCTATAGTTGGTCTAGACCCATCCCATAGACATTTGGTTTACTAGTATATATACAACTGCAGTGATTCAGTTGGTGCTGCATAAATGCCTTTCCATCTGCTCTAATCAGGATCCTTGTTAATTAAACCCGTGGAACTGTTCTTTCAAAGCTCAAGCTGGGATTACTGTCTTATCTTTAATTTTGATGCAGTTGCAAGAGGCAGATGTGGATGGAGGAAATGCATCTTCTGATAGAGGGCTCTATGTAGGAGGCTCTAGGAATCACTGTTAATAGCAGTATAAGCAGAAGGCAGGCCCCTATAGAAAAAAATTGAAATTAAATTTCCAGAATAATGGGATTTTTGTTTTAAGAAGCACTCCATGTGAAAGCAAGATATACTTCTATTTGTATTGACACCATTTGGATAGGAAATCAAATCAGCGATAGCAAGACTGCTGTTAGGGCTGATGAAAGATTCTGGGGTAGGACTTCACCTTCCTAATGTAAATGACTACAGAGACCAGATAAATTGCATATACCTGAAGCATACATCTTTTTCCTCCAACTAAAAAAAAGGAAGTTTACAGTGTCTAGGTCATATATGTACTGTAGATGCCTGAAGTTGGCTGACATTTGCAGAAGAAGCTTAAACCATGTATAATTTTACCAACTATGCTGGTAACGCAAATAGATCTTCCCTAGTTTAAATGTTCAAGAACTCCTAGGTGACTCCCAGCTGACAATTTTTATTTCTTTCATTGTGAAAATTTTGGTTTAGTTATACTTCCTGACCTTGACTGTGTCAGCATGACCTGAGTTACAGAGATGACAAACAAGTCATTTGAGGAACATTACTAGCCCCAAAGAACCCTTTAGAAAGGTGGGCAAATATTATCCTTTTATTATAGCCAAAGGTGAACATGCCACAATAGTTCTCTTTAATTAAAGTTGGTTCCCAGATCACGAGTAATAAAGCTGATAGTAGTGCTGCTCAACAGACAGACACAGCACAACAGCTGAAAATAATACTCCTACTCCACAGTCCTATACATCGGTCATGTTATGTGAGATCAAGTGCTTAAATATTGCCTTTGTGTGAAAGCAAAATAAAGCAAATAAAATACAACACCGTGAAGCAAAAAACAGACTTTCCAGAACAGATGATTATAATAAATGCAGACAACTATACTGTAGTTATCTATACAGTTAATCTGTATTCCATTTATAATTAGTTGAAAGCAGCATCGTTAAAGAACAGTTAATCAGCTTAATGAATTACATCAGTGTTATACCAAGGTGGATGGCTCATGCTTTATTTCCCTTCACTTACAGTAAAAAAACAGTAATTAGCTCACCTTCAGACGTCAATATTGCTAACAACTGTAACTAAACAAGATTAACCCAACCCATAAGCATTTCTGTAATAACAGTCCTTAACACACCGTTTACCTAAACTAGAATATAAAAAGTGAGTCTTTCCCATGTTATTTTGTCCTTTATTTCCACGAGTAAAACTTTTAATTACACATTTAGTTTTTCTGCATATAATGCAGGTTTTAAATTGCTCAAAAGTGAAGTCAAATAAACTGCTTTAGCTACACACACAGTAGAACAGATTAGAAATTTTCCACTTCCAATTATTCCATCCATGAGAATAACTACTACAGATACTGCAGATAGGATTTTCTATTTAACTTGTATTAAATTAAAAGTGGCTGTTCTGTGTCCTGTATACCTAGATATGCATCTCTGTCTTCATCAGATAACGTTGGAAGTTGATTTTATTACTTTGCCATGTATAAAAATTCATTTTGACCTCTATAATTTTTGAGAGAGAGGTCAAAGCTGGATATCTAGAAAGAAGAATGAATCCATATTTAATGGATTCATAAACACCACAAGACACATGCAGAAACATGACATGAATAGGGACTTCAGAGGCCAAAAAAATTCCGTTCCTTGGGATAACTGTCTTTTAATAAAGCTGGAAAAAACCTTTCGGTTTCAATGCACGAGCACTGAATTTTTAACATATACAAAAATAAGAAATGATTGATTCACTATGGGAAAAATATAAAATAAAAAATAATGAAAAATAATAAAACTAATAATGAAAATATTCATGAAAACATACAAAATGCAATATTTCTCCCTTTCCCTTATATTTAAAAACAAATAAAACTGAAGCTGAAATCAGGAATAAGCAAGAAATGAGAGCTAGATTGTCTTTAGTCCCTTTTGCTGTAAAAAGATGAATTACTTGAAAAAATTATTTCCACTTTATGTATGCATTTAATTTTTTTAACATACATTTAACTTACTGTATTGGTATGGCTTCTTTGCAGCAGAAGTTTTACACAGTGCAAGCGTCAGGATAATTAGGCTGTAATCATACCTTTAATTCACCCACACAATTCACACTAATGTAATCAGGAGGTGTACAAATGAAGCAAGGGCAAGGATTACTGTGGCTCTCTGGAGCACTGTGAAACTGCAAGTTTGCATTAGGGGATATTTCCTTGCTTTGGGTATTCTCTGAAAGGACTGAAAATCTGAGTTATAGAAGCAAAGTTTTGTTTCCATGATACTGACTGCTGAATATTCTGACATTTTCTGTCCAAACAAGAAGTATAATTTGGTCATCCTAACTTGTGGTCAGTCACTCCAAATTAGATAATAGATTTTATCCTTGCCCTCAGGTGCACTTTGTAGGAAACTATACCAGAACCTGCAAGCAAAATTTGTTTGGTGTCTAGATAAACCAACCCAAAAATCCTGTAATTGAGAAGCAGGGCAAAGAGAAAACAGAATGCAAGTAGCATATCAGTTTACTTACTCTTCTTTTTTTTCTACTTTCTTTCAGTTTTACCTGGCATATTCTTCTATTGAAATATCAAATACCACTTCCCCAGCTTGCTTAAGGTTCCTTGTACTAATACTGTCCTATCAAAGGGCCCATCTTTGCCATTGAGTGATATAAGTAGAATTCGTTCCTAGTCACCTTCGCAAAGAGGCTACCCCAGCTATGCATATCCTAAATAAACAACTTATCCTGAAAAGGGGATTGCTTTGCACACAGACTGTATTTACATTTCTACCTTGCTACTGTATTAGAAAGCTTTAGTCGATGCATCTCAATTACTACCCCAAGTCCTCCATGCACACTAAAACATCTAAAGCTCATTCTGATAGTGGCAATGATAGGAAGGGCTTATGCCAGCTCAGAGCCTGCTTTTCACAGAAATAGAGGTTGAGCAAAGAACAAAGTGGTAAGAGGTGTGAGTGCTGTCATTAACTTTGCATGTCAGTATTGTATTCTCATTTTTGTACATATGTCCAAATACAAGCTGGAGATAAAATGGTAATTAAAGAAGAAGTTGGTAAAATGAAGATTTTAAAGACTACTCTTAGCTCACTTTCCTGTCTCTCTTACAAGGCCACTTCGACTGGTGTTTGTCAGCTTGAGCAAATGCTCCCAGATATCACAGATCCTCCACCATCCAACTAGATTACAGAAATTAAAAATACAAGGTTCCAGTCTGCCCTGGAGCTGAATGGCTGGGACTCTTGGCACTTGAACTGAAAGGGCCTGAATGCTTTCTCCTTCCCAATGTGAAAAGTATTTCATAAGTTTTGCTGCTGTTATCATGTTGCAGGCAGTAGAAATGCTGACAAGAAACATTTTTAATTCAAAGCTTCTGTTCAACAGTTCACAGCAGAGAAGTGACCTAGAAACCTCTAGATTTTCTACGGAAGACATGCTGCAGTTACAGACCCATAAAGATTATTTTTAAAAAAATCACTGTATTGGAAATGCAATACTACAATGTCCTGGATCCCTCCTGGTCTATTACAGACTTTGGGCAGGGGTGGGGATGTCTTTATAGACATTAAGTCCTTTTTTTTCCTAATCTTGCCAATTTTTTAGCCTCAATATTGAGTTTCTTACGCAGACTTTAGTGAGTACTTAATTTTTTCAGTTTTACCTTTTCATCAGTCAGTATAGCTAAATGCTACCTGTTCACTTTTGTTTTTCCTATTTATTCACTAAATTCCAGGACAGGAAAGTTCAATTAAAATAGATAAATACATTAAAGAGAATATATGAAGAGCTAATACAATTCAGCAAGAATTTAATGAATGTAACAAACATTTCCTTTGAAAAAAAGGTACTTTAATAAAGTTTACTTTCATTAGCTGATAAAAAACCAGCTTCCAAATTCAAGGCTTAATTGAATATCTATAAGGACAACAAAAGAGCAAATTCTGTCACCACAGTGAAATTCTCTATATTTTTTTACTGCACCACAAAAAAAAGCTTTTGTGTAAAAAGGTATGATATATTTTCTTATTAAGATTATCTAAATGTTTGAAATATACAACGGATTTAATTCTTCTGTTGTAATGTTACTCAATCATATGAATAAATGCTTTTTTGTCACAGACTTTTAACTACATATTTTTAAAATGCTTAGAGTTCATCACAACAAACTGAGAAAAACAAACTCAAAAAAACCATTTTGCTGCAAAAAGTAATATTTTTAATACCAAATTTTTGTATAAGAGAAAAAGCTTTCTGCCTTTTAAAGTAAAGTTGAAAAAGAAGATATAAAGGCCAGTATTTAACTGGGTTATACAAATTTGCTGAGAAAGAAAGTGAACTTCTTTGAATAATCACCTGCAACAGAAGAGATTGAAATCCCTGATGAAATAAATACCTAATTGTCCATACAAGTGGAACAGCTGCAGCAATCTAGACTGAGAGACACCACTACAGATGATCTGTTAATTAGCAGGTTCACATAGTCTAGACCTTGAATAAGTGCCCAGTTTGAATTTAGCTACATTTGCAAGCAGGGTGGCAATTTAAATTTAGATCTTTTCTTTAAGAAGGAGTTTTCTAATCAATACAAGGAATTCCCAACCTGCTGACAGGTATCTTTTGCAGATTGCAAAGCTATTCATCTACTGCATCTGGTTCTAAGAAATTATTTTGACATTTCCATATGTTACGGTAAGATTGAGCCTCATTAAAAAAAATGAGTTACTCATCTAAGACTTAAATTCCCGTTTTACATTTTAAAATTTAAACAAATCAACTGAAGAGTTCTCCCCACACACACAATCTGTAGACTTCTTCCATTCCTATTATCTTTTTCAACACTCTTTCAAGTTCACAATAACCCAATTATCTTCCTTGAACTGCTCAGTGTTTCCATGAAGTCTCAGTTCAGCGACAATTCTCTCACTAGCTGAGGCACTTTGATAAGCCAAGATACTGTTTCCTTTTGTCACATTTCAATCTTTCTGACAACCTCCTTACTTTCCTGGCTCAGGCTGTGAAGCCATGGTCTTGCAAATTAGGTCTCTGTAATATTACAGTAGATTTTCTAATGGTAGTACTATGAGTTACAAAGATTTTCTAATTTGAAACATGTCAATGACAATATAACTCCTGGTAAATCACAGAATGGTTGACCATTACTAAATGAATGAAAAGAAAATAAAAAGGAAGGAAAGGAAAAAAAAAAGTTAATAGTAAAAAAAACCTTTAAATTTAGGACTACTTTATAGTAAATGCTAGAATTGCCTTTTTTTTTTTTTTTTTTTACTTTTTAAAATGATTCTGTTTACGAAACAAGTCACAGACAAATAAGTTCTGCTAATGAGCTCTCAGTGATTCATTGAAGCAGATGAACACTTCCAGAACAGTTAAAAGAAAGAGCCATCTATTTAAGGAGCTAATGTGCCACAGGGTAAAGATAATAGTGTCTAAACAGAACAAGGCACAAGTCTTCATTGATAGTAATAACCACTTAAACACATTTATGTTTTTTAGAACTGGTAGTCGGCTAGAAAAATTAGCAGAAAATATGCAAATAGCTTGCTGCATTGAGCTTATGCATCTTTAATTAATTGAATTTAATTAAGTTACTTTCTAATGCTGGTCCAAGAGGAATGAACATTCAAGCAGGTATTCTGTATTGGCAATGTAATTTAGACATTTAATCTGGGTTTATAAACTTGAAGTAGAAATACACTCTCTTAGTACTTTGTCTTGTGTATGGTCTGCAACACATTCAACTTGCAAACCTTTCAGGGGTAGGAAATGTGTTTTACACAACTTTAAAAAGTGACATGTAATTTGATGATACTTTTAAAATATCCAAAATATAATTAAGTTCATTTAATCAGATGACAAAGTGGTTTTGTGTTTTTAAAAGCAAGGAAAGTCACTATCAATATCAATGATGAGTTTTGTTTGTACTCAGTATCTACTGCATCAAATTTAGAAGAGGCATTAATAATCAGAGATTTACCATAGTGCAATAACATTCTCATTGGCCAAAATGCTACGCTGCATATATATATATATACACATTTCTTCACTTAAGCTTATGCCATGCAATCAAGAGGCAAACTAGACAGTTGTATAAGTTCATAAGTCTTAGAGGTGAGCATGTGCATATAAAGTGCTTTTTTGATTAGTTTCATATAATCATGGAATCACAGAATTGTTTAGGTTGGAAAAGGCCTTTAAGATCGTCGAGTCAACCGTTAACCCAGCACTGCCAACTTCACCGCTAAACCATGTCTCCAAGTGTCATGTCTACATGTCTTTTAAATACCTCAAGGGATGGTGACTCTACCACTTCCCTGAGCAGCCTGTTCCAGTGCTTTACAACCCTTCTATTGAAGAAATGTTTGCTAATATCCAATCTAAACCTCTCCTGGTGCAAATTGAGGCCATTTCCTCTTCTCCTACTCCTTGTTACTTGGAAGAAGAGACAGACCCCTACCTTACTACAACCTCCTTTCAGGTAATTGTAGAGAGTGATTAGATCTTCCCCAAGCCTTCTTTTCTCCAGGCTAAAGACCCCAAGCTCCCTCAGCCTCTTTTCAAAGGACATGTGCTCCATACCCTTCATCAGCTTTGCCCTTCTCTGGACTTGCTCCAGCACCTCAATGTCTTTCTTGTAATGAGGGGCCCAAAACTGAACACAGGATTCAAGGTGCAGCCTCCCCAGGGTCAAGAACAGGGGGACATTGATTGACCTGGTCCTGCTGTGCACACTGTTTCTGACAAAAACTAGGATGCCACTGGACCTCTTGGCACACTGGTGGATCACGTTCAGTTGCTGTTGACCAGCACCCCCAGGTCTTTTTCCACCAGGCAGCTTTCCAGACACTCTTTCTAGCATTGTATGAGATTGTTGTGACCCAAGTGCAGGACCCCAGTGTGGAACCTCACACCACCTGGTGCTGGGCCATCAATCCAGCCTGCCCATATTCCTCTGTAGGGGGGTTCTACTCTCAAGACACTCATGGTGTCCAGAATCAGGTTCTTATTTTGGTTCTCAAAATTAAGAGACAATGCCCTCCACAAAATCAATGGGAAAAAATAGTTCCTTTTCACAATTTTGAGTCCAACTAAAATGCTCTGACATAAACTAATGTTAAAAATCTAGTTCTGTGGAACTTCACATGATGTTATTTTAATTCAGAAATATAAAGAAGAAATTATATAGTAAAGATTAACAGAGCATGTCTGCTTACTTAGAGATTTCATGAACAAGATACGTAGTGAAACTGAAGTGTCTGCACACTTGCAGCTATCACAGTTTAAAAAAGGACTTAACATATATGCACAAAGCACAGATTTCTTCAATAACCTGAGATGGATTAAATGTCAAGGCACTGAAAGCAGCAACAGAACTAGATGTCACCTAGGACCCTCATTTCTACACATGGCCCAGGAGTCCCACTTCAATCCAGCCAGGAGCTGTCAGTGCCCTCCACCCATTCTTCAGACGTCTGTCAGATGAATGCCTTGGCCCTATGATGTAGTAGGCTTAGCTCTCTAAGGACTTTCAGCCCCATGTTGGTAGCCCATCTCCATCCCGGCCCTCATCTCATTTCTTTTTTAATCCCTGCATACAATCTGGCCCTGGTTCATTGTTTGCCATGTTGCCATGGCTACTTATGGACCCTGTTACCAGCCACTGGCTCTGACCCTCATATTCAGCCCCTGTGGAACTGTACCCCATTGAGGAGGGCACAGTCTGTGTGAAAGTGACCCCCAGTTTCAAGTTCCTTGTCTTCCAGCCCTTGCTGTTCCCTGATAATAAAATTTCATTTAATTGGATATATTTCAAGACAACTTCAAAATCTGTCTGTATTTATAGGGAAATAAATCCTTCAGGAATGCACATTTGATTTTCATATTAAACTAGGACATTAAAATTATTACTCTTGATTACTTGCTGTGGGTTACTTGGTATAGATTCATAAAATAATTCAGGTTGGAGGAACCTCAGGAGGGCTGTAGTCCAACCTCCTGCTCAAAGCAGGGTCAATTAGATCAGATCTCAGAGGGGAGATTCCACAACCCCTCTGGGCAATTTTGGTTAGTATGTCTGGCTTTCTATTCACTTCAATGAAGACGAATCTCACTAGGCTCCATATAAGTATTTGAAGAATGCTCTGACCCTTCCCTATCCCCAGCCAACTCTAGACTGAAGTAGTCCTTCTCCCTTAGCCTCTCCTTGGAGGGTAAGTGCTGCATGGTGACCCTTCCCTGAACTTGCTGCAATTTATCAGCATCTTTCTTGCACTGAGGATCCAACATTGAATGCCATATTCCAGATTTAAGAGCTGTGGAAAGGGAACTATAAGCTTCCCATAATTTACTGCCGACACTCGCTTAGTAGCCCAGTATGTCATTAGCTACCATTGCTTCCAGGGTGCACTGTTGACTCATGTAACAAGTAGTTGAAACTTACCTTTATTCTGCTACATGAGTAGAACATTTTATTAGCGTTTTCCCAAGAAGACCCACTAACAGAAAAGATGATTTCAGGCCCAAAGCAATGACATGAAATGAACAGGAGTTCCTGATACACTAATTTTTTTTAAAAAGGTAGTACAGAATATCTATGAGTGTTTAAAGAAAGAAAAATATTTATAGGAGTCTGAAAGGAACCATAGAAAAGTTATTGGTTTATTTTTCCCTTAAGGTGACCTTCTCTGTGATGTGAAAATCAACACTAGATGTATCTTGTGATATTTAGTGGAAAGACAAGAAAGGTCTGTAGCTCAGGCCTTGAAATAAAGCCTCTGATTTGCTTCAAAACGCTAACAGTATTGCCCTTCAACAAACCTACTGTTTGATCATCTGGATATATAAGCATATATAAGTTTGGGCTGTATACCAAACAAACAGATTGAATTGTTACCAGAGAATAAAAACCAAGTGACTTTGAATAGATGCCCAGTCTGTTGCTACTAATTAGTTCCCTTAGATTGTTCCTAAATATAAAATTTCTTCTGTGTTGATAACTATCCTTAGAATTCTGTGTAATTTCTGTAGGAAATGCAAAGTAATGTTTATGTTCTCCTATGCTACACTTACAGAGATTAAAACTAGAAGATGATACTTGTTAATCTTATATTTTTATTCTTAAAAATATAGAGCATAATTAGCAATATTCCTTACAAAATAAAGTAAGTAAGCTGGAAAGTAATTTTGGCTTTGCACTTCTTAAATAGTATAGGGAAAATTTAAATACTAATGTATTGAATTCTTCAGTTTTTCCTGCTTGTGAAAGATCTATGAACAAAATTAATTTATATAATTATTATTTATTTAGTTACACTCCAAGACAAAAGAGTCAATGGATCAGACGAATTGTCATGAAGTCCTAATTTCTGATCAGGAATGGAGACACACATATTTAGGCCGATCTGCAGACCATATCATTAAATCTAGAGCAACACCAAGTAAATTCTGTGCATAAGTTTCCTAGCTTCAGATTTCCAAAGAAGTGGACAAATTCAGAAATAGGTTCAAAGCTACTCTTGTATTTGTTGCAAACAGACTAAAACCACAGGAAAAATCCACCAGGAAATAACAGGGGTAAAGATCAGACAAATTGGTTGTGGGTAGCAGTATGGAAGGGTTTCTGACTCTTTCTAGTGCTCTGATGAGGAAAAGGTGAATACAGTTGAAATACTGCTGTGGCCTTTCAGCAGTCCCACCAGTTGAAAGCTCCGGGTGTCCTAGGAGTCAATGCAATGTTCATCTGCATGTAAGACAACAGATGTGACCCAAGGGTAGGAACAGTAATAATGACATAAGTACTTACGTTTTTCACCATGTCACACACACTTATATAACAATGGTTTAAAACTGTGTAACAATTCTGGGGAACAGGATGAAAAATGCTAGTACTGTAATGTTTGTGATCTTGCCATGCATTCTGTCAAAGAAGAAAAAACCACACGCACCTGTGTGTTGCAGTGTGCCTGGGTATGGCTTGCATATACACGTACATGTCCTAGTCATTTATGCCTACTTTACAGTCATAGTGAGAAAAGAAATGGGATGACACTCTGGAATTGTTTACCTCTGCCCTCTGCTATCCAGGGAGTCTGCAATGACAGTACAGGATACTGACATCAGCACTGTGTATTGGAAGTCTTGTGAAGTGAATCCTGAGCACCTAATCCCTCACATGTGATAGGATTTATAAACTGATGTAGCAGTCTTTAAAAATGTCACCTACAAGGTAGTGCTGGGATTAAAGGAAAGAGCTAAGGAAAGAATTCAATAGACATTAAAATGAAAGCTAAAAACAACTCCCAAGAAAGGAGTTCCAAAAACAGGACAGTATCCTTTTCCTTTCCCTTGCATTTTTGCCACAGGTAGCACTGGCAGTGAAGACACGATCTTCATGCACAGTTCAGAACACTCTGTCAATCAAATAAATGAACTTGATAGAACTTCTAAAATACAGTGACAGATTAAGAGAACAGAACTCCATCCCTTAAAAGGGAGCAGTGAAAGTATGCTCACATGGGAAAGCCAACCTTAAACCCAAAGGGTTTACAGCTCAGAGATTGGAAAAAAGAGACCTAAATCTCAGGGGAAATTGAAGTAGTCCAGGAGAAAAATCAGTGTTTTGTTAAGATTTCAAGTTCTTAAATTAATTTTCTCTTTTGCAGCTATTACCAGTCTGTAATACAAATTTAATCTTTGGGATTTTATTTTTCTCATTTTTAATCTACAGTTTCAAATCTGTATAGTGATCAAACTGGATTCAAGTGAATATAACAGGCACACTATATAATTCTTTTTATGAAAGACCCAAGTCCAAACACGACAAACTTGCTCCCTGGAGCCTTTGCAACCCAAAACAATCTTAGGAATCTAAGATATCATGATGCATTTTCTTCTAAGCAAAAGTCAGTTTTGTGTACCCAGTAAATTTGTCAGCAGGCATTAAGCACCGAAATGCAGATAAGTGGTAAGTCAATTTACAGCTGGAAGACATAATCTCCTATTGTCATTCTGCATTACACATGCTGCATCAACATGCAGATATGATAAATGTTTTAAATTAAGGTAAATGGGCTGTTTTCAATGGAGCAATATTTTCTCACACCAACAGTTGTATGTTTCTCATTCATGATCTTGGTTTCTTGGGTTGCTCAGCATTTTTGAGCCACACAGCAGACTGGACAAGAGAAAAGGATGAGGGAACAATACAGATGCAACAAAATTTTTTTTCATCCATATTAATTCTCTGATCTGGCTCCCTACCTAGCCTTGTGAGTGCTACAGTGAGCAGAGAGGGAGCAAGAAACATGACAACAGGAACCAGACCAAGTCTGTAGTATCTCAAAAGCAATAGGGACATTAAATGATCAAATTCAAATAATTTTCTTTCCAATCCTTTTTCAATGCCTTTTACTGCTCTCTAGTTCTGGTTTAATCTCACCAAGTTGATGGTAACCCCCCCGACAACTTCTCTAATACTGAAATTTTTTGTTTTGGTCCACTGGTCAAAATTAAGATGTGTTGTCTATCAAAACAAACGTGACGAACTCCTGTGTTATACAAGTCTTCATATAATTTAGCAGTTGTAATCAAATCTGTTTCATCAATGCTTAGCTTCTGTCTCCTTTTCCATTTTGATCTTTCAATAATTTCTTCTTTTGATTTCTTTTGTCCAATTAACTCCTTGCTTTGAGCAACTTTCCCTGGGTTTATTGAATATTTTTTTATGCTGAACTTTAAGAGGTATCCTATGAATAACAAATAAATAAATACATTTAAATTACAAAGAAGGCTATAGAAAAAGACCCTATACAGTGACTCAAACTGAAAAAAGTAGGTTTAGATTAGATATTACGAAAAGGAGCATGGTGCTAATAACGCCAAGGTTGCAGGTTCAATCCTCATACAGGCCATTGACTTCAGAGTTGGACTCGATGATTCTTGTGGGTCCCTTCCAACCAGAACAGTCTGTGATTCTGTAAAAGATTCTTTGCTGTGAGGGTGGTGAGTCACTGGAACAGGTTGACCAGAGAAGTTGTGTATGCACCATCCCAGAGAGTGTTTAAGGTCAGGTTGGATGGAGCTCTGAGCAACCTGGTCCAGTGGAAAGTGTCCCTGCCCAAAGTAGGGGGATTGGAACTAGACTAGAGTCTGTATTTCATTGCATCTCACCAATATGTGAAGTTGGAATGTATTTTAGGTGTGACAGTAACAGAATTGTGGGTGTTAAGCAGAAAGTTTTTCCAAATTAAGGTGCTTCATGCCCAGAATAACACATTCTTATTGTTTGCAACAAGAGCTCATGACAAGTACAGAATTGAGCAATGCTATACTGTAATTAAAGATGACATAGCATGTTGATATTTAACAGCAATACTTGTCTATAAACATCTTATTCTTGTCATCTCTCTACTTACTATTAACTAGTAATCTAGAGAGACAGGGTGCTGAGAGGAATAAGCATTTAGTACCGACTTTCATTTCTGCATCGCCAGTTCAGACCCTGACTCACATGTTCATGTTGAGATGCCATAGTTTAGTAGCATTTTCTTATCCTGTAATTTCAAATCACTTCCCATAGGGTGCATATCTTCATCACAAAATCAGCTATACAACTGTCACTAAGTGCATCGGCGTTGATTATACCTTTAGAGAGACTGGGAATTGAATGCTACAAGTGACAATGATATCTGGTCCTAAAAGAACTAAGAACATTTATTGCTTAAAAGCATACTGACAGAACAGTAGGGGAAGGACAATGTAAATGCTAAATTCAATTAGAAAACCCCAACTTTTGTGATCCTAATGTTTTATTTTCTTCTTTAATAACATAATAAATATATATCAAGAAGACTCCTGATCTTCTATATTTTTATATGAAAACAGTAGAATTACTTTCTGATATCAAGTTTGTCCATTTTCTCAATATACACTTCAGATGCTTTTTTATAGCAGGGAAACTACAGAATGTAAAATGAAAACCAAATGAAAAAAGGTACAAGAATTCTGCACCAAAACCTGAGCTGATAATCATATGTTTTTAATTACTTCATTGTTAATATTTTCAGAAAGTTCTTTAAAAAATGTCCTACATACTGAACTGATGTTTTTAAAGTATGTAATTTTCTAGTGTTTTACATAAAAAAAAGTATCAAGAATTCATCAAGAATTAATAAATTCATCAAAAATCAAGAATTTATTATGATTTTTTCTTAGAATGAGTCTCCGTTTAAAGGAAATAGCTTAGCTTTTGAGCTTTAAAGGATGTCTAATGTAGAGCTGCATTTAAAAAAGAAGTTTTAAACTTGTGCCAATATTTTGTGACAACTTTTCCAACTACATCTATAGTATGTATCTTAGATAAGTAGCTTAGATAAATAATTTTGAGCTGTAACGTGCTACTTATGGTCCATGAGATTTCAGTGGCCTGCTGCCAACCACCTGAAAAAGGAATGGCTTTTTCTTTATGTCATTCAGATACGGATTCAAGGGAGAAAAGCCAGAAGATTAATATTAACTTCTATTTAATTATTTTATTTACATATATATATACTTTAACTTTTATTTAATAATAAATTGCTTCCAATTATTTTAACTTTTTGTTTTCAAATTTTAAGGCACTTGACTGACCATTTAGTTCACAGCATTATTATCCATCCATTTTCAAAGCTGTCTAAATTTACAAAGTTTTTCCTGTATGACCTCATAGGCTAATGAGAAATTCTCTGCTAAGAGTTGATCAAAAAAGCAAATATTTTCCAAAATACAATTTTAACAAATTTTATTTTATTTTAATAGGAAGAGATTTTCAGTGCTGAGTAAGCAATTGTTCTTCTCTTCCTGTTAAAATAAAATCACCATCATAATCACCCCTAAATGGTTATAGCAGTATTGTTCTGGATAACATGAGTATCCAGATAAGTATGACTATCTTGTTACTGATTAAAGTGTCCAAATATGAATTTAACATACATGTGAAAAACTGGCAAACTTTGAAAATCTGTTTATGACAAATTGAGTCTCTTCTTAGTTTATAGTACTTTATTGTTGAAATGTATGTTCTCTTCATGAATAAATCTCTCCATCTGTAGATGGACTTACTTTTGGAGAATTTTTAAGTAGCATGCTGAGCATTCTGAACCTGTTCTTGAAGATCTGTGTATTTTGATATTATTGATAAAAAAGTTCTATCAAAGCTAACATAAATCAAAGCAAAAATGCCATCAAATATCAAATGCAGATTGAAGGATTCAGCCATGTAGTTCTAGAGGTGTAAGTGCCACTTTTCAGCAACTCCATTTTTATAAACTGTATAGACATTTCAAAGTCTGCTATTGTGTATTACTATTTGAAAATTTCATTGAACTCTAACTTAGAAAAAGCATGAAGGAAGTAACTGCTTATAAACATGGAGTTGCATTTAATTTGATACTTTAATGAGCAGTATATACTAGTTCCTGCAGAGTACTGTTTCAGCTATATTAGATTACAGTTATCACTACTTGTCTAGACATGGGATCAAAATGTGAATCTTAAATTAGATTTTGTCAGGGTATTGTACTTATCTTAATAATATGACAGTCCAGTAGCTGAAGAATATAAGTTCACCAAGAAAACCTTGGAATCTCTTGGGAAATTTCTTTCAAGACTTGTAGTGTGTATTCAATAAGTTTTTTAATGAAAAATGACATTGAAAATACAAGAAAAAAACTGAAGTCTGTCATATAATTAAGATTTCAAATTAATCACTATCTTAGTTAAACTTCAATATGAGGCACGTATCAAAATGACAAATTACAGTACAATAAGCTGACAAATATGGCTTATTTAACAACATTATTCTGAAAGAAAGAAATTAAACAGAAAACATTGAAATAGTAAGCAGATTTTTACCATCTCGTTTTTCTAATAATTAAATATTTCTCAAGGCAGAAGAAATGATAGTTTAGTAATTGTTTTCAACTTTCAAAGAATGACTTTTTTGAAGATGCTAAAACAAATAAATATATTTCCATTCATTTCAGCTGGCACGAAATTATGCATATTCTGTGGCTCTCTAATCAATCAACCTTTTTATTTATTTATTTTTTAAGATTTATCAAAGAAAATTTAGCACTGAACAGATAACCACTAAAGTCTAACTGCTAATTATGATAGAATAAAACACTAAGTCTATAATCAAGCACATGTCTATGAGGTTTTTTTCCTAAAAATTATATGTTATTTTTTAAATGAAAGGACTGGGAAGGGAAGGAGAAGTCTATCTAGATGATTTTATCATGTATTCTCTCAAAAATAGGATGACAAATATTCAGCAGCAAAAGCAATCTTTAACTTACTTTGCATACTGATAATAATGTGACACAGCCACCCATAGTGAGACTCATCCACATGACCTTTGAGAGGTACTAGTGGTTAGACGCTCCCTCCTGCATGACACAGTTCCCTGCCTGCAACCAGGCTTCTAATCTTGGACCAGGTACTTCTTTCCTGGAGCCCAGACACATAATTTCACAGAGCAATTGCTGTTTGTTCAGCTTCACGACTGATACTTCATGTTATTCACCCATGTGAGGGGTGAATAGCATGGCCAAAGGAAACCTTAAGCAGATCAAAAATTGGTATGGGATTCTGAGGAGAAGAATGAGGGGCATGTGATCCCTGATGGTGTTGTATCCCTTTCAATCCTTCTGGTGCATTCAGCAGACCAATGTCTAGTTGCAGAGTTGCCTTCAAGGGTTTGGCCTTCTTAATCATAGTACCTCATCTGAAGATGAAGTAGGGTTGCTGGGAAGAAATTAAACTATCTGACCAAGGCAAAGAAGAACATAACTGCAACTGGACTGCTTTAACTCAAAGGAGAGCCTTTAAAAATAGTCCTATCAAGGGACAGGGACCTAACAATAAAGCAGAAGAGAATTGAGCTCAGGTTTAGAAGGAAGGCTGAGAAGTAAGAACTAAAATTAGGACACTAGACTTTAAGACATCATATTTGGATTTATTTGGGGAATTTTTAAGCAGAGTCTCCTGGGAAGCAATTATGAGGAGGAAGGGTAGGCAGAGAGATGGCTGATTTTTTTAAATGACATCCCAACTATTTTAAGGGGAAGTGAACTTTGGCAAATGACTCATGAGGTTAACATGGGAGATTCTTAATGAACTAGAATGCAACGAAGAACGGACAAAAAAATTGAAAAAAAAAAAAGGATAGACAACAAGAAAGGCATATAGAAGTGGGGCTTTAGTACTTAGGGACAAAATGAAGAAGATCAAAGTACAAGGGGCATTCATACAAGTGAGGCGTGTTGTGGGTTATGCAAAGCGATTCTACAAGTATGCTAGCAGCAAAAAATAGGCAGGGGAAAGTGAGTGGAACAGACAACAATATACAACATGGAAAAAAACAAAGAATTCTATGCCTTATGCGCATCATTCTTCACAAGGAATGTATCAGTCCAGTTGGGAAGGAGAGAGGTAGTCAGTTCTGGGTTTACATTGAGAAGTTGAATATATTGACATTCATAGATTCACCCAAGGGTACCAGAAGAGCTGTCCCACCATGACTGAAAAGCTGCTGCCAGTAACCCATGGAAAGTTATAGCAATCAGTGGTAGTCCTTCATGATTAGACAGACTAGTGATACACTTGTCCTAATGAAAGCAAGAGGGATCACCACAGGTACTATAAACTAGTAACCCTTCCCTCAGTTCCATACGTAGCCTAAAGTAGCCTAAAGAGCACAATTTTGTAATCCATTTTCCATCACCTGAAAGATTAAGCTAATTGGGAATAGTCAGCACAGACTTACCAAGGGCCAATTATGTTTGATGAACTCAAATGGCATTAAAGGATCCGAAGGGATGTTATAAGTGGCCACTGAATCCAGCAGTTCTGGGGCCTGGATATTTATCTTGCCTGGTCACAGGACCCCACTCTGGGGCATCTTGAGACCTGGCGATGTCTGACTCAAGCCAATGGACCTCCTTGCTGCTTTTTCATTTGTAGATTTAACCAGTTACACGGTTGAGCAAGCATCGCAGAGAAACACGTAGACACATACAAGACACTGACACAACAGGCTACAGACTGGCACAGGCCAGGCTCTGCCTTCAACAGCATCCACCTCAACTTGAGCACTGGAAGTCAAGTCCCCTCTTTGTCTGGCAGACACAGTAGGCCACTCATGAAGGTGCACATGCAGCTTGTGAACCTGAGTTCACAAGCATATGTACATTCTGTCTGCCTGGCGCCCCTGCCCAAACCCCAGGCCCTTTTACTGGCCCCATGGGTCCCCTGTTCACTGGCTGGTCCAGCTTGATGCCCACTAGCAAACATGAAGTACTGACACACTTGTCCAGCATAGACTCTCAGCCCACCTGATACCTCATCCCAGATCCAGAACTTCCTGCCCACTGGTGAGTCCACCTGGAAGTATGCTGGTGAGTGACACATGCAATTGCCCTGACACTGCCTCAGTATCTGTCACAGATCTCAGTACCTGTCACATGATCTGTTCCAAGGGCTGGTGTTGAGCCCCTCACTTGCTTCACTCATGCTGTATCCTCCCGACAGCTGTTCTGTGGGATTCATATCATTCCCATCCCATTGGTGGCAGATGAGACCCCCACCCACTCCAGTAGATGGCACTGAGACCCCACTCTTTCCAGCAGCTGATACCACAGGCCAGGGTCACCTACACCCCCAGGCTGGCTCCAGTAGCCCTCACTCCAGTGGCACTCAGCCTTTTAAACCTCCCCCCACCCCCAGGAAAGAGAGCAAGACTGCTCTGAGAGTTAAAAAAAACCATTTAACAAGAAGATAGGACGAGTAGTGATCATGTGCAGGGCTCAGCCAGATGAGTGTACTGACCAGAGCCCTTTTTCACACAACACTCACAAAATTATGAAAATGCAGAAGAATGGCACAAAATAATTCAGTATTTGGAACAAATTGCTTTATGTTAATACTTAAAAAGCCCATATTAAAGAGAGAGAGTACTCTGAAGCGTGTGATTTTATTGCAGTACTTAAGAACCTGCATAAGAACTCAGAGATGCTAATACTAAGGGCTCTGTAATTTAGTAGATAAAAGCAGAACAAAAGCCAGTGGTTGGAAGTTCCAAAATCAGAATTAAAAAGTCTTACTTCTAAGTGAGGCAGGGTGATCTGTGTAATCAAAGTTTTCCTAAAGCTTGATATTGTCAAGAGCTAAATTTGTTTCCAGGAGTTATTCTTTAGTCAAATCCAAATTAGTGTTTTCAGTATCAAGAAAATGGTGTGAAATGCTATAAGAATTTAACAGATTAAATCCACAGGGTTACTTTTCTTTACTCCCTCTGGATCTATACAGGAATGGTGGTACCAATATCATATATAGGTAATATAGGTAGAAGTGCCAAGGCAACCTAGTATTGATTTCATAAAGGGTAATTGTCTTCTGTGCTACAGTTTTACAGGTACATCTGGCACTAGGATTAGCATGATAGTCCTGAGGCAATAACATATTGTGACACTCAGGTGACACTGGGTGAACTGAAAGAAAAAAACATATTTTCCCAGCTAGTATCTATTTCATTTAGTGACACTATTAAGTGACAGAGTGTATTTTGGAAAAGTTACTTATGATTTTAAGAAAACACTGTCTAGGAAGATATGTGGCTATTCATCTCTGTATAATACATGGGAAAGAATATTGATGTATAGTTTTTCCACATAAAATACCTGAGCTATTTCAAAAAATTTAATAGACTTCTTGTTTTGCTTGTTCTTGTCTGGATTGATGCTGAAGTACTAATAATAGGATCAAACTCAGGGCAATATCCTGCTATTGTTTATCATAACACAAAATTTGTACAACTTTATGTCTCTTATCTGAGTTACACTGCAAACACATCATTATAAAAAATCACTTTAAAACATGACCTAGCATCATGTCTTATAGCTTAAATATTTATTTAATCTTTCTGTAAACTTTGTTATGCTTTTATAACTTCCCTTCATTTGCTAAATTAATTTTTAAATATTGCAAAATGTTAACTTTACCTTCCCTATAAAAAGGGAGTTCAGAACTATCTACCACATTAATGACTATCTTGAAGAATGGTACAATGAAGCCAAAGTCTGATAAGTACCTTTCATGTTTTCCGTTTCCCTGAATATACAGAAATTTTATCACCGTATCATGTGCTGTGGAGAGTAGATACAAGTCCATGAACAGGTATAGTGGAATGTTTTCCATCCAAGCTAGTATTCCAAGATCAGAAGGATATGTTAGATAATTTTATGGGACTTTGTAGACAGTGTGGCAGATATTCATACATTCAGACAAAAGACAGAAACTCCAGTAGCTTTATTTTCTTCTTGTTATCCAACAGGTTGAATGGAAGCAAAAATAGAGAATATAGATTGCCTTATATTTAGCATGTTTTCTTGTTAGATTTAATAAGTTTGGTTGTCAAAACAGGAGTTTCCATTAGAAATGTATCTGTTTATGTAATTTAATCATTCTCTGTTTAAATTTTCCTTCCTTTCCCTTCCCCTTCCAAAATTTTAGGCAAATTCAATTTGATTCCATTTTTATTAAGGGGTTGCTGAAACAATGTAATGACAAAGGGCAGCCATACCCACAACAGTTATGGCAAAACCTAAACAGCAGCAACAAAAAGAGCCTATATTATTATCAGGTAGTAAGCCTCATGACAACTTTACAGCTTAAAGTCTGTGGCTTTTACAACTCCAAACTGGCAAACAATTCTTCAGTGGACTTTTGTAGAGAGCACTCCAACACTAAACAATAATTCATTAGTATTCTTTTAAATTTTATACTAAGTTAGAAGTGATATTATTAGCTTAATGCATCTAGTACTTCATGAACCTTACCTAAATCCAAGCTTTAGATTATGTGTAGCCACATTTCTGAATTCTGATATGGAGGAGAGCTAAAAATAGGTTATTCTGTTTGTTCATTCTCTAGCTCTATACCAACTGCCAAAATTATTTTTAGCATCCACATCCTGGCACATTTAAGTCCTACTAGTATTTCTGATCTACACGCTTCAATAATCCTGTACATCAGCTACCAATTTTTCTTTATATTGCTGAAAGAGATGCATGATAGGTCCTTAGAAGTCACTAGATGGAAATCCTGTTCTGTTAATAAACACCATCTGCTACCTTCTTTCCTTCCCCCATCTCCCATTATCCATAAAGACATGATCTTTCTTGAAATTTTTAAAATTGTTCTCAAAACCCTCTTAAAAACATTTCAGCAGAATTGCTAAATTCCATAGCAACAGTCCAGTACAAACATGAAGACCATTTCATTATTCATACAGTGTCTAATAATTCAGTTTTACAATTCAGCTTTAAAATGATGTGCAGCAGTACAAACCAGAAAAAGTTACATTTCATACAACTATTATCAATAATTTCAATTCACCTCCAGGACATTCAGAGTTTTCACTATAAGGATAACCTATATATTAAATTCTTCTTCTCTTTACCATGACCACTAGGATAGCACAAACATGTCTATCATATTTACCTTGAATAAAGATTATCATAAATTCTAGCAGTAAATTTCTTAATGGAGTCAATGATTTTAGTAATGTCAGCTACCTGTTTAGGAGCTGTAAAATAACCCAATAAGAACAAAAGAAGCACTGTTCAAAGCAGGGTTAGGTCCACTGAAGCCTCTTGCTGTATGGGCCAAGCTGCTGTGCTGCTTTCTTTCTCAGCAGCTGTATTTCCCCTCCTGTACCCTCAATGAATAAAGCTGCTTATGTATCTTAGGACAACAGGAAATGGAAAAGTGCATCAAATTCTTCTATTTCGAAACCAAATAATCTCATCAGAAATAAAATAAAAAGGACACAGCTGCACTGTGACTTAGCCTAAATTATCAAATAGATGATTAAGTATAGCATTTCTCCTCCATACATTAATACCTACACATGTTGCACAGAGCCTGAAAGATACTAAAAAAAAAAAAAGTGCCAGAAACCTCTCCCGAAAAAATCAGGCACAGGATCAGAAACTTAGAACTTCCCCATTTCTCACCCCAACCAGCAATGCTGTGTCACTAGACAGAAATAAAATTATAAATTACTGCTGGTAATTATTGTAGCTCCAGTTTTTCCTTTTCTGTTCTCACTGTAAGTGAAGTCTATTTCTTTTGGGTAATTTGTTCCAGTTTTCTCTCATGAAATCATTTTTCTCCAAGGGTATTGTGCTAGATAGAGAGGTATATTTATCAGATGTGTTCTTTTCCAAATAATAAAGAAATTGAACATAAAGAAGTATGTGCATAATGTACCAAAAATAACTCAAATATGCCACTTGATATTGAGGAAAGAGGGTGAGGAGAAAAGGAAGGAGAGGAGACATGGATGGTGGGACACAAAGTAAAGACTAAGGCTTATGATACTGATGTTAGCAAGCTAGAGTGGGCATTTCTGTGGTCTCCTGTGCACTCAGTTTGACTAAATGCAGTTGCAATGGCTCCCATATGGTGGATCAGCATAGTCTTTCTATTAATGATATAATTTTATATCTTTTCATACACATTTTTATTCTCAGGAGATTAGAAAATGACTATGTTCCACTGTGTTATGATCAAGAAAATTCATCACATATTCATATTTCCTACAGATTCTGTCAGGTACTCTGGAGTTTCTTGTCAACTTTCAGCTCAACTGCAAATTTGTCAAGAGCATAAGAAGTTAGAGAAAGAGATGTTTGCAGGCTTTGTTTTTAGGGTGTTTTTTTAATAGTGAACAGTAATGCATCCCATATAACCATCTACCTATGTTTTCTATTTCCAAGCATTTCAAAGCAAAGTGTTTTAAATTATCTCTGATTACGAAATGTATGTTCCCTCTCTTTCAAATCATAACTGGGTCTAATCCCTTCAGAGATATGTCTCTACTGCTTACTCTATCCTCTCATTCCACCTCTATCATTTTGCTTTATTGCAATGACAGGTTGCTAATTATTTCTGTCTTAAATTTCAAATTACAAATCCATAATGAAGCATGAAATTATGTGGTCTGATATTTAGGGGTACTAAGTATGCAGATGTTTCATCAGGAAGTTAAGAAGGAGCTACTGGGCAATCAAAATTTTTGAAAATTGGATACTAGGAAGAACCAGAACTTAAAATGTTGATTGCAGGGTTATGCACATTCAGAAAGAGTACAAGATAAGAAATGGAAATTGCCCTGATGTGATTCTCATTTAAATACATCTTTTCTCTCACGTCAAGGAAGGATACATGAAATGAATGTAATGTAATGAGCTTTCATTTCTTTGCTGTCTGGGTATAAAGACAGGTAGCTTCACAGGAAGTCAGAAAAATGGGTATTTACAGAAAAATTCTCTGGCTGAATGAAGTTGCCTTGATGCAGGTCTTAAAACAGTAGATCTGACTGTGGAAGGATCATTGAATTAAAACTCTGGGATCTAGCCTAACTTCTTCAAATTCTTAATTTCACAAAATAAAACCTCCGTTTCAAAAAAGATTAATATCAAGTTCAAGGAAACAAGTTTATATTTTGTTCTAAAATTCTGATTTCTGTGATTGAAGGTAAAATTTCCCTAGACTTGACATCGATTTAGGAGCTTGAGTTCTATTACTCAGCATGTTATTTTAACCTAAAAAAGAACTATGTGAGGAGTCAGTCATATGCGCGAACTGGTCTATTCTTGATCTTCCATTTTAGATTTAATTATTTTGTCATAACTGAGATGCATACTATGTTGTCTGTTAGCATTAGTAGTGCAAAATCTTTTGGCAAACAGTTTATAAGAACAACAGCTGATACCATATATAGTGAACTCAACATGCATGAGAGATACATTTTGCATAGTTGAAAAACCATAGGAATTGCATAGATACATTTTAGTAGAACATTTTTTAATAACGTTACTGCTGAACAAAGTTACCGAATACTTGAAAAATTAATAGACTGCTGAGTACCTACAAACTAGCCAAAACCAGTTACACATAGCCTGAATTTCTATTTTGTAGATTACCTCTTGTTTTTGTGCAAGCCAGAAAAAAAAGATAGTGCGTAACCATTTCAGCTATTTTCTATAACTCAAGGGACAAGAAAAGCCTGAATATTATGTTATGTTTTTCATTTCATATCTTGATATGTAGGAGGGAATTTCTATATTAAATAGTATTCCAATGCATTGTACCTGAAGGTAGACTATATCGACGGCTGAAGACATTTTACTACAGAGTGACTCTGGGCTGTATTTCTGTGGCCACCCTCCATTGTATTACTAATTTTTGGATATTTTCCTAGCTACCAAAGTGTTACTCAGCTAGTTACTTTCTCAGAGATTAGTTTCTGTTGCAGATGGGACCAAGCAGGGAACAACAGCCTCAGAACTTCTCCAGGCAGTTTATTATAGCTACTGTCTTGATGATGGAGACACCAGAAGCAGAAAGAGCAAAGTGTCTTTACATCAAGTGTCTTAAAAAAAAAAGATGGGGAAAAAAAATGCAAAATCAAAAAAAAAAAAACAAAACAACAAAACAAAACACAAACAATAGCAAAGAAAAAGAGAAAAACAACAATTTCTTTGTATATCCTATAAACACAAGTTAGAGTTCATAGTCACAGTACCAAGAAATAGATCTAAAAAAGAGAATGCATGATATAAACAACTCTTGAAACACTACTCAAGTGAGCTTGATTACAAACAAGATCCTTCCTGCAACATACATACAATACTATGAACTTCTGGACTTCAGGAATACATATTCCAGCTCATTTACTTAATGTTTGTGTGAAAACTGCAGACAATTGTGAAAATTCCAATAGGGAAGTAGCTTTGTGTCAGTTCAGAGAACTGAGTCAGCATTTCCCCTGTGTCAACATATGAGAAGGAATCCGTCCATGAAACTTGCAGATATAAATTCCACTATCTAGAGAAATTCGAGCGTAACTAGCAATGTGTTGATGTCAGTTTGAATAAGCTTTTGTTAGAAGGACCAGATAGATTATGGTTAAGTTTTTCAGAACTTAAACAATTTGCCATTTTAAAGGTAAAGTCATAAAATATTTTGTGTCTGTATGGCACTACATATGGTAGAGTTTTAAATATTTTAGTTTCAGATGTGACTCTATGCATCTGAATGATTGCATGAAAAGCAAATATTGCAACTTGGATAAGGTTATAAATGTGTATTTGTATAATTTTTTGTGGGATGTTTTGTTTTGTTATGTATAGAGCTCAGAAAGAAAAAAAAAACACAGAATATTTTGTTAAGAATGTCTTACCTTCATAGTAAACTTTAAACCCATGAGCACTAACTGCAAAGTCACTTGTCAAGCGAAGTGAAAATACAGATTTTGTACTTGTCACAGGTGGAGGAAGATGAAATCCTGTTAACCTAAGAAACAAAAAAGCGCAACTCATGGTTAATTGCTGAAAAAAAAAATGTGTGTGACAGGTTGCTTTCAAACAATATCTAATCATCAAAAGGACAACTGGTTTAAAAGTATATAGTTTATATTACTTGAAAAAATGATTTTTATATGATAATTGAGGCATTCATGTTAAATTTGACCGTCTTTCATGGACACTGAACCAGGTAAGGTACATCATTTTGAGAAAAATATATTTAATACGATGATAGTAAGATATAGAAACTGAACTTTAAAAATGGTTCAGATTATCAGTAGATGAAAGAAATAAAACAACCAAGCAAATCACAAACCACCAGACAATTTATACTCAGAGTTATGTTCAAAATTGTATTGCAGTGCATATTTTACACAGGTCTCTGTTAAAATTTGTAGGGGCTGAACTTTTACACAGTAATATGATGAAAGAAAGGGGATCATGATTCACTTTAATGAGGGAATTTAATATTATTTAAACTATGCACTTTAGCCTCAGAGAAGAAATTTCTGATTTCAAGAGGAAATGCAAGGAACATCATCATGAAATCACACATTCATAAAGAAAGCTCTCTTGCAAGGAATTACAGTGTTGTTAGAGTTTGTGGTTTTGGTGTTGTTTGTATATTTGGTTTTGTTTTGTTCCATTAAAACCACTATGTTTGAGACACAGATGCAAGGAAAGTCTTTGTGTACTCAGTACTGCTGATATGCTCTGCTGATACTCACTTCTACACATTCTTTTCATTTGATGTACATGTGTTAACAGTTAATTTCCTCAATTCTAGGAGAATAGCCTCATCAGGGTTCATACCAGACTAACAAAGCCCATAGTATTTACCTGTCGAAATTGCCTAAAGAACAAGCTGAACAATTTAGCTGCATATACTCACCAGTGAAATCTAGACATATCTTTAGAGACCAGTTAACCATGTGTGAAAAATTGTGTAGCAGATTAGGATGACTTATTTTATTAACGATTGACATAAAATTATTTTCATGTGTTTGAAAATGATCCCTTATTGTACTTTTTACTTTGAATTTAGAATTACAGAAAAATTTAGATTGGAAGGGACCTGTAGAGCTCAAGAGTTCAACTTACTGTTCAAAGTGGGCTTAAAGTCAGTTAGTCCAGGTTGCTCAAGATTTACATTTTCCCTTTCCATTCTTATAAGAAATTCTCTGTGGTCTTTTGTTTGTTTAGGATTTGGGGGGATTGGTTTAGTTTGTTTTGTTGGGGTTTTTTTTAGGTTGGTGTTGGTTTTTTTTTTTTTTTTTTTTAAATACAACTATATAAATAGCTACATAGGTTGGTCTTGAGGACTCTCATAAAAACTGTAAACTCTAATATTTTTATTGGAATAAATGGCATATATATTTAATTTTGCTTGATAGAAGTATTACAAACATCAATGCTGTTTACTGGTGCTTTAATACATTTGCTGCTGCTTGTACTGAAATTCAGTCTCAGTCTTGTTCTGAAATTGCAAATTAACTGATGAGTTATGTCCTACCATTATCAGTATTTCTAATCTCATCAGTGTGAAGGACATAGAGTGATGAGAAGCCCAGAATTCAAAAGGTCAAGAAATTATTAGCTAAAAAAAATTGTAATTGCAATATTAACATTTATTTAATGTTTTATTTATTTTTAGATTTAAGATGCCTTTAGATGAGTTCTATGTAGTGTACCGGTAATTTACCATGAGACTTATTTGCTGTGGGGATCCTAAAAAGTTTTTTATTGTTCTTCGATGCCTATCTACCTGGTGTCCTTGATATTCTAAATTAATGGTATTCTATAGATGTTTTTTCTTAAGCAATCTTTGGAAAAAAAACAAACCAAAACATGATAACTCCACCACAATACAATAGCCAATGTATGTCATTGGTTACAGTCATGACAGGTATGAAAGCCAAATTATAATAGTACTCACATCACATAACCAGAAAATTTAAAACAATGAACAAAAGAAGCAATGGCCCCTAAAGAAGTATATATACATATTTTATATGCAGTAAGTCATCAGTGTGTGTATCTAGAAATCTACTCCTTGTTTTATCATTGGCAGTCTTATGAATAATGTCACTAAACCAAGACTAGATTAAAGAATTTATGTTAATACGAAAAGGTGCAGAATTATTTACAGAATATTTAGGATTATGGAAATGTATTTTTTATTTGATTATGAGATTTCTTTTTCTAACAGTAAAACAAAGTAATCAAATGATCATGTCGCCCAAACAGGCATATACATAATTCTTTGATAAGTCAGTATCAATGCAATTTTCCCAGCAGCTTGGTCATTAACCAAAAAATACATTAATCCATTGGTAAGTATCAACACTTCAAAACAAGTTGATCTAATGTAAACCAAAACCAATAATTTGAATAAAACTTTAACTTGCATCACACAGTAGATCTTCCTGGTATCTATTTAGCTACTCAATACTTTTAAAGACTTGTGGATATAAACACATATCCAGCAGAAAATAAATACATAGTTATCCCCAAGTATTTAATTTTATGAGTGGTACGTATGCACAGCTTAGATGGGTAGGGGATTTTTAAACTGAACACATATATTAATAACACAGCAAACATTACAGCTCCTCATGAAAAACAGACCATTATAAGAGCCATTTGATACCATTTAGCTTTCATGGGTGGGCCTTTTATAACCATCATTATGCTGCACTTAGGATCAGCTTGTTTCCTTAATTTGGTTGCTACACTTAAATTGATAGGAAGAAATGCAAAGGTTTTACTCCTGGCCTAGTAGATGCAAAATTCAACAAAATTTTTAATTAAGAAAAAAATCACATGCAAATATCACTCAGTAAAACACCAAAGCTTTTCAGAAAGGAATGTAATGTAATTCACTCAGACAGCTGAAATAATACTTGAGTAATATTCATTGGGTACAAGGCATTGACCTCAGAGCTTAAGTCCCATTTGTATGTTAAATTCTACAATGTTAGCTAGAATAGTTTCCAGTGCCCTTTAAAATGAAACATAGCAAGCACATCATAACTGCAGCACAGATATGTCAGATAAGCAGCAAAATACCAGTAAGATAATGCACGTGCATAGGCCTGATTGCCACTTCTTCAAGGCAGTCATAACTAAATGTCTGAGTACCCCATACAAGTAAAAAAAAGGTGGAACACATGCAAAAACAGAAGTCATCTCCTTAAACTGGTATCATCTGCATATCAAACATGTTTAAAATTTAAATTTCCCATCTAAGATGAGGGTTTTTTTATCTACAGCAATTTTCCATCTTACTTTCTCCTTGTATGTTTCATTCCATTTGTATCAACTTTTTTAAAATTTAAAATATCTAATGGATTTATTCAGGGGACTGTCTATTGCAGTTTTAGACACTCTGAGGTACTTAAAACGTCAGCACAGAGTTGGTAGATATGACATTAGACCAACATGAGATTCATGTATTTCTGGAAAGATGGAGGCCAGGCAGGATCCCTTAGGGATTCTAGACGTGCCTACATCTTATGTTACACTCTTCAACCATTCCTTTATAGCCTACCACTTTGGCAGAAGAAATTTATACTAGGACAGATGGACTTTCTTCTTCTATTTTTGGGTGGGATTTTCATTCACCTGGTCCTAATCTTCTTTCCCTTTTTGATTTGGGAATTGGCTCATTTAGTGTTCCCTGACCTCATAAAGAGATCCTATAAGTAATTGATACTGGCTCACGTAGCTAGAAACCATGGGAGCTAAAAGATAATGTCAACAGAAGTCTGAGAAGAAAACACAATTCCTTCTGTCTCAATTCTTTAAAAAAATAATTTTGAATTGTGACATTCTACTTGAGTATTTGATTGAGGTGATGCAGTTCAGCTACAAAGTATCATGAAACACAGAATAGAGATAAAAATTTGTAAATGAATCATGGCTAGGCTTCGCGAACGAAGATTTGGGAAGGCTCTATCCACATTTGCTGCAGGCACGCTGGTGGCTTATGAGGCCAATACGTGACAGACAAATCCGATTGCAAAAGGCACAGCAGAAAGATTCCTTAGAAGGTGTATTCTGCAATACACGGTTCTTTCTGCGTTGCCTTTTCTCCTCGAGGGTGATCCTGCGTGTGTTCTCAAAGGAGACAGCTGCGTTATAGATGGTGTGTCTCCAGGCCTCCCGATTTGAGGCCAGAGTAGACCAGTTATGGTGATCAATATGGCCAAGGCTGAGATGTTGTTTCAGGGAGTCTTTGTATCTTTTCTTCGGGGCTCTAATAACTATGTTTGCTTTGTTCTTGCTAGTGTCTTACAAGCTTGTCAGGCACCTAACACCCACAACAAATGGACACATTATGTGTGTCCAAGACTACAGACAGTTCTGGGAGTACAGGAAAAGGTTGAGAGATATTTTTATTTATTAGCTTTTCTATGGTAGAAAGATCAGATGTTCATCCTGAAAAACTTGTCTATAGAAATTCTAAAACTCCAGTATTTAAATACGGTGAAAATAAAGATGACATGCCATTTGGAGATACAACATACATTCAGAATTTAGATATTATTTGCATGTTAGATTATGATGCTTTGTAAAGTAGTCTCAGTAACGTGAATCTGGCAATGTTATTCTAATCACCTTGAAGTGTAAGAACGGAGAACAGAAATCTGGATTACCTTGGAGCCAGACAAAAGGTCATATGAGATATGTCATTAAATTACTCCAAATAGACCCAAGACTGCAGAGAAGAAAATCTCCATCATCACCATCATACATTTCGGTAAAGAATTACTCCTACAGGTTGTTTGCCATAACTACCCTGTGGTGTCACTTTATCCTCCCGAGGAAAACCAAAGTAGTTGAGGATCCAAAAGGACATCAGAAGCATGAGTATACCACCAGAGAAAGTAGATTCTTGGAAGATTCTGTACAATTTTAACTGTATTTTCAATGTTGTTTTTTTATTTTAATAATTACTTTGACCATGAGTGTTAGCAATATTGGAAGCAGATTAGTAATAATAACTGTTATATTCACTGTTACATTTTTATTTGTTAAGAATTCTTGGGAAAATGACAGATTTTATTTGATTCCTCAGATGTCTCTAACTACTCGGGATGCAAGCGCAGAAAATTTCCTGATGTACAAATAAAGTGACTAAAGGATGTCTGTTTTCAGGTGAGAGACTAGTTTTGAAGGATTCTCTGTCATATGTATTCTCTGACTCCATCCTTATTTATTTTTTTCAGTAATGGAAGAAGTCAAATGGAGTCTGAAACAAAACACTGTCTTATGGATGCAAGAATTTATTAATATTCTGTCCCCATTAATTCAAATATTGATATGTTTGCATCTATATGAAAATCTGTAGCAATATTTTTTTGTTTTGTAAATTATTGAAAATGACATAATTATTTTCTTTCAAAAATGTAATTACAGAGTGTGTCACTCTGTCTCTTCCTCCTGTGAGTTACTATACTCTGTCACGTGCTGTAGATTCACAAAAAAAAGGCACCTATAGTTGATCTGTTTTCCTCTTTTATTTTAAAAGATTATGACTCCAAGAGTAATTACAATATTTCCATTATAATTTCTTTCACTCTCTTTTTTTAATCATTTTAAAATGACAAATCATCTTAGATTTGTGGTTTTCAAGCTTTTAGAGTCCTGACAGGAAATTTCTGAAGTTTGAGCTATCATTTTTTTCCTGATTTTACCTTGATTCTTGAGATAAACCATATATCAAGTGAAAGTTACCTGCATGCTGGACTTTAAACTCATCAGGCCTTAAGGAAAGACCAGTGCCTAGCTGCGGGATCAAAATAGAGTAATCTTTTCATAAAAAGTTAAAATTACGGAAAGCAATCTCTATTAGTAAATACCAAAGTGCTCCTAGATTAATAGTTTACTTGAGATTGTGATGTGGTAAATAAGATGACTGCATTTCCTTACTATCTGTGGATCTTAGATATTTGCTGCTTGACAAAGCATTGATCACTCCTTTAAATATGTAGCTTTTAAAAATGTATTTTAACAGCTCTTTGTTTTGCTGTTAGTTTCTTTTTTTTCAGGTCCACAAAATTCTGGCTTTTCTGAAGTGTGTTAGTGATTTCCAAAGAAAATACAGTTCCTCTAGAAGATTTTAGCTTGGATTGGATAGTATACAAAGAGATTTTAAGTGAATAGTAGTCTTTCACTTCATCACAATAAACTTTTGATTAGTTAGTAGAAATTTTACAACAGGAAGAGTTGTAGTCTAATCTGAAAAGTGTAAGAAATGTTTGTCCGTAATTTATATAAAATAATGAAGAAATGTAAAATGCAAAACATGACATGTCAACCAATCATAACTTTGACTGTAAAATTAAAGTGTCAAAGCCCATCCATTCTCACTTTTAGTCTGATCTACAAAGAACTGTTTATTCTTAATGTCATAAGGAGAAGATGGATTCTGAAAAAGAATATGCATAATAAGAAAAATGCTAAATATAAAATAAAAGTATGTAAAATTAACTTTTTTATACATTCAATGAGAATATTCCCCACAGATAAAGCCAAACTTTCTGAAGACAACAGAAATGTTATTCCATAGTTAGCTGTTTACAGGAAATATTTCTAATTATATTTTTTGTTTTTCTAATATCAATGTAATTTTTCTTTTCCTACCATGATGAAATTTTGGGTTCAGTGACACATATGCAAACTGATAAACCTCAGAGAATAGAATTCTTGAAATCCACAGTACATAAACAAATGAAGCTGCATCACCAGGGGATTTCTCCCATTAAGGTAACTATAATCCTTCTACCAGTTGTTTTATTTGTTATGTCCATTAACTTTGTATCTGCTATTTATGCTGTTATTATTTATCTGGTTTTTAATACTTGGCAAATAAAAACATCCTAAACTTAGTAAGGTGCTCCTGGGGTTTGGTTTTGTTGGATCACATGCTGATGAATTCATTAAAAAAAAACCACAAAACCCAAACAAATAAACAAAAAAAACCAAACAAATCCTCAGCAGAAGGCATTGCTTATTTGAATTTTCTAAGATAAAATCATGATCTTCTCACTTAATTTGCTACTGTATTTGTTATGATCAGCATCTAATTGACCAAAATAACAGGGTTCTGCAGTATTTTTTTCTAGACACAATTTTGTCTTTGTCTAATATTCATCAAATATTTGGTTCTGAGGACCCTATTCCCATACTTCTATAATTCACGGCATTTTCTTATTTTGAATACTGAGATATTAAAAAGAAGATGTGATTACTTAACAAAGTATGAGTTTTGAATTCTCAATGTATCCAATCTGACACCCCATATTTTGATTGTCATATATTTAGCTGCCCTCTTACATGGCAATGTAAAATCTAGCATCTGTTTCTCTTCAGTCTGTTCTGTGGTCTTTTTTGCCTATGTCTCTTCCATAATAATTCATCAGACATGTAAGCATCTGTGCTGGTTTTGATTGAGGTGGAGTTAATTCTCTTCACAGTGACTAATATGTTTCGTATTTGTGCTGAAAACAGCACTGATAATACAGGGCTGTTTTTGTTACTGCTGAGCAGTGTTTACCCTGAGCCTTTGCTGCCTCCTGTGCTGTCACACTGGTGAGGGGAATGGGGGTGAATGTGAAGTTTGGAGAAGACATAGCTGGGACAGCTGACTCCAAATGACCAAAAGGAGGTCCTGTACCATATGGCATCACGCTCATTGTACAAAGCTGGGGAAGACAAAGGAAGGGGAGATGTTTGGAGTGATGACGTTTGTCTTCCCGAGTCACTGTTACGTGTGATGGGGCCCTGCTCTCCTGGAGGTGGCTGAACACCCGCCTGCCCATGGGAAGCTGTAAATTCCTTGTTTTGTTTTGCTTGCATGTGCAGCTTTTGCTTTCTCTGTTAATCTTTCGTCTCAACCTATGAGTTTTCATACTTTTACCCTTTTATTTCTCCTCCCCTTCTCCCTGATGGGGGAGTGAGGGAATGGATGTAGTGCTTACTTTAGCCAGCTGGGGTTAAACCACAACAACCTCTCTGATCTCTGAAGAGCAAACTGAGCATCTATCAGCTGGTGGGCATCTGGCAGACAGCCAAGGTCAACTCAGTACAACCTTTAGTGTTCTTTCTTACATGCCAATTCAGAACAAACATTTTTTAAATCCCAGAAGTGTATTGGAAAGAGATAACACTTCTCTACTGAATAATAGACAATTAAGCTTGAATCTCTTTAGGGTTTAAGTTTTTGTGTGTCCTTGTGTGCATTCATGTGTACATGTTGACAAGTAATTAAAGATGTTGAATTGCAGCTGAGAGTATTGCAAGATTGAACTGCAACATCCTAGTAATTTTCCTTCTGTCATGGTTTGAGAGCTCCAAAATCCAATTCCTTAGTCCAAACCCCCTCCCACATCTCAACCCAGTGTGAGATGGGTTTTCCAGACACCACACGAGACTCAAATGGGGGAAAGGGAATATATATTACAATGTCTGTACAAATAAATACTACAATACATTATATACAATCTTAGCTATCTCTACCATGACATAAGTATTTACAATGGATCAAATCTCTTCTCTCCTCCAAATAAAAGTCCAGGAGGGAAGAAGGAAAAGATCCCTTTCCACTCTCAGAGCAGCAATGTCTCTAAGGCAGCAGGTTCTCTTCTTCTCATGCAGCAGCTGTAGCTGGATCTCTGCCAGTACACATGAGGGGGTATCCAAGCCCCTCGGCCACTCGTCTTCAAGCGAGGGTCTTCTCTTCCATGGGCTGCGTTCACCCAGACAACAGTCACGTCACCACGTCATACCACAAAGCACAGGGGTCTTTGTGACAGTCTGTATCTTCAGGAGATTCAAGTCCCCTTTGTAGAGCTCTGTGCTCTGTCTCAAGCAGCGGGGGGGGCCAATGTCACCCTCTCCGCATTCCTTCTCTGAGCTTTTTAGCTCCTCTCTGCAGTGCTGCTGCAGTTTTAGGACTTCCATTCAGTAGGAGTCCATCCTTTCCACTTAGGAAAGGTCACAAAAGGAGTTTGGGGTTTTTGGTTCAGTTTCTTACCCCAACTCTGTCTCCGTTTGAGCTTAGTTCTCTCTCTCTGCTGCTGGTTCTCTCGGCTTTCTAAGACAACTCCGTGTCTTCCTTGGCTGCATGTTTGTTGCTGCTTCTTCAGTTATCTCTTGGCTCTTAGCCACAATCTCTGGACGCTGCTTCTGCTGCTGCTCTATCTCTGCTCACTCACGGTGGAGAAAACTTCTTTAGCTTCTCAGTCACAGACCTCAGTCCAGTTTAACACTGTTTCTGAGTTTCTATGACCCCAGCAAGGGGCTGGGGGGCCCCCAGACTGGCTCTTGCCCCTTCAGCTCGTGGCTTCAGAACATGGCTACTTCTTCTACCACAACTACAACTACCTTCTCTTCCGTTCTGCTTGTGATATGTTTATATTTTGCAGAAGCGCTCATTGGGTAAAACCTCAAAACTTCAAGGGTCACCACCCCCTAGGGTTTTACCATTTTATAACTTCAGGGGGAAAACTGTTTCCCCCCACCACAACTCTCAAGGAAGCAGTCACTTATCCACTGAATCAGGAAGAAAGTAAGAAATGTAAAGGTTTCCTTAAAAGCATGTCAATTAAAATATGAATAGGAGTAACTCCTACACTTTTTACATGTATATTCAATCAGTTTAAAATAAGTAAACAGATTTTGTCTTTATAGTCTATAAAACAAAAGAAACTAGATTGAGCAGAAGTGGCTGACTAGGTTCAAGTTTTACTCTCACTGAAAATTGCAATAAAAATATGTTATACTTTATTCAACAATTCATTAACAAATTGACATATGATTTATGAACTAATTTATTTTTGTCAAATGACAATTTTTCCCTGTCAAAATGCAAAACTGTTCATGCAATCTATTATTTTATAAAATAATGATCATAGGTCAAGGCTGAACATTTTAAATTGAACAACTGCTTTGAACTAAACAATAAAGTACTCATCGGGTTCTGGTATCATCATTATATTCTTTATAAAACAAGTTTCTAAAAACTGCCATCATCCATTATTAGCGTGAAACTTTTCTTATACAACTGTTCACTTTTTTTTTAGCATCAGAAATTAAATAGACTTTATAAATTATTATCTTTCCTATAGCAGTCAATTTATTTTAATATATAAAAATATCAAGAAGAACTTCAAATGATAAGAAGAACTAGACATCCCACTACCATACAAATAGTCTTCAAAAATCTCTAGGGTGTGGATTTGCCTGCTTCTTGAGGAGAAAAACTGGTCAGAACAAAACATATCAAAATGATAACTTGGAGAGTACTTGAAAGCATCCTAGGTCCTTAAAGTAACTAGAATGAAAAAAAAAAATGAAACAAATAGAACATATTTTTAGCCTCTAGCAGCTAGAACATTGTGACAATATAGTTTATTGTCCTCATCTTCTTAAATGTGGGTAAAAATGTACAGTACATTTTAGCAAATCTTGGAGCTTTCAAAACATCAAAGGAGAGGAACCTGCTCCTTCCACTTTTCCCAGAGTTCTGACACTGACTTCACACCAGTTCTAGTGATTTGCACACTTCTCTTGATGTGAATTCATTTAACCACTCCGATGAAGAGCTAATGCTTCAAAATAAACCCACATCAATTCAGTCACCAAAGGAAAGCATATCCACAAAATGATATGCCTGAGGAGTGCCAGAGCCAATGGAAAAAAAGTGAAGGATAACACTGCCAGATTCAGAGGAACATGGGAGACGGATTTGCTTCTGTGAGTGACAACAAGCTTTTAGATGAGTTGGACTGTCTTTTGTAACTTTGCCTTAATGTGTGAAAATAGCGCAATATGGAAAGGAGATATGCCATATTTTGCTTATCACTGTTGTAAGTGCCAGGAACTTCCAGAACAGCCTCAACTTATACTAAATATTCTGTAGAGTTTTGGAATTCATCCACGAGCAAAAGGTTTATGACATTATCACCACACATGTTATTTCTGTTCTGGTACAGAGATAAAGTTGTAGTAGAACGACATGTGAAGGAGGAAAAACTATCTGCATACATTTCAGAATCTATGCATTTAATATGAAAAAGTCAGTATTATAATATTGAGTAACTGCAACATATAGAATAAAACCTACCTAGCTGGAAAACTGACTACAATAGCTAAAAAACCAAAAAAACCAAAACCAACCAACAAATAACACAAAACAAAAAAAAACAACAATAAACTAAATCAAATGAAAAGGCCACCATGGACTTTATTTCATCCCTTTTCTTCCAGAAAACTTTCACTCTGAGTCAAAAAGAACCTACTTTTCTCACAGGCCCCTTGTTCACTTTAAAGGAGAAAATAAGAAAATATAGGCAGAGTATGCAGAAAAGAGTAAGAGAGGAAGTCCAGAGGATGCTAGAGTAAGATGTCTCTCCTCCAACATGGGGTATGACCATGTTTCTACTTAGAGGTTGGAGCACATGGTGCTTCAAGGCAGAGCCTGAATCCCCTGCAGTAGAGAAAGAAGTATGAATAAAGGTATTATTTTTGACCACTGGAGGGAGAAATTAAGCTCTCAATTTCCCATATCCATTCTGAAATGCCCTTGGGGGTGGGAAGGGTAAAGAAGCAACAAAACAGACAACCAAATTAAACACAAAGTGGAGGAGAAGAAAGATAGGTTATAAAGGAAAACATTTTACATTTACAGATCTGAAATTCTGAAAAAGGCAGATCTGGGAAAAAAGTTGTGACACTTGAGGTGCTATTTATCCCACCAAACCATAAATGAGATCCTATAACAATCTTTACAAATCCAGAAAAGCAAAGGGTTCTAAATTAATGTATCTGTTAAATAAGCTCAAAACATACACTATGTAAGCATAAATTACATAAACATATGATTTTCAGTCTCATAGCAGGTAAGTAATTAATTAAATACTGTTTATAACATGTAAGATACCATAGCAAAACATCTAGCAGGAAAATGAAAAGTATTTTTTAAGGGAATCATACCTGAGTTTAAAATAGAAGATAAGGTCACACTTCCAAGGGAGAGAAATCTGAATTAGAAATTTGGACTTGGAAAATGTAGATTATATTCCTTTTCAATTTTTCTCCTTTTCCTACAGAATGCATGTGTAGCCTTTCCTATTTCTATCCCCACAAAACCAGAAGGAGAAGACTTTCAAGGAATGAAAAAACTCTCCAGAGTATAATTAAGTTTCTGATTTCCTAAAAAATATTTCAATAATTAAGTGTAATTTTTCACATTAATTGACTGCTCTCTTCAAACATCTCCTATGATATGAAATGAAAATTAAAAAATACCAATTATAAGAGTAATTTTTACTACATGAAACATTTTTAATCCAGTATAATATAACAGAAGAGTATCAGGTGCCTTATTCTAACCTCCACCTTTTATAATCTTCCAGTAACTGGTCCAACCAAGAGGAAATATTGTCAAAATTAACAAAGATGTACCACAGTCATTTCATGAAAGAAATTTTCAAAAATTCCGTTACTTTTGCTGAAATCAGGTAAGAAAATGCAGCTAGTGTTTGTTTCTGTATTTAGGTTTGGATAATAGCTATGTGCTTATAAAATGCTCATCTGTAAATAATGTGCAACTAGCATGTACCTTGTAATAAATGGGGGTATGTTTAAATAAAAATAAATTTATAATAGAAATATGAGTCCACTTAGCTGATCTATTTTGCAATCATCAAAGAATAGGTTAATCTGTGTTATATGGATTCCATATCAGAGCCATTTTGACTGACATTAACAGAATCAGATAGAGGAGTAAACAAGACTTTTAAGGGAAATAATCATTCACGCAAACAGGATATCTCACAGAAAAAAGAGAATGAGTGAGCCTCCCACATTTCATACCAACATAAAGAGTTACAGTTCTTACTTTTTACTACTGTAACTGATAAAAACAGTAAAACAAAAAGCCTATGCAGGAAGTTTCAGACATTTTCATTGTCCTTGTATTATTGGGATTTGTGTTTTATAAAAATTTTAAATATAACTTTTTCAAACCATTGAGTCATATAATCCAAAATGTGAAATCAATTCAAAACTATTTTTGTACACAATCCATTTATGATAGCATACAGAGAATAGGATTTTTAGGACATTCAAAATTGGTCCTCTGTACCTTTCTTGAAATTTTACCTTTGAACTCAATAGCAAGAATAACTGACCACTACTCTAAACACCAATCTGGAAAAAACCACTTTGTTTAAGCAAACATATTTTTATTAAAAACAAACAAACACAATAAATAAATTTGTTTGTGTGATGAAGGTTATAATTATTATTTAAAAAAAAAGAAAAAAGTAACTCCTGTTTTTTATATGACTTCTTCATGGCTTACTATCAGTTAAAAAATTTCCAACAGCTGCATCACATAAATCACTATTAAGAACCACTGCCATGTAAATCTGGATCACATTAGCATAATAATGAAACCTGGTATTACAGCATTGTTGATCAATAACCTTGTGTGGTTCTAAAAAGCAAACAATGCCCAATAATACTCTGGGGGAAAAAAAGAAAAAAGCCCAGGCTTAATTTCCCTAGACAATCATCAAGAAAATCGTAGGTACAGAAAGATTAAACACAGGTCATATTGCTAATTATACGTGTTAGGCCAGAAATAGAAACTTGTCTAGGGTATTTGTTGTTAAGAAATTTTTGTGATTTTGTAAATTTGGTAATTTAGTGAAATCCTAAAAAAAATTAATCTTCAAAAGAGATAGAACTGCAAATAGGAAATGCTTAAGTCAAAAAAAGAAAATTATGAGATTACGATTAACCATGGTGGTCTTAGAAAAGTAGAACAGAGATGGATAAAACAATTTCACTGAGGAGTGTGGAATGGAATGGAATAAGAGATAAATTGTAGAAAATAGATAAATAGTGAAAGCAATATTATGAAAAGAGGAAGGTACAAATACATCTAGTACTTATTTTTCAGGTGAAACACTGTCAAATCCATTGTTTTTCACTTTAACTTCCGAAAAGAGAGACATCTTCATTCTAACTTTTTTGCCCTAACTGTAAGTTTATAATATCTTATGGAATTTATTATACAGACACTGAGAATGAGACTTGTCCATATTATTGATATGTGGAAACATAATACTTTCTATAGTTTTTAATTTGGAAAAAAAAAAGCAACTTTAACTCATTTACAGAGTGAATAATATTTTTTTCCTATCTCTGAGTTTTGTATTTTGGGCAGCCAAGAGGTTTACTTGATTTTTTTTTTTTTTAATGTATGGAGGATTTTGTGATGTTTTTATATTTTAAGTATTTTTTTCAATTCTATATTTAAATATATTTTCACTTCCTGTATTCACTTGAAATCACAAAGGAAAGGAAAATAATTAATAGAGATTATTACTGCCATCATTCATTTTCCCATGGTCTGAGTTAACAAGTTTAGAATGGCACTTGGACTAGGCAAAGAATATTTTTGCAATTTTCAATATCAGATTGCTATGAAAGGTGATTAACCTGATTTGCATGTCACTGTGACTTTTTCATCCAGGTTATATTTATAGACTTGGATTATGAAGCACCACAGTACATAATGAAGGCAGGAACCCAAGAATTTACTTAGCTTCAAATTAGAAAAATAAAAACCCAAACAATACTTTGACTTAATTCCAGATTTTACCATGGTAGCTAATTTTGTCAGTTTGAAAATAGTGTCCTTTAATATTTACCGTTTCCTTCAAATAGTAGAAATCTTTTTGCAACTTATCAACAGCTACTTTATAAATGACAACTGAAACACTTCAGTATATGAAAACTGACACTACAAAAGTAGCCTAAAAGTACTAAAAGTTCAGCTGTTATCAGCACTCAGATTTTGCCATTTTTGTGTATGTACAGTTTCATTTGGGAGTTTACATGGGTCTACTATGCCCTTTACAGCATCCATCTCTTATCATTCCTCTTATATCTCACTTTTTAGTTACTAAAGTTACTCTCTTTTTTTTTTAAACTGGTGTAATAAAGATTTTATATATATATACTCTCTCTACAACCTTCCTCAGTTTTGTATTTAGTATTTATTAGTTAGATGATTACACTAGGCCCTGTTCATTTCAGCAGCACGGCAACATTCCACCCAAAAATATGAGCTCCATTCATTGTAGATAGGTGCTGGTTACTCTAGAGAAGCTTTCTCATCAACAATTTAAATGACCTTGTAAAAGAGTGTTAGAGAAATGTTGATCTGCAGGCTTTAGCACTAGAAGTCTTTATTGGTTTCTTTCAGACCACAGTTAAGAATAAACAGCATTTGTCCAAAACGAGATTCCTTTTTCATAGTATTAGAAAATCTCAGTTAAAACTTAGTCTACTTATATAGTTTTAGTATGGGGGATATATAGAAAGTGACTTTAAACTGTCAGCAAGAAAAGTGAATCTATTTCATCTTAAAGGAAGTTCTAATATTGTTTAAAACTGGACAAAATACACATTTGTCTCTTCACACGATTTGTTTCATACTATAGGGCAGCAGCATTTAATTAGCAAAATTACTTCAGCCTTTTGAACAGATGTTATAGATGTATAGAAGCTAAGTTTCCCCATACACCTTGAAGAGTAGATGTCTAGTATATGTGTTTCACAATGCAAAAATCAAAGCATATTGGACCATACAAGAAACCTGTATAAATTTGTGACTGAATTTGTAAATCCTAATAAAAAAGACACTTTTGCATAAATATCTGTGTTACTATATTTAGATCCCAAAGACTTTCACTGACTGCAGACGAACCGATGGCAAACACTTAGAAAGAAACTCTGGAAGGGTTTTTTGCCTTTTTTTTTTTTTTTTTTTTTTGGGTTGGGGGGGTGGTTGGCAGGATAAGTCACTCATCCATATCAATATATTCAGGGAATTCCAATATATTTTTTATATTAACTTGTTCTTAGGTAAATATTTTGGATGACAAAATATTCACTTCCAGCTGTGCAATGAATCTATAGGAGTCAGTAACAAGTGATCACAGTTACAATTTAAGACAAATATTAGAGAGACAGAGAGAAAAGTTCTCTAGCTCAAGCCTTATGCCTGATCATTACTTTATTCTAACTAGTGTATATGTAAATACCCACACAGACATATAAATATTCGCACAAAAACTCGTATCTTTTTCTGGCTTTCTGCAGACATACCAGTTAAAATAGAAGGACGATGCCTTTCTTCAAAAACAACAGAAATAGTCTATAGGAACTACATGTTCAGGGTTCAGTTTAGCAACAGTATATGGTTGTTCCAGATACATTTTGATTCAGTTATCAACTTTATGAGGTATGTTTATTGATACTCTCAACTGCAACAATACAAGGTGAATTTAACAACTGGTTTAAGAGTTACCTTTCTATCATGTAAACAGGTCTAGAAGTTAGACAACCCTGTAACAGCACAAGACTTTCCCATAGACTATAACTTTCTGGGACAAGACTATTATTGTGAACTATCATTCTTTTCCTTTTTATAACTGAAACACAGGTGGAAGACTAATGGCCACAAACTGTGCTAGCATGCTGTGTTACAATGTCATATAAGTTTGTCATATATAAGTGGCCTCCACAACAAAAATCCTTCCTTCCTAGGCTGTTTCAAATCCCATAAAGCAATTTAGCAACACACAAAAAAAATGAATAAGTAACATTTTTGGTTCTCAGAGACCACCACTCTATAAAACTGGTATGTGCACTCTTCATATGGAATCAGTTACCAGTTAAAGCTAGTTATCCACTTTTCCAAAGGAGATAGATAATAAATCTCAGAGACTGTAAAAGAGTTTTTTCTTGCATTAGTAAGAAAATCAGTTAGTAAACAACCTAGTCCTATATCCATCAGCTAATTCAAAGTAGCCAAACTGGCCATCCAATTCAAAGAAAGATATGCTATGGAAGGCTGATAATGGGAAAGTCTCTTCCTAAGATCACTTAGTAGAAAGGTACCTCCACCTTCAAATAATTGCCAAAATTTTAGTTGGTTGGCTGGGTTTGATTCAGTTTGGCTTGGTTTGGTTCAATTTTGGGTTTGGTTTTAAAACCTTACGGTTTAACTTTGGATTTCCTTGCTAGCTAACCATTTCTTCCCAGCCTGTAAAAATCTTGGATCTTTTGCAGTAATATAAGCATAAATTCAAGAGACCAGTTGCACCCTGTCTGGGCAAGCACATTCCTTTATCAGTTTTAATTATCTACCTTTCTCTCTCAATGAGTATTTAGACATTTAACATCATATGAAAATATTCCCAAGAGTATAGAACAATTATATGTTCTTTCAGCTTTGCATTTATAAGCATAGTGAAAAGTATTTTATTGCTTCAATATATTTTTTGATAAAAAATAAAAATTTCAAATTGAAAAAAAAGAAATTCCATTTAAACATCTTGTCTACTCAGAATCTGTCTCAGAGCTGAATATCTACCATTACATTCTGTAACATTTCTTTCAGTTGTCTGTTTCTCTTATCTACAAATTTTGCCTTATTTATTGCTGTGTATCCCTACCAATTTTCAGTTCAACATTCTATATACCTCCAATCTACACTTTTACAGATTCTATTTCTTTATTCATGCAATGAAAAACTTCTTTTTAAGATTCATTCAGTTCTGTTATTGTTCTCATCATTTTCTGCTTTGATTGCTGGTTCACCGTGCACTCCTTTTCTTAATTGCCATTGTTCCCTCCTTCATCTGTCTTCCTCTTCACTGTTGTGGCTTTCTGTATCCTTATCTCCTCATTGGTCTTTGTCTAGCACATACCTTTTTTTATTTTCTCCTTCTTTTAAGGGAGAGTGTAATTCTGTTTAATTTTGTTCACTGGTCCCTAAATTCTCAAGTGAAATTCCCTCCTTTCTTCTCTTTCTACGTATAGAGTGGAGAAGTCTAGAGAACTGTGGAGCAGTTGAAATAAAAATCAGTGGCTCAGTGATAAGAGGTTTGAAGGTGTTTCCAAAGTGGTGAATCCTTAATTTGTTCCTAATCAGCTCCCAGTATCTTCTCTGCTTGACAATTTGGGCAGGAAGTGAACAGTGGTGAGGGAAGGAAAATGTGTATACTTAGGACATAATAAGCAGTCAGAGCTCAAAAAGGGCTACCATTGACAAAGGAAACGTTTTGAAGTTCAGTAAATGGTCCATTGTTGCCCTATCAACAACTCCTGCTCTACATAAATAAGCAAAAAGAGTTAAACAAGCGAGGGAAAAAAGATTTTTAAGTTCCAGTTGTCAAGGTTAGTTGTGAAAGAAGACCTAAATTACTGCGAATACTGCACTTTGACATGTCTTAAAGCCTTAACAGCCAAATAGTCAAGGAGATCTTTGTCAGATTCACTCTAGGACCTCACAGAGTTGACATTTTTTTCTTTATTAGTGCTGTCTGCTAACTTAAGCAACTGTTCTATTAGTAAATTAAAGGCATAGAACTAATTTGGAGTTAGATACTCCAAATTCCATTTGAAATGGCAATAATCTAAATGAAGTGATAACATACTCAGAAAGAGTCTTTTATGTAGTTTAAGTAAAGAAGGAATTGTTCATATGAGAAATAAATTACAAAGAACCAAAGCATACACATGTATGAAGTAAAATGGAGCTGCATACAAAACAACTTGGATTCAGAAAGGAGAATCAACAAACCCTGGTGGCATTTTCCTCAGACAAGACATTGGCATGTGCTCAGGGCACCCTGCACTCCATGCACTACACACGGTTCAGTGCGAGGGAACAGTCGCCATCCTATCTTTGTCTGGGGAAGCCACGGGAACACGATCCAGTGGGAGCATCCATCGTCTTGGTTTAGTTCCCAGTGGTGAACACCTTTTTGTGGGCAAAACAATTTTGTTATTAATATTGTTATTGCTATTGTGCGCTTCTTACTCCATTGCTTTGCGCTTTCAGGAAGTTATCTCAACCCAGTCTCTGCTTTTGTCCCTCCCTTACCAGAAGGAGTGCGGGAAAGGGGGCGGCTTATTCTGGCTGGTGGTAAAACCGCCACACACTGACATAGCAGAAGTGGGGGAAGAGGGAGGAAAAAGCAAGGAAAAAATGTGGGGCTTTTTTTGCCCTCTGGTTTTGATGAGAACTAATATGAGAAAGACTGGAGCACTTGCTCCAAGGATAATATATAGCAAATATAAAAAAAGAAATAATAGCATAATAGTTTCCCAAAAAACTTAAGGTAAAGTATTTTTCTGGGAAATAGTAAAGGACGTAACAGACATATAAATGTTCACAAAGACATATGGATAAAGTTCAAAGGACCAGGAGATAGAAGGCATATAAGTCAAAAAAAAAAGATTACTGTAGCTACCAGGGTGGCATTAGTTGACATAACAAGCTGAAGGCTGCACTAATAACCTAGCAGAACAACCTAATAGCTGCCTGTTTGACACAGACTCATATCTGTTAAAAGGAGAAACACATATGCAGCATAGTTAGAATAAGAAACACAAAAGCAAGCAGAGGTATTAAAAATGAGGGCACTGGAAGTTTCTACTAGTGCCAATACTCATTCTTTTACTAGCCTTCTTTCGTTGTAACATTTCTGTAAGATAATTACGACAATTTAGCAATGTGAGATGTAAATTACAATTCTTTCACTTTAAAAATAGGAAGTTTTATAGGCAAAATCTAGTCTCCCTGAAATATGTTTTTCCCCTTTTAAAATTGAGAATTGCTAGTATTTTACTTCATGCTATTTCTTTTTAAAGGCAGAACATAAAATTAGTAAAATGGTAGTTTTACTTTGGATTTTGTTGTTGATTTGGGTTTTTTTGTTTTAAATTATTAAATGACCTGAATGTTTTTCCAAAAAATTTTAAATGTAGAGAAAAGGATGGATAATTCTATGATTTCAACACTCTCAAATCAACAAATGAAAATTATTCTGAGAAAATGTACCTTACATTTGTGACTGGTTTTGAGCCAAAACACAATGTTTGATTATGTTTCAGTAATATCTGGCACATTTATAATGGAGAGACAGGTACCTGACAATATTATCAGGCCAGGAGCAAGCATTAATGGGGTGACAGCAGGGTGCTCAAGCCATCTACATGGGTGTTCCCTTATCAGCCAGGGAAAGCACTCATTCTGCTCCTTCTGTGGTCCTCTGGACCACTGAAGAAGGTCCAGCTCTTACAGAATGGTCAGAGAAGCCAGGCTGGCTTCTTGTTCTGGCATGTCTGATGTTTTTCCATGCCCTTTACAGTTAGCGTAGCCTGGCCCCAGAACCAACTCACCTACCTGCAATTGTAACAATATTTAATATTAATTGATACTAAGGATTTGCTTTTAATTTTAGGTATTTAACACTCCTTTTTTTCCTCCCCTCCCCCCCCCTCCCCTCCCTTTTCTTCTTTAGTTGGATCAAATAAATTAATTTTATAGTCAGTCTGAGTCTGTTCATTTAGTACCAAATTCAAACCTTTGGAAGTTTGAATCCTCACTAGAGTGAGGATACAATACAATGTAACACTAGGAGCATCTTGAAATTTTAAAGATCTACTTATTAATCTATTGAAAATGTTTTTTCACTTCAAGAAGAGTAAAGGTTAAAAATGTAGGCATAATTAGGGAGTCAGATATTTCAGGAGAACAATTCATCAACAGAGAGAAGGCAGTGGATGTCTCCCGTAATTTCAGTTAATTTCTCCTGTGCAGCTCAGCAGCACCGATCAGGTAACCTGTGTGTTTGATTCTTGGTGGCCTCAGCGGGGAGCATAGATGAAAGGATGATTTATCTTGCTTAAATACAAGAGATTAGAAACTATGATTATTAACTCCCCTTTTAAACATTGAGGATGTTTAAAGCTTTCTTCCATTCAAAGTTCCTAAGAGAAAATTAACCATGTGTAGCTAAAGAAAAGTGAGAGCACAGCCTGAGTGGGGTCTCCTCAACTCCTGACCTGTGCCCTCCATGGAGCAGTTCTTTCCATGCCACTCCCTAAGAAAAGGCAGTGGCTATCACAGTAATTTTTTTACAAATTACACTAAAAATTTACTAACGTGGAAGAGGTATCATCAGATGACTCCAACTGGCTTTTGCAAAGCAGTTGATTTATGAGATGTTTTATCAGTTCAAACATACCTTCTGCTAATTTCATTAAGGCATGGGATTTCTTATCACTAGTGCAAACAAAACTCTTGTTTCTCAAGCTGGGCACCCAGAAAATTGAAAACATATTATCTTCTTGACTGAAATGATTCATCTAGTACCACACAAAAATAATGTGAAAGACAAAAATTTTGAAAAAATGGAACAGGATTTTATCTGCAAATGCAACACTTTCACTCAGAATAGTAGTTCGAAGTATTAGCTACTTGCCAAAATAAGGTCTATCCAAAGTTGCAATTTAAAAGTAATTACAGAAAATCAAACCCAAGGTTTTTTTTGTTTGGTTGGTTGCAGTTTTTTGTTTTGTTTTGTGTGGCTGGGTGGGAGGTTTTTTGGTTTTGTTTTTTGTTTGGGTTTTTTTGTTTGGTTGGTTTGGGTTTTTTGGTGGGGTTTTTTTGTTTGCTTTGAGTTTTTTGTTTGTTTTGAGGGGTGCTAGTTGTATAAATGTGAAAGAAAGGGTACACAAAAATCACAAATATGCATAAGGAAGGCAACAAGAAAACCCTAAAAATAGTGTCTATGACATGACCCAGAAAGACTTCCAAGTATGAAATTTTTCTGAAAGCTTGGTTCAAATACATGAATTAATACTGTCTTTCTGCAAACATATTTTTTGTAGGTACTTACAAATATAATTTATGGAAAGACAATTTTTTTCATATCATTCACAGCCTTAAATTATTTTATAGTTTATTTGTAGTTTGAGGCAAAGATTATCATATGAAATACACTAAATCAAGCATATACAGTAACACAAAGATACAAGTATAATATTGACTGTACACTTTCTGTAATGGCCATATTTGACATGCTTCTCTTCCATTTGTTATTGTTTAGCTGCCATTTAAGTGCCATCTAAATCAGTTCAGGCTGTTAAGCATTCACTGAAAACAGTCAATGACTGCAATTTCAACAAGATTCAATTCTGAGGAGACCAATTAAACAAAGAAGTACAAAACTGGACAAGGATGGAATCAGAGGACATGAGCTTCACAAATAGTCAAACTGCAAAATCATTTTAATTTAGACAGAAATTAATTGAAGAAAAAAAAAAAAGAAATAGTGTCCTTGTCTACCTGACACAATTTTTTTAGGTAGTCCCCTGAAAATATTTTTGCCTGTTACAAAATTAAAGGGAAGGCAACAAGTGCATTCTGATTACACCTTCATCAATGTCACTAAGTAAAATGACAAAATCCACTGTCATGCTAGAACAATAGTTTTCACAAGCAACTGTACCTCAGTTCAAGTTTCACTTGTTTAAATAAAAACCTTTTGCAAAAGAAAACTCTAGGAAACCACCACACTACTTGCTACAGCAATCTGAGAAAATAAATGTTTTTAAATCATGAAAGATTTAGTAAAGCTTGCATAATTTCGCTTTCTTAATTTAAAACCCAATTCTCCACTCATACAAATGTGTACTATTCTTCTACTGTACCCACACTCTGGTAAGATCTTGTAAATCTTGCAAAAGGAGTCTATTTCAAGACCTATATTGAGGCTCAATCGTCTTTTCCTTCTAAAGTGCTGACTTATTCTACTCTTCCACAGAACTGCTTATACTTCTTCACCAGAATGTAATGGCATCCTAGATACACCACACCAAAACTTTTAAGCATGACAGGTTTCCTTGACTTTCTCCTCAAGATACTGACCTTTAAAAAAAAATAAAAATCCCAAAGCTCCAGCATTGAAGGATTAGTTTAACTTAAAAAGAATCCTGCACACATATATCTATAAATGCATATAGATATCTATGTATCTATATGTCCAGATACATATACATGTATGAATTAACATGTGCATACAAATACATATAAACCTTTTGAGCAGCTTGAACAAGACATAAAGAAAAACAATTCTTCTTTTCCAAGATATTATATTCCTCTTCCTTCCATCCTCCTAACTTCCTTAACCCCTTTTTCCTGATGCTCATTAAAATTTTAACTCAGTAAAGACCATTGGTTCCTAACTGCAGCAATTGTTTAATTCTTTTGCATTTGTTCAGAACATTGTTTACATACTCCTTGAGATTACAATTTAGAGTGGATTCACCAATAGAAGCCTTGACAGCCAGTGAGGGCCTTTTTTGGTCTCCTATATTTGAGAAAATCTCAATTTTATCTTTTGAGGAGTGGGCAGAAAGGAGGAAAACTACATGATCTTGTTTTTTCTTGTTGTTGTAAAAGACAACTCTCAAATCTTTTATCTATGGGTTCCCTCTTTCCTGCAGCCGATATCAGAACTGCACACAGCATTCATGAAACAGGAAATAAAAATGGAAGCACAGAAGTACAAAGAGAAACAATTCATTAGAGATGCATTTCTCTATATCTGCTGGCTGTTAACCATTTAACAAACAGAATTCACATCCTGCACAGATTTGAGATGAAGAATTTTACTGTTCTAGTTTCCTTCTAGTACCAAGTTACATTTTCCTTCTAGTGAACAGATGCTGGATTGTTATGCAGGAGTTAAAAAAAAAAAAATCATTACCAGTGAATCAACATTTACCATACAACCTTATGAACACAAATCCCTTTATTTGAGCAGCATTATGCAAAGCAAAATGAAACTGGATGTTCCCTGATTAGGAACAGATATTACATTCTTCCTCACAGGAACACAGAATAATAAAATCATGGAATGTTTTGGTTCGCAAGATGATCTAGTTCCAACTCTCACTGTCATGGGCAGGGACATCTTTCCCTAAATCAGGTTACTCAAAACCAAGGATTTCTTGGGAACTTGTTCCAGTATCTTATTACCCTCTTTGTAAAGAATTTCTTCCTCATATCTAATCTTAATCATAAAATCATAGAATGTTAAGGGGTTGGAAGGGACCTTAAAGACCATCTAGTCCCAAATCTCCTGCCATGGGCAGGAACACCTCCCAGTAAACCAGGTTGCTCAAGGCCTTATCCAACCTAGCTTTGAACACTGCCAGGGTTGGGGCATCCACAAGCTCCTTGGACAACCTGTTCCAGTATCTCACCACCTTCACAGTAAAACTTTCCTTCCTATCTATCTATCTATCTATCTATCTATCTATCTATCTATCTATCTATCTATCTATCTATCTATCTATCTATCTATCATCTATCATCTATCTATCTATCTCCCCAAGTCCTTCTCTTCAAGACTGCTCTCAATCCATTCATCTCCCAGTCTGTATTGACACTGAGAATTGACCAGACCCAGGTGCAGGATGTTACACTTGGCCTCGTTGAACTTCATGAGGTTCTTCTGGGCCCACTCCTCCAGTCTGTCAATGTCCTGGATGGCATCCCCTCCCTCAAGCAAATCAACTGCACCACTCAACTTGGTGTCATCTGCAAACTTGCTGAGGGTACACTCAATCTCACTGTCTACATCATTAACAAAGATACTGAATAGTCTTGGTCCCAATACAGACTCCCTGAAGGACACCATTTGTTGCTGATCTCTGTACTTTAAGCTCTTGACTGCAACTCTTTGGATGTGGCCATGCAGCCACTGCACTATCCATCAAATAGTCCATCCATCAAATACATATCTCTCCTAGTTAACAACAAGGCTGTTGTGTGGGGCCATGCCAAAGGCCTTACAGAAGTCTAGGCAGATGACGACTTACAGAAATCAAGACAGATAATAATAAAAATAACTAGCAAGTGTGTGACTAATATATCTGTTGCAATTGCTGAAATATTATGTATTCCTCAAGCTGCAACCTTCCAGAACTGAAAATCTGGGCCATGACTCTGAAATAGACTCAGGTAAAAAATGTTCTGTGACCCATCACACTCTTGATATTTCAAACTGATTTTTTCACTGTTGTAATCCCTTTTTGTTAGAAGATGCTCATATACAATTACAAAAAAATAATTATCTAGTCCATCTTAAATATGTTATATTTTCTTGATCTTGATCAAAAGCCTCCTGTTGAAAAGAATACAAAAGTTCCACTGCTACTAGATCATGCAAACTGAGACCTCTACAATCTCATACTCACTTTACATTCATTTATCCATGCCCATATGTTTCTTAATTAATTACATTTTGTTGAGACAACTTTTATGAGGGCTAGATTAATTTCAGCACTTACTTTAACTAAAATTAAAGCACATGATCCAGATTTTGGCACTTACACTTAATTAAAGTTCACCCTAAAGACTAAATATGAAAGAAATAATTTTAAAACATTAGCTTTAACTATATTCTCATATATTTTTAAGATATTAGTACAAATTAGATTTTATTAATATTTATGCATTACCTTGTCCTAAAGTTTGCAGGATGAGGATGCCCATCATATAATGACAAATAATCATATTCTTCTTCTAGAGCAAAAGACTGAAAGACGATTTGTATTCTGTTTCTTTCTTCTGCTATTATAACCCATGTACAGTTTGCACCATTTGGATATCCATATGGGAAGCCAGGGCTTTCTATAGTGCCATTAAGTCCTTTTAAAGTTCCACCACAGGTATAAATAAATCCTAAAAAAGATACCAAGGAAACAAAAGTCAGCAATTCATTTTTATATCAATCTTCAATAGAATACATCACTAGAATTCATGATTTCTGAAAAAAATATCAAATTATTTCTTAGCAAATACAGCATTTAGAAAGAAAAAGCCAATGTTTTAATACAAATGCTGGCCACTTAATGCAAAACAACCCCACCCACCTAACAAATGTGTTTTCCATACTGTTTATGTAAAGGCATATGGTAGCATCTTTGCAAATAAATATATATAACAACATCTATGACTAAATTTGTCTGTGAGGCAAAGTATCCACATCAATTCTCTTTTTTGACAAAAGGAAGCGAAACAGTCAGAGCAAAGCAAACAAATCTCTTTTGGTACAGGTCTGATACAGATTAAACCTATTAATCTTGTGGTCCTTCTCCACATATTTTGAGCCTGTAAGAGGCTAAAAGGCTACTTATTATGAACAAGCTTTTCCCAGTCAATAATTCTGGGTCATGAAAGCTGTCTACTTAAAGACTTAATCTGAGATACCACCATCATGTATGTCATGTAAATATTAAGATGAACGTGTTTTGACTGACCCTAAGTGGGTGTTGTTCAACTCCGGTGGGCAGGGAAGACCCCCAGAGCCAATCCCTCACCCACCACACCCCACACCCCCGTCCGCTCCCTCGCAGTGGGATGGGAGAGAGAATGGAAAGAGTAACATGAGAAAACTCATGGGTCAAGATAAGGACAGTTTAACAGGTACAGCAAAAGCTGTACATGTAAACAAAGAATATGAAGGAATTCATAGGCTACTCTGCCAGGCAGGTGTTCAGCCATCTCCAGGAAAGCAGGGCTACATCATGCCTAATGGTTACATGGGAAGACAAACATCATAACCCTGAACATGGTCCTTTCCTCCTCCTTTCCATCAGCATTTGTCACTGAGCGTGGCACCACATGGTATGGAATATCCCTTTCATATGTTATAGAATATCCCTGTCATTGTTTGGAGTTATCTGTGTCCCAGCTGTGTCCCCTCCCAACTTCTTGCCCATCCCCAGCTGATTTGCTGTGACAGGCAGCATGATAAGCAGAGAAGGCCTTGATGCTGTGTAAGCACTGCTCAGGAATAACTAAAATATCCTTGTGCTATCAACACTGCTTTGGTCACAAATCTAAAACATAATACCACAGGATCTACTATGAAGAAAATTAAGTCTATCCTAGCCAAATTCAGTACAGTGGGTCAAAGGTGAAAGGTTGCTCTGCCAATAGATTCTTTTTAAAATGAACGTTACCAAATTTCAGAAATGGCCCCTACATTCAAACACTGATTTTTCTTGGATTATAACAAATTTTCTTCTTATATAGAAAATCAATTTTCTGAGAAAAATAAGAGCACAAGAATAATTATAAAAAAGTCTCCTTCAAGTCACTGCGTCCTGGTAGGACAGGTCCTTTTCTAAACTTTTGTTCCAAGTTCTAATGCTCAGTTACAGCAGTTCCTAACTCATTTTGGGGCTTTAGGATATTTTTTCTTTCCACCAGGTTTGCAGTCTGACTGTAGGTCTGCGTCCTCTCTCCAGGCCTTCTGCTCTCTTACCCCTTAAATATAGATCAGCTTTCCTGCTTCGCCTTTTGCACCCCCAAAGCTTCTCTTTCCCAAGCACGCTCAAAGCAAGCCCCCTCTGCTGGGGGGGGATTTCATCAACTGAGAGACAGCATGAAACACTGAGCTGCTCTTTCACAGAAACACGATATACATTTCACAACAAACTACAAACAAACAAACCAGATGCCGACTCTTTAATTATACACACATGTATATATTTGAGCTCATTAAATCATCTTCTTCATGGCATATTCACAAGCTTGTCTTCGCACTGAGCATTTATATGTGCAGAGACCCCCTTCTCTGAAGTACTAAGCAGAAATCTCTTAAGATTTTACACTTTGTGTTGCTACACTGTAAAGTTACTTTTCTTGACAACAGAAGAGGGAGACATAAAATGTTTTTATCTCAGTTTTTTCATGTTTATCTCCAATGGTGAGAAAAGATGCCTCTTATGAAGTATGACTACTGTTTCAATACAAATATCACTGTATCAGATATATAGGACAAAAAGGGAATGGAAGATCCTCTTAGAAAGTAATTAGGCCTTTGCCTCATCTGACATGTATAGCAAATTTTACCTTCTACTGTGAATTAGCTTAGAGAATTCATTCTCATATCAGTGCCTGCACAATTTTCATTGTTAGGAGTTTGTTTTATTTATCTCTTTCTGTATCTCCCTCATATACTTGAACTATTTTTAAATCTCTTTTATGTGTTATTATTTATTATTTAAGTTCAGCTGTTTTATTTAGCACTTTAAAAGTCTTTTGGAATAGAGTTTGTGCACAAGTCACTTTACAAAATTAAACTACATCATAAGCTCTTCATCCTAGAACTCTAACACTTCCCAAAAAATACAGTCACTGAAGTAAGACTTTAAATAGCTGTGTGCACATATTTATCAGTTTAGTTTTTCCTAGAAATCTCTTGCTGAGGCATATTCAATTGAATTAGAGAAAAAACTTACAGAGAGAGAGACTTGAAAACTAAATAGCATATGCTGTAAATTTTTATGCATCTCCCCAGACCAAGTGTGGAAAGCACAGTGTAAACTTTGTCTCAGCATCATAATATAGCTCCATAATTTAGAACCTTTGTTGCTGTACTTATGTCATGAAAGCTTTCAATTACATTTGGACTGTTCTGTTAATTCAATACAAACTACAAAGAAAAAAATCAAATATAATAGGTCTTCTGTTACCAAAATTAAATTATATTTTAAAAAAAACAAAGCCAAAACTAGAGCCACAACTATGAGTGAGCAGAACCTTGTGAGATAACACACTATTTATTAAGGAATGTAATGCTTCATATTGGATCCAATAATTGGTCCTATCCATAAATATATATGAAATATAAAGTTTCACAACTTATAAAAGTTCCACTTCTTTTATTCCATACCCAAACCATAACAAAAGAGAATTATTCATATTCTGCATGATGATAGAACTTGGGTGTTTTTCTGAGATGACTAGTAGAATGTAACACAGCTATGCACGTGTCAGAAGATACATTTTTAATTCCAAGAATGGAAAAAACACCAACAAACCAACAGTGAAGTTTGATTTTGATAGGCCTACTTTTTTAGTCTATAAAATAAAAAAAATCATGCCAACAGACTCCATACAACACGTACTTTAATCTCTGCTTTCATATGTTAATACATTCTGTGATGTTCTTCACCTTGGCAGTCCAACTTGGTTATGATCAAAATAGACAGCGTGCATTAACTGACTGGTCTGATCAAATGTGGAAAACATGACATTTATTTTCAAGAGGTAAAATTCATGCTGAAATAACTAGTAACATATACTGTGATCTTTTTCATCTAGATTTCAGAACTAGCATTCCAAAAAGAATTTACTTGCAAACTGCTTTTCATTAAGGGGAAGGTTTTATTCAAAGCACACAATGAAGAATTTTGAATAGCTTGAAGTTAGAATAGAAAAGAAAAATTCTTGTTGAAGCAAGTATGAAGATGAACAACACCACTCATGATATTCTTTTAATAGTGAGTATGATTCAAAGTTTCCATTGCATTGTTTTTTACCAGATTTTAAAATTCAGATGTTTAATTCTCATCAATTTTACATGGATAAATATTTCTTTAAATCAAAAAACACAGCCGCTCTGATTTCAGTCATCCTCTGATTCATTGTGGGATTACAGTAAGCATCAGTAACATCAGTTCTTAATCTACTTATTAACCTTTCGTTGCCTTCTAGCAAAGCAAGTAATACTTACACCATATCCACACCCCTTGCCCTTGGATTTCTCATAAATATGCTCACTCAGTACACAACAAGATTGTCTTTGGCTTTTTCTCTTCCTTCTGACCATTCAATTGTACTGTTTAATAACATATGTCCACACCACTCACCTCCCTAGTACTCCACACCTTTTGTTTAATCTTCTTTGTTTAATACAGTGTTCTTTAATAGCAGTCATTATCATAAGATAATTACACTGAGTCTGCATTGATTAACACACTCTCACATTTCTAAGTTGCTTGTGTATTTCCTTTTAAAGAGGTATTTAATACTTGCTGTCATTTGTTTTAAAAGCAAACTGAGAAAATGGAAGATGATTTGTTCATATGCTGCTTTTTTTCTTCAGTATCCTTTCTGATAAGCCAATCTCCTTTCATTTCTTTGACTTGCACCTATCTTAAAGCACAGTCAATAGTATCTTACAGTATTCCTTAGCCATGTCATCCTTGTTCACCTCCCCTTTTTTGTGCAATAAACCTATTTGCAACATTATTCTTTTCCCCCTGGTTGGTGGCTCTATTCCATTCAGAGTCCATCAACTTTGTTCATTTATCTCTCCTGCTCTTTACGTGTTTCTGCAAGACCTTTACTCTTTACGATCTTTGATCACCTGACTGTATTGAGCAGCAAGGAGCAGCTACTTTTTATGCTGATCATAAATCAGGAAGGACTGTTCTCCTAATTCTCTTCTGTTTTGCTGCATTCTCTTTCTGTTCACTTACGTTATCATCACCTTAGATTTTATGGTTCTATATGTTCATCCTTTTTGTTAGCACGTCTAAGAACCTACTGGAGTGCAACAGGGATAGATTTCATAGCGATGTGAACCCACCCCTATTTTGTGAACCCTTTCCTTCCTGCAATCAATCCTTCTCATTCTTGGAAAATATATACACAATATTTCTTTCTAAACCATCTTACCATTTCTATAATTTTACTTGTCCTGTCATGCCTCACACCAAGATCTTTGAGCCCAATTATGAAAATGAGAATAGGACACTCTCCAGATGTAATGATTGCATTTTACTTTGGACTGTGTTTGAAATTTATCTTTTTATCTCTTCTCATCATGTCTTAATTCTCTTTAATTTATGCTTTTCCATTTCACGTTATGCCTCTTTTCTGCATTAAACAAATCTCCTTTCTCTAACCTTAACTTCCAACACTAAGTTTTATTGAATTTTTTTCACTTGAGTACAAACCTGGAAGGCAATCATCTCTAATGCACTGAACTTATTAGTTCCTACTTACTCTCCACCTTTTTCTCTGCCTCCCTCAAATGCCCAGCAGCTTGCATGCTTCTTTCTTACTGTACCGTGTTTCCATATGAACAGACTGCTGACTTTTACACTAAGGACACTCACTGGTGTCCATTCCTACCAGAACATTATAACTCCCTCTTTCTTCATGAGTCTCACATTTCACCTGGGATAGGCATGGAAGGTGTACATACCAGCAGCAACCCTGCAGCACAGAACACCAGAACAGAAGTAGACTGCACCTGGGTAGCAGTTTGCAGTGGGATAGGTATCCATGCCAGCTACAAGGCGTTAGAACTGCTGCTGTTTTAGAAAAGTCTATCCTGTATTCATATAGATCTCTATGCCTGTTTAACTCAACTCTGCTTCAAAGAATCCTCACTTCCATCTCAGCTCCAATAGCAGCTTTTACAATGAGCATTCTACCAGGTGAGCAAAGCCTACATTTGATAGGCTGACCAGAGATAATTGTTATTTTCTTATGTTTAATTTCCCAAAATAATAAAAATTTAGAATCATAGAATCATAAAATGGTTTGGGTTGGAAGGGACCTTAAAGATCATCTAGTTCCAAACCCCTGCTGTGGACAGAAGCACCTTCCACTAGATCAAGTTGCTCAAAGCCTCAATCCAACCTGGCCTTGAACACTACAGGGATGGGACATCCACAACATCTCTGGGAACACTGCTCCAGTATCTCACCACCCTCACAGCAAAGAATTTCTTCCTAATATGTGATTTAAACCTACCATCTGTCAGTTTAAAATAATTTTCCTTTTTCCTATCACTACACGTCTTTCTAAAAAGTCCCTCTCCAGCCTTCTTGTTGGTCCCATGTAGGTATCAGAAGGTACCTGCTGTAAGGTATCCCTGGAGCCTGAACAACTCCAACTCAGTTCCAACTCTTCTGTCATGGTTATGTCTATCTTTGCGGGTTGCTTTTTACTTTCTATTTTTGTCAATCATTGTTTTTTACATATAATGCTTATTTCCTTCATTTTTAGACTGTTTTCTTTAGTCTCAGAGATGCTTGATAAAGCCTTATAAAAGAACCAAAAACCGCAACAAAAATCTTGTGTTTGTGAAGGGCATAAAGTAAGAAAAACACTGAAACACCTTGGTGAAAATCAGCTCTTAGGAGTTCCAGGAAATTGAGGACTTCTTAACTAAATTGACATTTCATTTCATTTTGTTCTTAAAAGCATTTTCTTTCACAAATAAGATATTTGGATGCCTAATCTTTGCACAACTTACTGGAAATTGGGCCACTATGAAGTTTAGATATTATGAAGTTTTCAAAAGAAGTCCATTTTAAACTTTTTAATCTATGATTTGCATCATTTTAATGCTATGAGAAAATATAGTGATACTTTTTGGCAAATAACTGAGTAAAATAGATTGCCTTGCCCTTGTATAAGCTATAATAAGGTATTAAAATGACTTTTCTAATCTTTTGGTGGGATTGACTGGAAACTCTATAACAAACTCAATGGAACTGGTATGGAATACCAGCCAAACAGAAGCTACCACTGTAAATCATCACCACATTTGAAACACTTTATGGAGGGACTGCTTTTCCTTCAGAGAGAAATTTCTTATCTCTGTTTCAGACACCTTTTCTGAAAGAGGTTTAGAAATATTTTAGTGTTGTCTTCCACTTGTCTCAGCTGTGAAAACTAGTAGAAGGACGAAAGATTCTGTTCCCTCATGTCAACACTGAGTGTGTTACTTGTTTAAAGAAACATAAGGTCTAAAATACAACAGGACTGCTCTTGTTCACATGGAATACATCCTGAGGAGCAGAAGACTTAAAATGGAAAGATGGCAAAAGAAGCAACTGGTTTTCGTGTAACAAAAGTACATAAGGAAATACTCTCTATAAAATAAAGATTGAAACAAAAGTAACCTCTGGAAAAAATCAAGATATATTTAGTACTACACATTTAAAGCTGAAATGTCCCATAACATTAATTAGTTTTCAAATTAACTGTAGTGTAACAGGAGAACAGTCAATATAATGTTGACGTGAATTCCCAAAATTTAAAGCCCATTGGCATACACAGTAAACCTCTGTCATTATGTAGCTGGTTCATTAAAATTGGGAAGGGAAAGGAAGGTTTGGGAAGGTTTGGGAAGGTTTGGGAAGGGAAAACAAACAAAAGAAAAAAAAAAAGAAAAATAAGAAAGCACAATTACAGTATATTTCATCTGGTAGTTTGACATCTTCCAGCAGTTTCAGACAAGTGATAGAGAGCAGATTATTGTAAATCTAAGTAACCACCTTGAAATTCAAATACAGCTTTAGAGAAAGAAAGAAAAGAGAGAGAGAGAGAGAGAGAAAGAAAGAAAGAGAGAAAGAAAGAAAGAAAGAAAGAAAGAAAAAGAAAGAAAGAAAGAAAAAAACTCCCATAAGCCTTCTAAAACATCGTAGATTTTGTTAAATTCTAAAAGGGAGTGGGTGGAAGGGTTAAGAAAAGTCAGAATGAGGATAAAAGTTCCAGTAAGCATTCAGATAGGAAATAAGCATTATCAACAAATATTATGCTGATTTGAAGCAACTTCAACAAGATTAGAAAAGATTTTGAAGACTCAGTGCTCGGAAAATCCAGACAAAATTAAGGCTCTGTTTTAAGTTTCTGCCAATAGTAATTAAACATAGAATGGCTCAGTATCTACTGTACACTACCACAGACCATCTTCCTATTCTGTTTTCTTTTTAAAAAAGTAAGACACCCTTCTATGGCAGCTCAGATCGCTTCAGATGTAAACAGCCTATAAAGTCTTCTCATTCCTTCAGAGGGATGACCTTCAGAAGAAATGTAATTTAAAAAAAATGAAACAAACACATTCCTGCTTTAGATAACATGGAAGTTCAGACCTTTGAAACTCTGCTATAAGCCTGAGAAGAAAAAAATGCATAACCAGTGTTGCATGCTTCTGAAATACTATGTTTCCCAGTGAAACATATATAAAACTTGATGTTAATAGTTACTTTGTGATGCCATTACTGTAGGGTTGAAAATTAAAGGAAGCAGCAGCTGGAAAAGCCAACTGTAGTCTTTGATACCATCCAAACTCCAGTGAGTTTTCTGGTTTTCATTTTCTAGATCATATAATAATGAAAAAAACCCAAAGCCACTTCAAAGAGACACAGACTATATAAGGGTCAAGTGAATGCAAGGAGATCAGGAGCACTTCTCATGAAAGATTTCACACTATGGGACAGTTTCTGACAGTTCTTAAAAATGAAGGGAGCACAATTTAAACATTTTGGAAAAATGTAAACATCTTTTACTAATAGAAATTAATTCTGTCTTCATTTACTAAAAAAATTTTCTAAAAAAGGTAATTTTTAATCAAAGTAGCTTTTTAATATAGTAAAAAATAATTCTTCTGATCTAAAAATCTACAGACCGCTACTATTTTTTCAATGTTTTTGTGTGGCTGAATACAAAGATAATTTTTCAGATATTGTCAGTTCTGCTTAATTTTTAATTTTCAATTAATTTGCATTGTACATTTCTGCATTTGCAGTAGGCCAAAGTATTAACATCTTTACCATGTCCTTCCATGTGTCATAAATATTTGTTTTGTATCATAAGACAGAATCTATGTTTCAGTAGTCCATTGAGGCAGTTCAGACTGAGGAAGGGTAAAAAATAAGTTAAAGAGTGTTGTTAGTTACTGAGATATCCGAGTTTGTAAGACTTTCAATGATCCCTCATTTACTGATAGCATAAAACCAGTAATTTAGTTTTATCAATATTTTTTATATTATATTTATTCCTGGTAATTATTTCAATTTAAAAAGTAAATATCACCACTAGAGAGTCTGACCCTAAAATTTTTAGTATTTAACAAATAAAACAGTTGTCCAAAAAGAAAATCAGAGATTTCCTTCTCCGTACACTAGAAAACACTTTGAAGTCATGAAAAACTTTCTGGACAAGGTATTAAAAGTGCTAATAATACTGTTCTACAAAAATAGGTGAACAAATGTGTCCAACTCTCTGGCATTGATAGCTTCTTGATTTGATCTGACATTTTAGACTATTTAATAGAGATAACAACGCTAAAATGTCATAGAGCCAAGCAATACAATCAAGTGCTGTTTCAGACTTTAGTTTGGTCCCGATAGTCACAGGACCATTGAAGGTGTTGCTATTACTCTATATATTTATTCTGGTCCCTCCCAGAGAAAATTTGCTTCTGTAGAGGTAGACAGGTGAACCCCAAGTTGTTATATTACTGCAAACTTTTGGGAGCTTATGTGAATAATTATGTTTTAAACATAGCTGATGAGCAGCATCCCTGGGCAGCTGTCTTCATTATGGCAGAGAGTTACAGAGGGACAAGAAAGACAATATTAACTGATTCATCCATGCCAGCTGATTTTGCCATCCTATCATGTGAGATAAACACCAACACACAGTCATCATCATCAGGAAAAGATGAATTATCTCTCTGCCTGGCTTGATAAAGCT